>NC_092158.1:26599579-27199579 GCF_045791955.1 Oncorhynchus clarkii lewisi
CATGATACAGTACATTCTGACATAATACAGTACCTTCTGACATGATACAGTACCTTCTGACATAATACAGTACCTTCTGACATGATACAGTACCTTCTGACATGATACAGTACATTCTGACATAATACAGTACCTTCTGACATGATACAGTACCTTCTGACATAATACAGTACCTTCTGACATAATACAGTACCTTCTGACATAATACAGTACCTTCTGACATAATACAGTACCTTCTGACATAATACAGTACCTTCTGACATGATACAGTACATTCTGACATAAGACAGTACCTTCTGACATGATACAGTACCTTCTGACATAATACAGTACCTTCTGACATGATACAGTACCTTCTGACATGATACAGTACATTCTGACATAATACAGTACCTTCTGACATGATACAGTACCTTCTGACATGATACAGTACCTTCTGACATGATACAGTACCTTCTGACATGATACAGTACATTCTGACATGATACAGTACCTTCTGACATGATACAGTACCTTCTGACATGATACAGTACCTTCTGACATGATTCAGTACATTCTGACATGATACAGTACATTCCGACATGATACAGTACCTTCTGACATAATACAGTACATTCTGACATGATACAGTAAGTTCTGACATGATACAGTACCTTCTGACATAATACAGTACCTTCTGACATGATACAGTACCTTCTGACATGATACAGTACCTTCTGACATGATACAGTACATTCTGACATGATACAGTACATTCCGACATGATACAGTACCTTCTGACATAATACAGTACATTCTGACATGATACAGTACCTTCTGACATGATACAGTACCTTCTGACATGATACAGTACCTTCTGACATGATACAGTACATTCCGACATGATACAGTACCTTCTGACATAATACAGTACATTCTGACATGATACAGTAAGTTCTGACATGATACAGTACCTTCTGACATAATACAGTACCTTCTGACATGATACAGTACCTTCTGACATGATACAGTACCTTCTGACATGATACAGTACATTCTGACATGATACAGTACATTCCGACATGATACAGTACCTTCTGACATAATACAGTACATTCTGACATGATACAGTAAGTTCTGACATGATACAGTACCTTCTGACATAATACAGTACCTTCTGACATGATACAGTACCTTCTGACATGATACAGTAAGTTCTGACATGATACAGAACATTCTGACATGATACAGTACCTTCTGACATGATACAGTACCTTCTGACATGATACAGTAAGTTCTGACATGATACAGTACCTTCTGACATGATACAGTACCTTCTGACATGATACAGTACCTTCTGACATGATACAGTACATTCTGACATGATACAGTACCTTCTGACATTATACAGTAAGTTCTGACATGATACAGTACCTTCTGACATGATACAGTACATTCTGACATGATACAGTACCTTCTGACATAATACAGTAAGTTCTGACATGATACAGTACCTTCTGACATGATACAGTACCTTCTGACATGATACAGTAAGTTATGACATGATACAGTACCTTCTGACATGATACAGTACCTTCTGACATGATACAGTACCTTCTGACATAATGCAGTACCTTCTGACATGATACAGTACCTTCTGACATGATACAGTACCTTCTGACATGATACAGTAAGTTCTGACATGATAGAGTACATTCTGACATGATACATACAGTAAGTTCTGACATGATACAGTACCTTCTGACATAATACAGTAAGTTCTGACATAATACAGTAAGTTCTGACATGATACAGTACCTTCTGACATAATACAGTAAGTTCTGACATAATACAGTAAGTTCTGACATAATACAGTACCTTCGGACATAATACAGTAAGTTCTGACATAATACAGTAAGTTCTGACATGATACAGTACCTTCTGACATGATACAGTACCTTCTGACATAATACAGTAAGTTCTGACATAATACAGTAAGTTCTGACATGATACAGTACCTTCGGACATAATACAGTAAGTTCTGACATAATACAGTAAGTTCTGACATGATACAGTACATTCTGACATGATAAAGCACACACTGTGTGTTGTTTATAACACATGTAGGCTCTATATTCTGAGTGTACAAACAAATTAAGAACACCTTCCTAATATTGAGTTGCACCCCCTTTTGTCCTCAGAACAGCCTAAGTTTGTCGGCATGGACTCTACAAGGTATCAAAGGTGTTCCACAGGGATGCTGGCCCATGTTGACACCAATGATTCCCACAGTTGTGTCAAGTTGGCTCGATGTCCTTTGGGTGGTGGACCATTCTTGATAGACACGGGAAACTGTTGAGCATGAAAAACCCAGCAGCATTGTAGTTCTCTACACAAATCGGTGCTGCCATACCCTGTTCAATGGCACTTAAATATTTTGTCTTGCCCATTCACCCTCTGAATAGCACACATACACAACCCATGTCTCAATTGTCTCAAGGCTTAAGAAGGTGACATCAATAAGGGATCATAGATTTCCCCTGGATTCACCTGGTCAGTCTATGTCATGTAAAGAGCAGGTGTCCTTAATGTTTTCTATATTACTCAATATTATTACTTTTGTATATTATTTTGTATATTATTACATTATTTGTATATATTACTTTTGTATATTACTCAAATGTAAACTTGTGTACTTGCTACGTCTCGACCGTTACCTCTGGAGGTAGTGCACGACCCCTGCCTGACAGTGGCCCCCTTGAAGGAGGTAGTGCACGACCCCTGCCTGACAGTGGCCCCCTTGAAGGAGGTAGTGAACGACCCCTGCCTGATAGTGGCCCCCTTGAAGGAGGTAGTGCACGACCCCTGCCTGACAGTGGCCCCTTTGAAGCAGGGCAGTGTAACACTATTACAGTATAAATGGTATTCCAGAGCAAAGTTTTCGTCTAAAATGTCAGTAACAGCCTGTGTAATGAAGCACTGAAAACTATGGACGCCCATCCCCCCCGCATCCAAAACATGTCATGTGGATCATTCAAATATAGATGTTTTTCATTTGTAAAGGTGGCACCACAGGTCCCAGAGTGGTGGGGGGGGGGGGAGTGTTTTCCTGGTGCCCAGAGTTTTTCCTGATCTGGTAGTAGGCTAACCTAACCAACTCTGGACCCTAGCTGTAGAGTATGATATAGTAATAAATCAGCTGTAATTTTTTTTTAAAAATGGCTATAAAATGGGCTATGATGTGGGCTATGAGGTGGCCTATGATGTGGGCTATGATAAGGGCTATGATGGGATCAAATGATCACGTCATATACAATTTAAAAAACTCCTAGCCCTAGGGAGGAAGAAAACATTAAAACCCTACACAGACAGAGACAACAACTGCGATTGGACAAAAACTAAGAAAAAAACGAAAAGGTCTGAGCTGGCTGTATGCAGGTTGCATGGTGTAGGCCTTTGCATCTGTAATTTAAAGATTCTTATACAGTATGCCATCACTATTGTGTTTATCGATTCATTCCAGTCAATGGTTTTGTATTAAAAAGGCCTAGGTAGACTAGCCATTCAAAGTGTAAATATTACCAAAAGGTATGAATAAAAGGTATAAAAGCACAGGCCCATGAGAAACCTGTCTCCTGGTATCTGTAGGGCTGGGGTAGAAAGCCATGGCACCCACCCAGCCTGAGATATTATGACACTGATGTTACAGTGCAGGTCTCTGATCAGTAGACTGGCTCAGTGGAGAGATGGGAGATGACGGGATGGGGAGGCTGGTAAAAGAGCAGGTGCAGTGTGTTTCCCCTCCCTCGCTGATCAGAGAGAAGAGGAAGAGGAGGGTACTGCGACCGTGATCGCCGAAGCGTCAGGCAGACAGAGCGATGGTGGAGAGTTAACTTTTCACTCCCAGCTAATCCCTCCCTGTAAAATGATCCTCTCCTCCTGCCTCTACCACCACCACACACAGTGTATTCCTCTTCCAGGCAGCCCTCACCCAGCCGCACGCCTGTCTCTCATATTGTCAATGACCTTGATGTAGAACATGGAAGGTGAAAGCACATTTGCTCGGTCCTTGTAGCTTTCAGGGATTTGCAGTAATCTCGGTTGCTTGGGAGGTTAAAAATTGACTTTGGTCAATGGAGTGGAACTCATTTTGTTTGAAGCGCCCGCTGTAAGCCAGAGAGGGAAGAGGGGGGATATAGAGGATGTTGCATATGGCTGCATGTAGGCCACTGGCGCTCATTTGATTAATATCTATGTTGTTTCTGGATCTACTGTCTGAGTGGTTTTATGGTGTCGTTAGTATTGAGTCATAGATTTTTTTGAAATATGTTTTTTTGTTGTCAGTATTTGATTATGTATGGACTGGCTTAGTGCTGGTGGCTTTGTGGTTCAGGATGGTATTTGACCTCTATTGTGACTGTGAAGCTTTTCACCTCCACTGTGATAGCTTTAGCAGGATCAGACATGCAATTAAGGGTTTGATGGAATAGGCACGCTACTGCTTTAGTTACAGTACAATGTGTCTGCTAGTGGACTCTCCCTCTCTCTCTTGCTCACATAGAACCAAACACACACATTTGGCTCTCTGACACCTATATCAACTGTATTGGTTCAGAGATTCTCTGGCTCTTTCACACACATCTACAATCTCACTGTGGTGTGTGAGGAGCAGTTTTGTGGCCGAGGGTATTTTTTTGCTGTGCGTTTCCTGGCCTTGTCACCACATCCTGCTGTTGTCATATATGTCAGCCGTGTCAGCTCTGTCCGGTGGTAGATAAGAGGAATGGGAACGCAATCTGCTACCGGACCGTCCACCCCCCTCCGTATCTCCACCCCACATCCCACCTCTCCTTCCCTCCACCACATCCATCCACACAGCCTGTCACTCAGAACCCCAGAGCACTGACGTTTTAAGTCTTAAATCACGAGGAAGCATGTGTCACTATAAACTTGCTCCAACCCAGTAGGGAGTAGATGAAACCTTCAGTAAAGGCAGGGGCTGGACCGGAGAGACAGAGGACCAATCGTGACCAGGGGTCAGGGGTGACAGTTTGTTTCCACCCTGGTTGCCATGGCACCACCTCCTCCAACCTGATCCCGATCATCAAAAGTGATGAGAGAGGAAATACCACCCGCCTCATCCTCCTTTCTTTCTCTGTTTTATTCAAGCACGCCGAAGCATCGTGATGTCATTATGGAAATAAGCCATCTGGAATAAGTGTTTGGGAATGCAAAGGTGGCACAAGTTATTGTGTTCTCCTGCGTAGATGTCTCTCCCTTTTCAAAGATGAAGATTCTTCTGACTTTCATTTCTGCGATGGCTGTTGTTTGAAGCCCTGGGCGTGTATTGATGTAGGCATATACACACACACACAATCATAAAGATGCAGCATGTCAAGGTCGTAGCAATGTAGGGGATTCTGTGGAAATAAACCAGCGGCCTTCACTCCTTCTTCTGGCAGACGTAGGCATGCATACAGGCGCATGCACAGAAACACACACACAGAGTACCTCGGTCACACGCCACATACACACACGGTCATATCAGATATCTATCAAACATCAAACATAGCCATGCATAATGTATGTACAATTAAATGCACACACACACACACATTCACAAACAAATGCCTCCACACACCATGACCCCAGGCCAGTGTTCTCATTAAAAGGACTTCATACCCTGAAATGTGATGTGGATAGAGATGGTGGATGAGGGTGTTAAATGCAGATCCATACTAATGGTACTGATGAAACACCTCACCATCGCCACCTACTCAGCCGTCCGTTCCACACAGCTATTTACTACATCTGGATCCCTTAGTAAATTTCTTTGTGCATACCTGGATCCCTTAGTAAATGTCTTTGTGCATACCTGGATCCCTTAGTAAATGTCTTTGTGCATACCTGGATCCCTTAGTAAATGTCTTTGTGCATACCTTGTGAAAGGAGACAAGGGGAGGAAAGGAAAGGAGAAAAGAAAAGAGATGTGGAGAAGAATAGAGAGGAGGAGAAAGGAGTGCTGGAGTGACTGAACTCTGTCCCAGGCGAGTGCTCCCAGGGGCCACCGAGAGGGAGGGAGGGAGTGGAGTCTAGAGAGTGGATGGTCTGTATGTAAGCAGATGGGCCGCCTGACGCCACACTGACTCATAGATTGTCTCTAATTGAAAAGGCTGCTTATTAATCCAATGGGTGTGTGGAAGCAGGGGCCCTCTACGAGTCACAGGTCTTAAAATAGGGCCTGACGAGGGTGATCATCTGCACACTCACACAGCACTTCTCTTTGGCCCATGGCTCTGTCATCACTAACTTCTGCAGGTCTGACGTCAAGTCGGCAGCGCTGTGTCACAGCCTATGTAGCTTTGTGTAGCCATGCAGGCCGGTCCTAGATCAGCTTTACTGCTCACTATCATTATATGTAGACCCAGAGCAGGCCTTGCAGGCTGGTCCCAGGTCAGCTCTACAGCTTTACCTGTATCTCTCCTCTCTCTGTCAACGCATACTGATGTCAGACCCTAGTGCAGTGTGCTGTTGGCTGTCCTAGCAGGGCTCTGCAGGCTGTGTGTCTATACAGAGCCACACAGGATCTAATGCCCAGTGTGTAGGTGGGATGGGAGTAGGGCTGTTGTGCCCTTCTCCCTGAGTGTGCAGTGCAATGGCTCTCAGTCACGTGATCAGGTCTTTCTCACAAGCTACACGTCGGACACATTGGGGACACAACTGAGCGTGTCCTTATCCAATTCCAAGGTGCATATTGAAGATATTAGAAGAACTGTCCACATTTACTTTTCATCAGCCAACAAGATGAGTAGGCCTAACGAACAGCAAAAGCACTAGCCAATGTCAATCTACTATCACCCATAGTACAAAAGTTTACCTATTCTATTCTGTGCTAGAAATAAATATTTCAAACATAGTCTGGGACAGTTGTGGGATACGATTGATCCCAAATGAAAACAACCACTAACACTACTGATGTAGCAGACGTAGCAGATCAGAACGTTTAGCTTTAAATGTTGCTGTACTATTTCTTGTTTCTTCACATTATAAGAGCAGCAGTGCAGACATGTTAGTAAGCTGTTCCATTACAGGAAAACACCATTATCAGAAGTGACCGCAAATGCCATTATCCATGTAATGCTTTTATTATAAAAGTGAATTTTTATGGAGAATATTATCTTCCCCGAAGTTGAAACTCAAGGGCTGCTTATGTGTGCCAGTTAGGCTCCACACCCCTTGTAAAGCAGATTAATGTGCTTCATTTTAAGAAGTTATTTGTCCACTTTAGTTGTGATACAAACCTTATTAAAGCATATAGGCCTATGCTACATGAGGACTATGATTTGAACAAGTCGCAAAAAAATACATTGTTTCTTATGCCGGGCATCATTCACAAGTGATAATATATCATTCGCAAGTGATAGGCTGACATTGTCACCCATCAGACTATTCTTGATTTAATCTTGTCTTTACATATACAGCTGAAGTCGGAAGTTTACATACACTTAGGTTGGAGTCATTAAAACTCGTTTTTCAACCACTCCACAAATCTCTTCTTAATAAACTATAGTTTTGGCAAGTCGGTTAGGACATCTACTTTGTGCATGACACAAGTCATTTTTCCAACTATTTTTTACAGACAGATTATTTCACTTATAATTCACTGTATCACAATTCTAGTGGGTCAGAAGTTTACATACACTAAGTTGACTGTGCCTTTAAACAGTTTGAAAAATTCCAGAAAATTATGTCATGGCTTTAGAAGCTTCTAATAGGCTAACTGACATCATTTGAGTCAATTGGAGGTGTACCTGTGGATGTATTTCAAGGCCTACCTTCAAACTCAGTGCCTCTTTGCTTGACATCATGGGAAAATCAAAAGAAATCAGCCAAGACCCCAGAAAAATTATTGTAGACCTCCACAAGTCTGGTTCATCCTTGGGAGCAATTTCCAAATGCCTGAAGGTACCACTTTCATCTGTACAAACAATAGTACGCAAGTAGTACGCAACACTCCTTCCGTGGCCTCCAACTGCTCTTAAACGCTAGTAAAACCATATGCATGCTTTTCAACCGTTCACTACGCCCGACTAGCATCACCACCCTGGATGGTTCCGACCTAGAATATGTAGACATCTGTAAGTACCTAGGTGTCTGGCTAGACTGCAAACTCTCCTTCCAGACTCATATCAAACATTTCCAATCCAAAATCAAATCTAGAGTTGGCTTTCTATTTCGCAACAAAGCCTCCTTCACTCACGCCGCAAAACTTACCCTAGTAAAACTGACTATCCTACCGATCCTCGACTTCGACGATGTCATCTACAAAATAGCTTCCAATACTCTACTCAGCAAACTGGATGCAGTTTATCACAGTGCCATCCGTTTTGTTACTAAAGCACCTTATACCACCCACCACTGCGACCTGTATGCTCTAGTCGGCTGGCCCTCGCTACATGTTCGCGCCAGACCCACTGGCTCCAGGTCATCTACAAGTCTATGCTAGGTAAAGCTCCGCCTTATCTCAGTTCACTGGTCACGATGGCAACACCCACCCGTAGCACGCGCTCCAGCAGGTGTATCTCACTGATCATCCCTAAAGCCAAAACCTCATTTGGCCGCCTTTCCTTCCAGTTCTCTGCTGCCTGCGACTGGAACGAATTGCAAAAATCTCTGAAGTTGGAGACTTTTATCTCCCTCACCAACTTTAAACATCTGCTATCTGAGCAGCTAACCGATCACTGCAGCTGTACATAGTCCATCGGTATATAGCCCACCCAATTTACCTACCTCATCCCATACTGTTTTTTATTTTATTTACTTTCTGCTCTTTTGCACACCAGTATCTCTACCTGCACATGTTCATCTGATCATTTATCACTCCAGTGTTAATCTGCTAAATTGTAATTATTCGCCTACCTCCTCATGCCTTTTGCACACAATGTAAATAGATAATTTTTTTCTACTATATTATTGACTTGTTTATTGTTTACTCCATGTGTAATTCTGTGTTGTTGTCTGTTCCCACTGCTATGCTTTATCTTGGCCAGGTCGCAGTTGCAAATGAGAACTTGTTCTCAACTAGCCTACCTGGTTAAATAAAAAATAAATAAATAAATAAACACCATGGGACCACGCAGCCGTCATACCGCTCAGGGAGGAGACGGGTTCTGTCTCCTAGAGATGAACGTACTTTGGTGCAAAAAGTGCAAATCAATTCCTGAACAACAGCAAAGGACCTTGTGAAGATGCTGGAGGAAACAGGTACAAACGCATCTATAGGGACAGGTACAAACGCAGGAGGGACTGATGCACTTCACAAAATAGATGGCATCATGAGGAAAGAAAAATTATGTTGATATATTTAAGCAACATCTCAAGACATCAGTCAGGAAGTTAAAGCTTGGTCGCAAATGGGTCTTCCAAATGGACAATGACCCCAAGCATAGTTCCAAAGTTGTGGCAAAATGGTTTAAGGACAACACAGTCAAGGTATTGGGCCCTCTCAAAACCCTGACCTCAATCCTATAGAAACAATTGTGGGCAGAACTGAAAAAGCGTGTGCGAGCACAGAGGCCTACAAACCTGACCAAGTTACACCATCTCTGTCAGTAGGAATGGGACAAAATTCACCCAACTTATTGTGGGAAGCTTGTGGAAGGCTACCCAAAATGTTTGGCCCAAGTTAACCAATTTAAAGGCAATGCTACCAAATACTAATTGAGTGTATGTAAACTTCTGACCCACTGGGAATGTGATGAAAGAAATGAAAGCTGAAATAAATCATTCCCTCTACTATTATTCTGACATTTCACATTCTTAAAATGAAGTGGTGATGCTAACTGACCTTATACAGGGAATTTTAACTAGGATTAAATGTCAGGAATGGTGAAAAACTGAGTTTAAATGTATTTGGCTAAGGTGTATGTAAACTTCCAACTTCAACTGTACTAAATTATATTTGTATCAAATTTGTTTTGATTTAGAATGGACCATTATCATGCATCATGCACGAAACATGGACAGGGGGAAAAATACATGTCATCTATACACTTAAATAGCGAATGGAGGACTCTTTTCCCGTGGTTCATTTTCCTGCCAGGTAGGTAGGCTATACTCCTGTTGTAAAGATAAGCAATGTGCTTAATATTAGGAAAGTGGAGAAATAAGTATAGTAAGTCTAGCCTATAGAAAGCTGATGGGATCCTCCTCTTTTTAGTAGAAGCCATCACTCTGTTTTCTCTTGCAATTGCATAGCCTGTAGAAATTTTGCACAACACAAGCTCATGAGCTCTCAAGAAGTGTTTGATTAGATTTTTGATTGCATTTGCATTGTTGTCAGAGTGATTAGAGGGACAATAGAGTGCTGACTACCTGTCAGTTGGTAGGCTACTGATGACCATCAGCAGCATCAGAGTTTGGAGAAGCCTAATTACCGTAAATAAACAGTCATGTGGAATTTGACTGCCTTCATGACTCGTGACTGCCGGTGTGGCGGTAATATGGTAATAAGGACAACTCAGAGTATGCTATTCTGTTCTTCTGAAATAGACTACATTTTCTTCATATAATGCTTCTTTAGACCTGTCTAAAATACATAATTCATTTATTGTGACTGTGTAGGCTATATTACATGGATTTATTAGACTTAAAATGTAGATGTTCCAAAGGTCAACATCAGTGGCTTGTAGTGGAAGGAGATGCTAAATGTATTTATGTTAATTAACGGTCAATTACCATGAAACCGACAGTTATTTGCTTGACAATCACCGTCTGATAAAATTTTGTGACCGCCACAGCACTAGTTGGGAGGGGAGGAGGAGTGGGCAGCAACGGGGAAGGGAACCGCGGTGTGCCAGTGTCTCTGTACCTGGCTAATTCTCAGTGACAGGCAGGCCGTGTGGTAGGCCCTGGCATGAGCCAGTGGGAGAGGCTACGATCATCAGCTCCCAGGTCTTAATCCTCAGTGTGAGCTGCAGACAGATCAGCGATGCCGCCAGACAGCAGCGGCACACTGTGGAGCCTGATGTCCCAGCGCCTGGGAGGCAGACAGAGGAGACAGTGTTGCTGTTATCCCAGTTCCTCTATTGAGCCACTGGACTGGAACAGAACCTGCTCTGCCTTTGGCTCCAGACCTACAGGAGAGGAGAGGAGGAGAGCAAGATTTTGATGTTATGAGACTGAGTAGTCTTCTCTTTTTTTCTTCTCATTGACTATCACAGCGTTCCAAACTCAGCAAGTGCCCTCCTCCAGCCTTCACTCCTCTCTTCTTTTCTCTCTACTCCTCCCTCCTGTAGACAGCAATAATGGTTCTCCAGTGCGCTCCAGCCCCACTCCTCCCTTCCCAGTGCATGGCTCAGCAGCAGCACTCATTAACACAACACACTGCCCTCCTCCAGCCTTCACTCCTCCCCTCCCAGTGCATGGCTCAGCAGCAGCACTCATTAACACAACACACTGCCCTCCTCCAGCCCCACTCCTCCCCTCCCAGTGCATGGCTCAGCAGCAGCACTCATTAACACAACACACTGCCCTCCTCCAGCCCCACTCCTCCCCTCCCAGTGCATGGCTCAGCAGCAGCACTCATTAACACAACACACTGCCCTCCTCCAGCCCCACTCCTCCCCTCCCAGTGCATGGCTCAGCAGCAGCACTCATTAACACAACACACTGCCCTCCTCCAGCCCCACTCCTCCCCTCCCAGTGCATGGCTCAGCAGCAGCACTCATTAACACAACACACTGCCCTCCTCCAGCCCCACTCCTCCCCTCCCAGTGCATGGCTCAGCAGCAGCACTCATTAACACAACACACTGCCCTCCTCCAGCCTTCACTCCTCCCCTCCCAGTGCATGGCTCAGCAGCAGCACTCATTAACACAACACACTGCCCTCCTCCAGCCCCACTCCTCCCCTCCCAGTGCATGGCTCAGCAGCAGCACTCATTAACACAACACACTGCCCTCCTCCAGCCCCACTCCTCCCCTCCCAGTGCATGGCTCAGCAGCAGCACTCATTAACACAACACACTGCCCTCCTCCAGCCCCACTCCTCCCCTCCCAGTGCATGGCTCAGCAGCAGCACTCATTAACACAACACACTACCCTCCTCCAGCCCCACTCCTCCCCTCCCAGTGCATGGCTCAGCAGCAGCACTCATTAACACAACACACTCCCTCCCCTCACTGGACTTTCATTTTGACTCATACTCTGTTTATGACTTCTGCAATCAGTGGCAGGTCGTACAGCAGAACTGCTGTGTAACTCACTGAGTGCTCAGAGCCTGACTGTGCCAAGTACAACCAATGTTGTACTCTCACATTATTAAGAGAACCAGTTTCGCCTTGTATTGAATGGCAGTAAAGATGTAATTGTGTATCATAAAACATGGTTTAGGCAGTGGTGAGTGTGTAGTATGCCTGCTATACAGTAGCGCACATACACACTGCTTCCGTCACGCCACCCATCAGCTAGGGGATTCATCTGAGCTCTGAGTTGTGTTGATGATCTGACACTTGAAGCTACTCTTTCATCTTAGCGTACCTCAGTCCTTTCCCCTCATCCAAATGTCTTATTTCTCCATGTACTGAGAGGACCATTAAAATAACAAATGAAGACTGTTTACTTCAGCATTTTGACTTCCGGCAAAGATGTGGCTAGGAGCAGCAGCTAACTAAAGATGCTGTGTAACTGTATTTTAACTAATTATTCAAAGCCTACTTACACATTTTGTAAACGAATTGTCCCAAGATATTGGTTACATGGAAAAACAACTTAGAATTGCACAAAAGCAGTACCTTTTGAAGAAAAACATTAAAATGTTGTCTCTACCTGCAGCTAACAAGGAAAATGGTGGAGAAGAACAGCCTGATGACCCAGTTCTAAATGAGATTCGCAAAATGAACAAAAATCTCAAAGAGAAAATTGCAAAAGTGGGCGAAGATGAGGCTGAAATAAAACATACAGTGGGCTCACTGAAAACAAGTGGACACTCTCGACAACAAAGAGAGAGGATATCAATCTTGGAGGACAAGAACCCCCACCTAAATGACACTGTTGAAAAAATGGAAACAATTTTTTTTTTTACTAGGCAAGTCAGTTAAGAACAAATTCTTATTTTCAATGACAGCCTAGGAACAGTGGGTTAACTGCCTTGTTCAGGGGCAGAACGACAGATGTTTACCTTGTCAGCTCATGGGATCTGAACTTGCAACCTTTCGGTTACAAGTCCACCACTCTAACCACTAGGCTACCCTGCCATCCCAACTATGATCGAAAAACTTAAAGAACGACTTCGATACCAGGAAAATGACAGTCGGGGAATCCCACTTCAGATCAGAGGGGTTCCCGAAATCCACATAAATACGGAGGATTGTGTGAAAGATATTTTACCCAACCTATTTGATAACAACCTGGAGAAAGCCAAAAATGTTAATGTTGGCGAATGTACACCAGTCTCTTACTGGACAAGATGTTTTGTGAATTCCTTAAAACATTACGGTATTCTTTGAAGCAAACAACAATAGTACGAAACAGGTAAATGTCTGGGAAGCTTTTAAAGCTTACATACCCAGAGAATGATACAACGATCAGCTACTAGAAAATTTATCAACTTGAAGCAGAGCTCAAAACGCTGGATAGGGAATATTGGTCCAATCCTAACAACATTTCTCTGGTAAATCTGATGAAAACCAAATACGAGCTGAATACTTTATTCAGTAAAAAAAACGTAATATTCCCTGTACAGGCTGAAGCATAGATGGTAGGAATCAGGTGAAAAGGCAGAAAAACTGTTGGCCAGTCAATTGGAATGTAGAGAAACAGATCAACAAGTAGGTGGAATCAGAAATAAGACAGGTAAACTGATTAACCATCATAAAGGAATAAACTATATATTTTGAGACTTCTATCAGGAATTTCTACTTCAGACGGACTTTAGATATGCAGAAAGCAGAGGCATTCTTTCAGATTCTGAACCTTCCTGAACTAACATAGGAAGACAGGAATTGGCTCGACCTCCCTATTACTTTGGAGGAATTAACCGAAACTATAAGACTGGACCTAGTAAATGCATTTTCAGAGATATCGGGCTATAAAGTAAACTGGACCAAATCTGAAGTAATGTACATTATGAGAAATTACTTCCTCAGCTGGAGGTTTCAATGGGTCCCTAAAAACTTGAGGTACCTGGGGATAGCTTTAAATCCTGGTCAGAGAACATGATTTCTGAAAACCTTGACCCACTGTTAGACAAAATTCAACTCCAGTATAAGAGCTGGGATAAGCTACAAACCTCATTATGGGGTAGGATACAGGTTATAAAGATGGTCTTAGCTCCTAAACTGAATTACATCGTCAGCATGTTACCACCGTCCATATCTGTCTATACTTTTAAATCCATAGACAAAATGATTACTGAGTTTGTTTGGGCCTGTAAAAAGGCCAGGATGAAGATTACAGTGAGATTACAGGCAAAGACTGAGAAGGGAGGATTAAAGCTCCCTAACATGCAATTATATCAAGAAGCCTTTGTAGCTTCCCAAATAGGCTCTCTCTTTTTTGAGAACTCGATATAGGCCAGTTTGGGTGGACATGGAAGAAAACGTAATGCTCCATTCATGGGCAACAGATTATTTGAGTCAACAAAAGGTGGGACTGCAGAATCCAATAATGTCCCATACTAAAAATATATGGAGGCAGATTCATAAGAGAGCGAGATCTTCACCATTCTTGACAAGCTCTGCTTCGTTATGGAACAGCCCTAAATAGAAAACAGGGAGACACAAGGTTTTCTGGAAAGGTTGGTCTAGAACGGGGATAAAACATTGGTTGTCTATATCAAGAAAACACTTTTACCTCTTTTGAAGAACTAAGGTCCATGTATCATTTACAGATACAAGACTTTTGGACATATCTCCAGCTGAGAGATTGTATGTTTAAGGTAGGACATAACAACAACAAATTCCCAGTACATTCCAATGTAAGTGTTAAGATAGAGATCCTTTGTAAATTACCATATACCGCAGGGCTTATATATAGCCACTTATAGGTGGATTTAATGGAACTTATAAGGGGCCTATAGGCCGTATGGGAAAAAGACTTGGAGGTAACATTTGGAGAGGAGGAATGGAATGTAATAGTAGAGATGCTCCTCCCTATGAAAGATGCCCGGTCCAAGCTGATTCAATTTAAAGTGTAGTAGAGATGCTCCTCCCTATGAGAGATGCCCGGTCCAAGCTGATTCAATTTAAAGTGTTCAATAGGATCCATTGGACTCCTCTGAGGTTAATCAGAATGGTTTTGATAGAATCCTGTCTATGCTGGAGATGTCAGTCAAGTACATGTAACCGATGTGAAATGGCTAGCTAGTTAGCGGCGGTGGGCGCTAATAGCGTTTCATTCGGTGACGTCACTCGCTCTGAGACCTTGAAGTAGTTGTTCCCCTTGCTCTGCAAGGTCCGCGGCTTTTGTGGAGCGATGGGTAACGATGCTTTGTGGGTGTCAGTTGTCTATGTGTGCAGAGGGTCCCTGGGTCGAGCCCGGGTAGGGGACGGACTAAAGTTAAACTGTTACATTGGTGCCGTGACCCTGGATGCTGCGGAAAAGGAGGAGGACAAAGGGGGGGTGAGTGTAACCGATGTGAAATAGCTAACTAGTTAGCGGTGGTGGGCGCTAATAGCGTTTCAATCGGTGACGTCACTCGCTCTGAGACCTTGAAGTAGTTGTTCCCCTTGCTAAATGTGGAGCGATGGGTAACGATGCTTCGTGGGTGTCAGTTGTGTGCAGAGGGTTCCTGGTTTGAGCCCGGCGAGGGGACGGACTAAAGTCAAACTGTTACATTTAGGTGATAGGATCCATATGTTCTCTAACTGTCCAAGCTCGCATACCTTTTGCAGAAGGTAATGGAAAATACTAGGATATTCTGGGTACCACAATGCCTGCAAATCCTGCTTGGCTATTACTGAATATCACTAACGATATTGATAGACTGAAAAATGAAAAGTTGTTTCCTTTTCATTCTTTATTGTGTGTGCAGTGTGTTCGGAGGGGTTCACGCCCCTTCAACTTTTCCGCATCTTGTTGCGTTGCAGCCTTGTTCTAGAATGGATTAGGTTGGTTTTTTTCCTCGTAGGTCTGCACGCGGTGCCCCATGGTGGCGGGGCGGGGGCAGGTTTGGGGAGCTGTTTTCTCATTGTCATTGTGGGGTGTTGTGTGTGGATTGATGAGGGTGGGGGGTCGGGGGGCCTGGGTGCTTTCCAAATGCGTTGTGTATTCATATCTGTGAAGTTATTGTTTAATGCCAAATGTAATTAAATTGCTTTGTTATTATATCGTGAAAGGAAAAAATAAAAACAATAATAAAAAATTATACTCATTTGGTCGTTAATTTTGACGTTTTAACCGAGAAGATCTTAGTCGCGCAATTTTATATTTAAGTAAGATGTTTGGCGCAGTATTTCTCAATAAAATAAATAGCTTTTTTTTTTTTTTTTTAAAGACTGTTTACTTTGTTGTTATTGGGAAGGGGCCTTGGTGGCCTAGTCTAATTAATATCAAGGCCCCGGCCCCAGAGGAACAACACTGGCATCTGGTTAGGAGGACGGTGTCCCGTCCCACACACACAGGTTCTCTCAGGTTCTCTCTACTGACCCTGGACCAGAGGCCAACATACAATAATACTGATGAGGGGAAGGAATAACCATGTCCATGCCAGGTGTATGGTATTACATGTATATGAGTGAACCTGAAAACTACTGAGGCTGGACATCTCCATCCTCCTGATTCTCTCTCAGCTCTGCAGCAGATTGCCTTGGGACTCCATGAGCTGTCTGTGTTGAGCGCTATGTAGTTTGTTAGACAGAATGTTCTGGCTGCTCCAGTGCACTCAGACACCGTCGGCACAATCGGTCGGAAAGTCTTTCAACGTTTAATGGTATGTGTGAACATCTCTCTCAGGAGCCAAGTAAGTCACCCTCATAAACTATCTGAGCCAAAAAGACGCGATGACAAAGTAATATAGCCTGTGGTCGTATATCATTCCCTCACTATACAGTAGCTGTATGAAACGCAGCACGTAGCTCATGTGGTGCTGCTGGGTAGATGTGTGTGTGTGTGTTTACAGAGGTGTGAATGTGTTAATTAGTCGTAAATCGTGTCTCTCTAACCTTTGGTGGACCGACGTTTGTAATGGTCGCAGTGTTCCAGTGTTGTGGTTGATTCTGTCACAATATATTGCTTCATTATAGTTCATGAGGAAACTATCGGCTTTCCTCTTCAGCTACAGTAACTAGCTAGCTGCTCCCTCTGTCTTCTGCTCCATAGAGGAGAGGAGAGGAGAGGAGAGGAGAGGAGAGGAGAGGAGAGGAGGATATTGGGGTTTGGGATTTTTCCAAATCTCTGCTTCCTCCCCACATCATTATTTTCAATGTGAATCATGCAATTATCATCGTAAAGCCTGGCTTTTTTTGGACTCTGGGCTTTCTCCGTATTTCTATAAATGACTTTCCCTGTCCCCAAATCAAAACCCATGAAGTCGTAATAACAAAGGATCAGTGTACCAAATGGTTTCATTCCGAACGGAACCATTTGCCCTCCATGGACACAAAAAGAGACACTGTTCAAACTTGCAGGCGGACACAAAGGTGCTCGCAAACACACACATACACACATCCATAAGCGCACTCACACAAATCCATTGAGTACATGCACACTCACACACACACACACACACACACACACACACACACACACACACACACACACACACACACACACACACATAACCACAACTACACCAACCGACATGAATAGACAACCCAGTCTTTTTAAAGCACAGATACAGTACTTCAGTGCATGCTCGCAGACACAAATTCTCACAGATTGTAAGTTTACATTTTTATTGTATGAAAGAGAACTCAGTGTGTGGGTGTTTTCATTGATTCAAAGGCATTAAGAATGAATTCACTCAAAGGAGAGGTGAGGAGCTAGTGTGTGAGTGGCAGCTCATATATAAGCCACCTGGTTCTCTCCAGCTCATCTGTGATTTGAGCCTTTGATACGGCTGGCGAAGAGCCTTTTCCAAACAACAGAGAAGAGACTTGGTGCTGAAGGACGACAACAATGGGCCACTTGTCAGCCTGGAGATAAAAAGATGACATCCGTTTTTTTTCCCTCTTGTTTCTCATTTTATATTTTGCTATTTCTTTTTTCAAAGGTTCCTGTAAAAGGGAATGTAGAGGGGAGTGATTTTTTTTCTCTCGATTTCCCCAGTGTCTCCCCCCACCCCTCCTCCTCTTCTTAGTGAGGCCACAGTGAGGCTGCCTCTCAGAGATTCTTGTCTTTCCCTGTGGGCCATGACTGTGTTTACCGATGTATTCCCTCTGTAAGAGACTCCCCCTCTGTACAGAGAACTTTTATGTACCTCCTCTCTCAGACAGACAAACCAGAAGAGTGAATAATATGGCTATGTCAAACTACAGCAGTGCTTTGATAAAAAAACATTCTCCAGCTCGATACATTTTTATGTACAGTGCCTTGCGAAAGTATTCGGCCCCCTTGAACTTTGCGACCTTTTGCCACATTTCAGGCTTCAAACATAAAGATATAAAACTGTATTTTTTTGTGAAGAATCAACAAGAAGTGGGACACAATCATGAAGTGGAACGACATTTATTCGATATTTCAAACTTTTTTAACAAATCAAAAACTGAAAAATTGGGCATGCAAAATTATTCAGCCCCCTTAAGTTAATACTTTGTAGTGCCACCTTTTGCTGCGATTACAGCTGTAAGTCGCTTGGGGTATGTCTCTATCAGTTTTGCACATCGAGAGACTGACATTTTTTCCCATTCCTCCTTGCAAAACAGCTCGAGCTCAGTGAGGTTGGATGGAGAGCATTTGTGAACAGCAGTTTTCAGTTCTTTCCACAGATTCTCGATTGGATTCAGGTCTGGACTTTGACTTGGCCATTCTAACTCCTGGATATGTTTATTTTTGAACCATTCCATTGTAGATTTTGCTTTATGTTTTGGATCATTGTCTTGTTGGAAGACAAATCTCCGTCCCAGTCTCAGGTCTTTTGCAGACTCCATCAGGTTTTCTTCCAGAATGGTCCTGTATTTGGCTCCATCCATCTTCCCATCAATGTTAATCATCTTCCCTGTCCCTGCTGAAGAAAAGCAGGCCCAAACCATGATGCTGCCACCACCATGTTTGACAGTGGGGATGGTGTGTTCAGCTGTGTTGCTTTTACGCCAAACATAACGTTTTGCATTGTTGCCAAAAAGTTCAATTTTGGTTTCATCTGACCAGAGCGCCTTCTTCCACATGTTTGGTGTGTCTCCCAGGTGTCTTGTGGCAAACTTTAAACGACACTTTTTATGGATATCTTTAAGAAATGGCTTTCTTCTTGCCACTCTTCCATAAAGGCCAGATTTGTGCAATATATAGGATTGTTGTCCTATGGACAGAGTCTCCCACCTCAGCTGTAGATCTCTGCAGTTCATCCAGAGTGATCATGGGCCTCTTGGCTGCATCTCTGATCAGTCTTCTCCTTGTATGAGCTGAAAGTTTAGAGGGACGGCCAGGTCTTGGTAGATTTGCAGTGGTCTGATACTCCTTCCATTTCAATATTATCGCTTGCACAGTGCTCCTTGGGATGTTTAAAGCTTGGGAAATATTTTTGTATCCAAATCCGGCTTTAAACTTCTTCACAACAGTATCTCGGACCTGCCTGGTGTGTTCCTTGTTCTTCATGATGCTCTCTGCGCTTTTAACGGACCTCTGAGACTATCACAGTGCAGGTGCATTTATACGGAGACTTGATTACACACAGGTGGATTGTATTTATCATCATTAGTCATTTAGGTCAACATTGGATCATTCAGAGATCCTCACTGAACTTCTGGAGAGAGTTTGCTGCACTGAAAGTAAAGGGGCTGAATAATTTTGCACGCCCAATTTTTCAGTTTTTGATTTGTTAAAAAAGTTTGAAATATCCAATAAATGTCGTTCCACTTCATGATTGTGTCCCACTTGTTGTTGATTCTTCACAAAAAAATACAGTTTTATATCTTTATGTTTGATGCCTGAAATGTGGCAAAATGTCACAAAGTTCAAGGGGGCCGAATACTTTCGCAAGGCACTGTATCTACAACATTTACATGTGATACATGTGAACACTATGCAGATGTTGACCTTAGGATGTTTAAAGGGGCAACTACATTGTTTAAAAGAGAATTAAGAAAACTGAGATAATTAAAACATAAACACAACACAAAAACTAAATCACAACCAGTTCAGAAATATTGTCCTTTCTCCAAAGTTTGTTGAGTGCATGCATTGAAACCATCAGAAAACACAAAACAAAAACTAAATTAGGATACTGAAAACAATTACTGAAAACATTTTATATTTTGGCATCTTAACAGGTAGAAACAGCAGCTAATGGGTGGTTTGGATTTGTAAAAACAGGGTCATTGGTTACAAAGTTGCCTTGTTGTTACTGTGCTTCTCACTGAAACTGGCATTCTATATATGTTTTAGCAAGGAAACAATGTTTCTGCCTTCTATAAACACGTCTAAACAAACAATGTATCTAGCATAAACTGGGACTGAGGCCTATTAAATATACATTTAAATGTGAGGCCAACTGTTCCTAGAGCTACAGAATACACACTTTTTCCAGCTCAAGCCACAAGACTTCATCAAATTTCTCTGCCCTGTGGATTGTTCTAAAAGTGTTTGATATTCCAAGGTGTACGATGCCTTCAAGCTACGCTCAAACCCTACTCCTCAACCAAGCACTCTGGTCTCTGGGCCAGAGCTCCCGCTCAGCCCAGTCAAAACTCTTCTCGGCCCTGTCACCCCAGTGGTGGAACGCGTTTCCCCCTGAAGCTAGGACAGCAGAGTCCCTGCGCATCTTACAAATACGTCTGAAACCCTACCTCTTCAAAGAGTATCTTAAGTAAGACATCTCAGTCGTATTGTCCCACCAAGCTATCTTAAGAGGAATACATTAACTGTGCGTACTACTGCATAAGAGCTTCTGCCAAATTACTACAACGTACAATGTTGTTTAGTGCAAAGCAGAGCACGGGAATAGTGTTGCATTGTCATTGGTAGGTGAGCTAAGCTGCAACAGAACAAAACAGAGGACACTCACATCAGCCAAGCTGTTGTCATAGCGCTCAGGACACGGCTGTGACCTTACTGCGGGGCGCTCGCTGCAGCAGTCCATCGTCATAGTGAAAGCGTCGTAGTGACGTGCCACATTGGATTCTGGGAAAAGGGAGTCGGACACTGAGATAAAGCCAGTGTGGGACATGGAACAGGAGAGTGGTGCAAAAGGTTGTCAAGTTTCACGGAACAATAAGAAACGAGCAGAGCTAATGAGATGGATTAGGTATAGATGAGCGTAAGGGATGACAGAATGGAGTGTAAAAACAGTGATAGTTTGAATGAGAGAGAAAGGGAGATGGATGTAGGACAGAGAGGTGAGCGTAGTGGCGTCACACGGCTACAGGGGGCCAGGATGGCTATGTATAGAGTAGATACACTGTGGAGAGAGCTGGGAGGAGATACACCGTAGCTGTTACTGAGAATGACCTCTCTTAAAGGAAGGTAAGAGAAACTCACGTTTTGTTTCTCTTAATCTCGTTTTTTTTACTGGATATCAACGGCAGCTTTGTGGTTATGAATAGATGACTTAGCCCATGTTGTTTTGAATTAGTTGAAGACAAAAATGATGACAAAGTCTGAGTGCTCAAAGAGAGGAAGTGTAAACTGCAGGGCTGCTGTGAGTCTAATCAGTGCTTCTGTCTGACTCTTCTGTTGAAGTGGAGCGAATGCCTGTGCTCTCAGCCGAGGCAGAGAGGATAGAGGACAGTGCTGAGGACAGGTCCCCAGAGGCCGTCTCGGGCCCCCAGTCCATAAACAGATGTGTCCTTGTCCCCAGTCCCCACTGAGAGAGCGCAGCCACTCAAGTGGCAAAGCAGGTCCAAACAATAGTGACAAATGTAAAGCTAAATATTGGCTTTATCTCCTCAGTAATAAAAGGCCCATGAAATTGATTTAATGCTGCAGCGCCTCTCTTGGGCAGCTTCTTACCGCCTGAACACAAAACAAAGAGCCACAGCGATCTATTAATTAACCCACCTAATCCTGAAAAGTTAATCTCTCTCCACAACTTTGCCTGCCACTAACTTTGAAGCCACAGGGTCAAATGGCAGGGAGGGGAAGATACAGTACTTAGGAAAACAGAGCGAGAAAGAGAAAAGAGTGTTGACTCCAGCAGGGCTCTTCTGCACGGCAACAGCGGGGCTGGCTTTGTGGAAAGGCAGGGATGTGTAACCGTCATTAAGCATAACATCCAAGCTGAGTTGTGTTTTTTTCTGAAGAGATTAAAGAGAGGGTTAGAATATCAAAAGTGCTGTTTGAATCAGGGCCGTCTTAGACTTGAGGGAAATGGGGACTGATTGTGAAAAGCTTTCCGTCTATCGGCTTCTCAGTGTTAGAGGCGTCACTACAGACCCTGGTTAGATTTCAGGCTGTATCACAACACATCCTGCTTATTTCCTTCTGTTTCTGTGAATCTTCCAACTGGGATTGCTGGAAATTGAAAACCTAGGAATTTTGGGGAAGTTACCAGAATTTTGCAACCCTACCCATCACACACTCACGTCTGAGCTGTGAGCTATCTTTCCTGTAACGGCAGGTCTTTGCTTCTCGCCCACCTTCACTGTCCCAGAACGACGGCACCTCACACCAACGTTCTCGCCCACCTTACGGTCCCAGCACGACGGCACCTCACACCAACGTTCTCGCCCACCTTACGGTCCCAGCACGACGGCACCTCACACCAACGTTCTTGCCCACCTTACGGTCCCAGCACGACGGCACCTCACACCAACGTTCTCGCCCACCTTACGGTCCCAGCACGACGGCACCTCACACCAACGTTCTCGCTCATGCTCACATTGTGTCTGCAGAGGTGTGAGTTACATAATTGAAAACCAATGTGTTTTTCACCTCTGCGGTTCCTCTGACCTGCCCTCTTGCCTCCTCCCACCTCCCCCTTGCCTCACCCTCATCAGTCTTTTTGTGAGCCCCTCTGGGCAGAACTGCAGGGGGACGCTGGCCCAGAAAATAGGTCACACCTTGGTGGTCTTCTCACCTCGACAGTATCAGAGAAACACTCCCGACTTCCTCCGGAGAGGGCTCAACACTTCCCCTGTGTGTCTGTCCGGCTGCTTCCCCTGGAACATACACACACAGTACACAAACACAGAATACAACACATAGAGAACACAGAACATATCACACATAACCCAACACAGAACACACACACATAACACAGAACATATCACACACAACCCAACACAGAACACACACACAGAACACAGAACATATCACACACAACCCAACACAGAACACACACACAGAACACCGAACATATCACACACAACCCAACACAGAACACACACACAGAACACAGAACATATCACACACAACCCAACACAGAACACACACACAGAACACAGAACACATCACACAGAACACACACACAACCCAACACAGAACACACACAAATAACACAGAACATATCACACACAACCCAACACAGAACACACACACATAACACAGAACATATCACACACAACCCAACACAGAACACACACACATAACACAGAACATATCACACACAACCCAACACAGAACACACACACAGAACACAGAACATATCACACACAACCCAACACAGAACACACACACAGAACACAGAACATATCACACACAACCCAACACAGAACACACACACAGAACACAGAACATATCACACACAACCCAACACAGAACACACACACAGAACACAGAACACATCACACAGAACACACACACAACCCAACACAGAACACACACAAATAACACAGAACATATCACACACAACCCAACACAGAACACACACACATAACACAGAACATATCACACACAACCCAACACAGAACACACACACAGAACACAGAACATATCACACACAACCCAACACAGAACACACACACAGAACACAGAACATATCACACACAACCCAACACAGAACACACACACACACATAACACAGAACATATCACACACAACCCAACACAGAACACACACACAGAACACAGAACACTTTCTGTTATGAAAAGATCAAGACCACATCTCTCTGGCTGACGAGCTGGCAGGGTAATTAGGAGATTGAATGTTCTCGTTAACAGTACGTTCCTGTCAGGATCATGTGGGCTGTTTGATTATGCAAAAGCATATTAGGGCCAGAGTGAAGAGTCAGGCTAGTCGTCAGGCCTAATGACATGCCATTCCTCTGTGTGAGATAGGGAGGGGAGGGGAGGGGAGGGGCAGCCATCTCTGGTGTCAGGCCCTGGGAAGGGACGAGTCTCTGTCAGCCAGAGATGGGTGTGTTCATTAGAGAGAGAGACTGCGCTGTAATTACATCAATGCTCTAAAAGAGGCATAGACACACTGACTCCACTTGTTGCTTTAATTGCACACTGTAATGATACTGGTATTAGTTAAATTGTTAGAGCACTGCACCGGTATACTGAGTAAATCAGTGGAAGTCCTAATCGGTGTATTTGAACACCATTTTAACATATTAACAGATTGACTCGGAAAGTCACAGTAAAACAACAAATGCACATTTTCTTGCAATGAGTATTGATTGGATATGAACATGACAGTGAGAAGGATAGTTTCCAACCCCTCACAAAATGTCAAGGCTCAATTTGAGTGTCTGAAAATATTTTGATACCTTCACTCATGCATTCAAGTGGCCAATGCTGAATCATACACTAAAAAGAAAAGGTTCTTGGAGAACCCTTTAGGGGTACTTCAAATTGAAACTGTGGGGGAAACCCTATAAGTTCAAAGAACCCCTTTTAGTGGGTCCTCGAAAAACCTTTTTGGATAACTTTTTGGGTTGATTCTTTAACTACCCCCCTTTGTGTAAATGTGATATATATATTTCTTTTGTATTTATTTTTATTTTTTATATATAGATCTTTTTTTTATAAATTAGCAAAAGAAATGAAAAGCATTTTTTGCTTTGTTATTATTGGGTATTTTTTCTAGATTGATGAGGGAAAAAAACAATATAATACATTTTAGAATAAGGCTGCAACGTAACAAAATGTGGAAAAAGTCAAGGGGTCTGAATACAGACACAAAAAATGAGCAGTTCAGTCATCTGTACGCAATACAGCTAGCGTTCAGCATATTCTTATGGCCTACATATTCTTACCTCATTGTTGATTCATATCCATCCAATTGTGTCCATTTTCTGTTTTAGAAAGATTGGCATAAATATGTAAAGATAGATGGTATCATCATAAAACAATATACATTTAGATCATACAAGGGACAAACCTTACCTTAAATTGAGGAGATCTTTACATGTTTCAGTTAAGTGTCTGCACCTGTTGTCCTTTTAAATTCAAGTGTTTCAGTTGGGCAGCTAGGTTCCTGCAAGAACCCCCACCAACTAAGGAGGTTCCTCAATGAACCCCACCTCCTATGGAGTTCTTGGAAGAACCTTTTGGGGTCCATTTTCAGTGCCAAGAACCCTAAGATCTTAGAAGAACCGTTGTTGAACCCCTCATTTTTAAAGTGTAGCAACTGGTATCTTCTGGGGCCAGAAGAAAATACAGGGGACACATTACAGAACCACATCTCCCAGAGAGCAATGCTGTAAAGCTCTAAAGAAGCTGGTCTGTCCCCAGAGTAAAGCCGTTGACATCCCCTCCACGACACCCAGCTGAGATAGTCTCCCCACGCTAAGTGGAAATATGGCACAGAGAGCCTCCACCAAGTGGAGCTCACTGGCTGCTGCTAACTCAGTTAAGAGGCATGCACAACTGGGCCTGATCGAAACGATAGTGAGCGTTTTAAGGCGCCCTAATTATTTAATTTGAGTAAATGATTGTGCCCCCTCCCCCCTGTCAGTTTATCGACAGTGTGACCGGCCCAGCTCCCGGCCCAGCACAGCGTGTGTGTGTGCTGATAATTAGGCGAGTGAAGGCTCAGCATGGAAGAGAGGACCTCCCGCCTACCCTAACCTCTCACAAGATACAGTGTGTGTGAGTGAGTGATTGCATATGTGTGTGTGCACATACATGCGTGTCTATCTATGTGTATGTGCTTATGCACGCATCTTCACAAGTGTACCTCGCTCTCCCTCTCTCTCTCTCTTTCTCTCTGTATAAATGGGAAGGCTGTTTGTCTCTCTCTGTGTCTCTCTCTCACTCGTTCTAACCCTCTCTCTCTCTGTATAAATGGGAGGCTGTTTGTCTCTCTCTGTGTCTCTCTCTCACTTTTTCTCTCCCTCTCTCTCTCTGTATAAATGGGAGGCTGTTTGTCTCTCTCTGTGTCTCTCTCTCACTCTTTCTCTCCCTCTCTCTATCTCTGTATTAATGGGAAGACTGTGTATGTCAGATCCCAGAGCGTGTCGATAGAACACTAGAACACTGTGATGATCTCCTGCTGAGCAGCCTCTGGGTTCAACTAGCTTAGTCTGGGATGACAGTGAGTGACATGTTTCCTCTGTGTGCCCGCAGGTTTCCCGGCGACGGCGTACGGACCGGTGGCGGCAGCGGCGGTGGCAGCAGCGCGTGGCTCAGGTAGGGGGGCCCGAGGACAAGGCATGGCGTACCCGCAGAACACAGGGCCAGGTAAACTCTGCTCTGTCCATGTTCTGTGTGGCTGCTGCTCCCTCCAGCTTCTCCCGCTCCTCTGCTTCTCCTTAGCACACCCATGGAGACATACTTTATGTAGTCCACACACATTGGAGCCCTCAACACTTCTTCTCCAATCCTAACACGGTCTAAGAATGACTCGCCAAAATATTTGGGTGTTTAGGACATAAAGTAGCTCAATCGATTTCGACCAAATTAAAAATGAGTGGCTGAATTCAACTGTTGTGTAGTTCTTCATTGGCGGTGTGATGCGATATGTCTGCCTTAGCCCTCGGTGACTAACACGGCTCCTCCAACCATAAAACCTGGAGACATCCACTCACTGTACACACACATAGCACTGATTGATTAGCTAACAATGTACACACACACACTTCTTCCTGTTTCTCACTCGTCATTGATTCACCAGTCAGCTACATTAACAGATCTGGCTCTGTCCTTCTCAATAACACTAAAGCAATCAATAGCACTGAATAACAACCTTGGTGTTTGAAATTGACAGGCAGCATCCAAGCTCTAGGGAAGACTGTTTTTCTTAATCGGACTCAGGTCATCTGTCTCTGAGTTCTACAGTGCCTCCCGTTGGTGGAGCCTCTGCTATATGTGCTCGTGGTCCTGCAGTATGATCATGTGAATGTAAACCTCAAAGTCCTGTTGAAAACTGTTTGGAAATATATCCTGACCCATCAATACACTCAGGCGCGTTCACCCACACACACCCATTCTTTTCAGCGCAGGGAACACAGGAAGCCAATCAGATGTTATTTCTCTCCAATCAGGCCTCTTCAAAACAAGCAATCTGCCAGAGAATGAGGAGGTTTGAGATGCATGGGGCCCATCATGTACTGCTGTCAGATTGTAACACAACTCTGGGTTGTCTGATAGGGGATGTGTGAGGAGAGAGGTGTAGTGAGGTAATGACAGGGGATGTATGAGGAGGAGGTGAGGACAGAGGTGTAGTGAGGTAATGACAGGGGATGTATGAGGAGGAGGTGAGGACAGAGGTGTAGTGAGGTAATGACAGGGGATGTATGAGGAGGAGGTGAGGACAGATGTGTAGTGAGGTAATGACAGGGGATGTATGAGGAGGAGGTGAGGACAGAGGTGTAGTGAGGTAATGACAGGGGATGTATGAGGAGGAGGTGAGGACAGAGGTGTAGTGAGGTAAATGTTGACCTCACAGGTCTGCTGCAGACTAGGTAATGAGCCATAGGGGACTGTCTCAGCTCTGAGGTTCCAGACACCTGCAGCCCCGTAGTTTACTGCACACATTTTACATTTACATTTGAGTCATTTAGCAGATGCTCTTATCCAGAGTGACTCACAGGAGCAACTAGGGGTAAGGGCCTTACTCAAGGGCACATTGACAGATTTTTCACCTCGTCAGCTTGGGGATTCGAACCAGCGATCTTTAGGTTACTGGCCCAACGCTCTTAACCACTATGTTTCCTGTCGCAAACACACACACACGCACACACACGCGCACACACGCACACACACACACACATACACATACACACATACACACACATGGTAGATAAACAGGGTTGGGTGCTGAGGAAGACGCAGCATGTTTAAACATGACCTTCGTCTCAGCTAATCTCCCGCCCGTCTCCTCTCCGAGCTGCAGCGCCGTGCTGTGCCTGGGTGGACGGGTGCATCTCATTACCGCCCCGCCGCGCTCCTATTTACCCATACGCTTAACATCCCACCGAGCGAGCCTTATACCCCTGCCTCTGTCTTCTCTGCGCCATGTCCCTGCCTGCTCCGCAGAGAGCCAAGGGTAAGTGAAAGACAGTCCCCTATCCCCAACACGAGGCTGTGTCACCCTTTTCTCCTGTCTGGCTCTGACAGCCCACGGCTTAATGACAGCGGACAGATGGACACCGCGCTCACATGGCCTCCCTCTCCGTGACAGGGCAGTGCTGCTGCTGATGACGGACGGGGCTTTTAACTCCTCTGTGAGGCCCTTTTATTTACTCTCTGACTAACGTAATCCCAAGGACTGGCCTCGCTATCACGCCATAACAATGTAGCCCTGAATGACAAGAGTGTAGTCACAATGTTACTCCATGCCTCCCTTCCCAGTGTTTGTCCTTCTGTGCGAATGTAATAGACGAGGAGCCTCTATTACGGAGGTCATCTGAGAACATATTAGAGGATGGACGTATCGAATAGGGATGGCTGTTTGACAGTCACTGATGAATGAAACGCCCTGGAGAAGGTATTGCTTTGTTGGTTTATTACTGGGATATAATCCATAGAGTTGATCAGTGAGGAGACAAAAGCAGTTGTTATTGATGGATCCTCTGTGGCCCTGTCATTCCTATGGACAGAGTGCTCGATCAGGAAATCTAGGGTCTGGTGCACTCTGACCTGACTTTATTGGGCTCCTGAACAATGGGATCAGCCATTACAGTGAGATGCTCGATCACTGGATCGCTCCTCTGATCCTCCAAAAGAAGGAGGTCACTCATCGGAGTGCTGTCTTTTAGATTGGCTCGTTAGCTCGTCATCACTGGGGTCCTTATTGGAGGTGTGCAGGTGTGCTTTTCAACTTGTTGCTTTAGTTTCAAACAGTATTCTATGGGAGATTTCCACAGCCCCATAACTCTGCATTACAGAGAGGGCGACTGTAGCAGATAAACATGCTGCAATACCATACCTTTGAATGCAGAGTGGCAGCATTGTTTCTGTTGCATCAGCCCCATCATGCACCTCTCTCCTAGAACTGAGGAGCTGCGTGAATGTCATGTCAGCCTGGGGTTTAGGCCTTGTTGCCCTTCCTCTCTGATCTCCCCTCCTCCATCGCCTCGGTCCCACTCAACAGAGATATTTCTGCCTGCTCTGTCTCTCCTTCGGGCCCTTTCAGCTTCCTCCAGAGGAATGAGCTCTTATTATGTGCATCGGAAATGAGTGGGATGTTTCAGAGTCTCAGATGAGATGGCCGCTTCTTTTTCTCAAGGCCTCCGCCTGTAAACCTGCATCGTGCATCGATCGCCATGGAATTTCTGCTACTGAGCTCATTAGGGCCGAGGATGCTCTTTTGAGCTTTTATCTTCTTTTTTTATTTTTTATTTTTTATGTTTTGCTTACTCTACCTCTTAACTGTTAACTCTATCTCTCACTCTCTCTTTCCCTCTCTGCTATTCTCTCTCTCTCATTTGCTTCCTCAACCTCTGCCTCCCCTTCTATCTCTCATCCTCACCCTTTCTCTCTCTCCCTGTCTCTCTCCCTGTCTCTCTCCCTGTCTCTCTTTCTGTCTCTCTCCCTGTCTCTCTCCCTGTCTCTCTCCCTGACTCTCTCCCTGTCTCTCTTTCTGTCTCTCTCCCTGACTCTCTCCCTGACTCTCTCCCTGTCTCTCTTTCTGTCTCTCTCCCTGACTCTCTCCCTGACTCTCTCTCTCTCTGTCTCTCTTTCTGTCTCTCTCCCTGACTCTCTCCCTGTCTCTCTTTCTGTCTCTCTCCCTGACTCTCTCCCTGTCTCTCTCCCTGACTCTCTCCCTGTCTCTCTCCCTGACTCTCTTTCTGTCTCTCTCCCTGTCTCTCTCCCTGACTCTCTCCCTGTCTCTCTTTCTGTCTCTCTCACTGACTTTCTTTCTGTCTCTCTCCCTGACGTTCTTTCTGTCTCTCTCCCTGTCTCTCTCCCTGTCTCTCTTTCTGTCTCTCTCCCTGTCTCTCTCCCTGTCTCTCTCCCTGTCTCTCTCCCTGTCTCTCTTTCTGTCTCTCTCCCTGACTCTCTCCCTGTCTCTCTCCCTGACTCTCTCCCTGTGTCTCTCCCTGTCTCTCTCCCTGTCTCTCTCCCTGACTCTCTCCCTGACTCTCTCCCTGTCTCTCTCCCTGACTCTCTCCCTGTCTCTCTTTCTGTCTCTCTCCCTGACTCTCTTCCTGTTTCTCTCCCTGTCTCTCTTTCTGTCTCTCTCCCTGACTCTCTTTCTGTCTCTCTCCCTGTCTCTCCCTGTCTCTCTTTCTGTCTCTCTCCCTGACTCTTTCTGTCTCTCTCCCTGTCTCTCTTTCTGTCTCTCTCCCTGACTGTCTTTCTGTCTCTCTCCCTGACTCTATTTCTGTCACTCTCCCTGACTCTCTTTCTGTCTCTCTCCCTGTCTCTCTTTCTGTCTCTCTCCCTGTCTCTCTTTCTGTCTCTGTCCCTGTCTCTCTTTCTGTCTCTCTTTCTGTCTCTCTCCCTGTCTCTCTTTCTGTCACTCTCCCTGACTCTCTTTCTGTCACTCTCCCTGACTCTCTTTCTGTCTCTCTCCCTGTCTCTCTCTCTGACTCTCTCTCTGTCTCTCTCCCTGTCTCTCTCCCTGTCTCTGTTTCTGTCTCTCTCCCTGACTCTCTTTCTGTCTCTCTCCCTGACTCTCTTTCTGTCTCTCTCCCTGACCCTCTTTCTGTCTCTCTCCCTCTCTCCCTGACTCTCTCCCTGTCTCTCTCTCTGTCTCTCTTTCTGTCTCTCTCCCTGACTCTCTCCCCGACTATCTTTCTGTCTCTCTCCCCGTCTCTCTTTCTGTCTCTCTCCCTGTTTCTATTTCTGTCTCTCTCCCTGACTCTCTTTCTGTCTCTCTCCCTGACTCTTTTTCTGTCTCTCCCTGTCTCTCTTTCTGTCTCTCTCCCTGACTCTCTTTCTGTCTCTCTCTCTGTCTCTCTTTCTGTCTCTCTCCCTGACTCTCTTTCTGTCTCTCTCCCTGACTCTCTTTCTGTCTCTCTCCCTGACTCTCTTTCTGTCTCTCTCCCTGACTCTCTTTCTGTCTCTCTCCCTGACTCTCTTTTTGTCTCTCTCCCTGTCTCTCTTTCTGTCTCTCTCCCTGTCTCTCTTTCTGTCTCTCTCCCTGTCTCTTTCTGTCTCTCTCCCTGACTCTCTTTCTGTCTCTCTCCCTGTCTCTCTTTCTATCTCTCTTTCTGTCTCTCCCCCTGTCTCTCTTTCTGTCTCTCTTTCTGTCTCTCTCCCTGACTCTCTTTCTGTCTCTCTCCCTGTCTCTCTTTCTCTCTCTCTCCCTGTCTCTCTTTCTGTCTCTTTCCCTGTCTATCTTTCTCTCTCTCTCCCTGTCTCTCTTTCTGTCTATAACCCTGTCTCTCTTTCTGACTTTCTCCTTGTCTATCACCCTGTCTCTCTTTCTGTATCTCTCCCTGTCTCTCTTTCTGTCTCTCTCTCTGTCTCTCTCCCTGTCTCTCCTTTTGTCTCTCTCCCTGTCTCTCTTTCTGTCTCTCTCCCTGTCTCTCTTTCTGTCTATCACCCTGTCTCTCTTTCTGACTTTCTCCCTGTCTATCACCCTGTCTCTCTTTCTGTCACTCTCCCTGTCTCTCTTTCTGTCTCTCTCCCTGTCTCTCTCCCTGACTCTCTCCCTGTCTCTCTCCCTGTCTCTCTTTCTGTCTCTCTCCCTGACTCTCTCCCTGTCTCTCTCCCTGTCTCTCTTTCTGTCTCTCTCCCTGTCTCTCTCCCTGACTCTCTCCCTGACTCTCTCCCTGTCTCTCTCCCTGACTCTCTCCCTGTCTCTCTTTCTGTCTCTCTCCCTGACTCTTTTTCTGTCTCTCTCCCTGTCTCTCTTTCTGTCTCTCTCCCTGACTCTCTTCCTGTTTCTCTCCCTGTCTCTCTTTCTGTCTCTCTCCCTGACTCTCTTTCTGTCTCTCTCCCTGACTCTATTTCTGTCACTCTCCCTGACTCTCTTTCTGTCTCTCTCCCTGTCTCTCTTTCTGTCTCTCTCCCTGTCTCTCTTTCTGTCTCTGTCCCTGTCTCTCTTTCTGTCTCTCTTTCTGTCTCTCTCCCTGTCTCTCTTTCTGTCACTCTCCCTGACTCTCTTTCTGTCACTCTCCCTGACTCTCTTTCTGTCTCTCTCCCTGTCTCTCTCTCTGACTCTCTCTCTGTCTCTCTCCCTGTCTCTCTCCCTGTCTCTGTCTCTGTCTCTCTCCCTGACTCTCTTTCTGTCTCTCTCCCTGACTCTCTTTCTGTCTCTCTCCCTGACCCTCTTTCTGTCTCTCTCCCTCTCTCCCTGACTCTCTCTCTGTCTCTCTCTCTGTCTCTCTTTCTGTCTCTCTCCCTGACTCTCTCCCCGACTATCTTTCTGTCTCTCTCCCCGTCTCTCTTTCTGTCTCTCTCCCTGTCTCTGTTTCTGTCTCTCTCCCTGACTCTCTTTCTGTCTCTCTCCCTGACTCTTTTTCTGTCTCTCCCTGTCTCTCTTTCTGTCTCTCTCCCTGACTCTCTTTCTGTCTCTCTCCCTGTCTCTCTTTCTGTCTCTCTCCCTGACTCTCTTTCTGTCTCTCTCCCTGACTCTCTTTCTGTCTCTCTCCCTGACTCTCTTTCTCTCTCTCCCTGACTCTCTTTCTGTCTCTCTCCCTGACTCTCTTTTTGTCTCTCTCCCTGTCTCTCTTTCTGTCTCTCTCCCTGACTCTCTTTCTGTCTCTCTCCCTGACTCTCTTTCTGTCTCTCTCCCTGACTCTCTTTCTGTCTCTCTCCCTGTCTCTTTTTCTATCTCTCTTTCTGTCTCTCCCCCTGTCTCTCTTTCTGTCTCTCTTTCTGTCTCTCTCCCTGTCTCTCTTTCTGTCTCTTTCCCTGTCTCTCTTTCTCTCTCTCTCCCTGTCTCTCTTTCTGTCTATAACCCTGTCTCTCTTTCTGACTTTCTCCTTGTCTATCACCCTGTCTCTCTTTCTGTCTCTCTCCCTGTCTCTCTTTCTGTCTCTCTCTCTGTCTCTCTCCCTGTCTCTCCTTTTGTCTCTCTCCCTGTCTCTCTTTCTGTCTCTCTCCCTGTCTCTCTTTCTGTCTCTCTTTCTGACTTTCTCCCTGTCTATCACCCTGTCTCTCTTTCTGTCACTCTCCCTGTCTCTCTTTCTGTCTCTCTCCCTGACTCTCTTTCTGTCTCTCTCACTGTCTCTCTTTCTGTCACTCTCCCTGTCTCTCTTTCTGTCTCTCTCCCTGACTCTCTTTCTGTCACTCTCCCTGTCTCTCTTTCCGTCACTCTCCCTGTCTCTCTTTCCGTCTCTCTCCCTGACTCTCTTTCTGTCTCTCTCCCTGACTCTCTTTCTGTCTCTCTCCCTGACTCTCTCTGTCTCTCTCCCTGACTCTCTCCCTGTCTCTCTTTCTGTCTCTCTCCATTTCTCTCTTGCTGTCTCTCTTTCTGTCTCTCTCCCTGTCTCTCTTTCTCTCACTCTCCCTGACTCTCTGTCTCTCTCCCGGTCTTTCTTTCTGTCTCTCTCCCTGACTCTATTTATGTCTATCACCCTGTCTCTATTTCTGTCTCTCTCTCTGTCTCTCTCTCTGTCTCTCTCCCTGTCTCTCTCCCTGTCTCTCTTTCTGTCTCTCTCCCTGTCTCTCGTTCTGTCTCTCTCCCTGTCTCTCTCCCTGTGTGTTCCCCCCCCCCATCTCTCTCTCTACCTTTCCCTGTCAATATTTCTCTCTCTGGCTACCTTTCCCTGTCTCTCTCTCTCTCTCTACATTTTCCTGTTTTGCTCTCTCTCTCGCACTACTTTTCCCTGTCTCACTCTCTTCCTTTCCCCCTCTCTCTCTCTCTCTCTTTACCTTTCCCTGTCTCGCTCACCTCTCTCTCTACCATTCCCTGTTCTTCTCTCTCTCTCTACCTTTCCCTGTTCTTCTCTCTCTCTCTACCTTTCCCTGTCCTTCTCTCTCTACCTTTCCCTGTTCTTCTCTCTCTCTCTACCTTTCCCTGTCCTTCTCTCTCTACCTTTCCCTGTCCTTCTCTCTCTACCTTTCCCTGTTCTTCTCTCTCTCTCTCTACCTTTCCCTGTCCTTCTCTCTCTACCTTTCCCTGTTCTTCTCTCTCTCTCTACCTTTCCCTGTCCTTCTCTCTCTACCTTTCCCTGTTCTTCTCTCTCTCTACCATTCCCTGTCCCTCTCTCTCTCTACCTTTCCCTGTCCTTCTCTCTCTACCTTTCCCTGTTCTTCTCTCTCTCTCTACCTTTCCCTGTCCTTCTCTCTCTACCTTTCCCTGTTCTTCTCTCTCTCTACCATTCCATGTCCCTCTCTCTCTCTACCTTTCCCTGTCCTTCTCTCTCTACCTTTCCCTGTTCTTCTCTCTCTCTCTACCTTTCCCTGTCCTTCTCTCTCTACCCTTCCCTGTCCTCTCTCTCTCTACCTTTCCCTGGCCTTCTCTCTCTACCTTTCCCTGTTCTTCTCTCTCTCTCTCTACCTTTCCCTGTCCTTCTCTCTCTACCTTTCCCTGTCCTTCTCTCTCTACCTTTCCCTGTCCTTCTATCTCTACCTTTCCCTGTTCTTCTCTCTCTCTCTACCTTTCCCTGTCCTTCTCTCTCTACCTTTCCCTGTCCTTCTCTCTCTACCTTTCCCTGTCCTTCTCTCTCTACCTTTCCCTGTCCTTCTCTCTCTACCTTTCCTTGTCCTTCTCTCTCTACCTTTCCCTGTCCTTCTCTCTCTACCTTTCCCTGTTCTTCTCTCTCTCTCTCTACCTTTCCCTGTCCTTCTCTCTCTACCTTTCCCTGTTCTTCTCTCTCTCTCTCTACCTTTCCCTGTCCTTCTCTCTCTACCTTTCCCTGTTATTCTCTCTCTCTCTACCTTTCCCTGTCCTTCTCTCTATACCTTTCCCTGTCCTCTCTCTCTCTACCTTTCCCTGTCCTTCTCTCTCTACCTTTCCCTGTCCTCTATCTCTCTACCATTCCCTGTTCTTCCCTCTCTCTACCTTTCCCTGTCCTTCTCTCTCTCTCTCTACCTTTCCCTGTCCTGCTCTCTCTCTACCTTTCCCTGTTCTTCTCTCTCTATCTAACTTTCCCTGTTCTTCTCTCTCTCTCTACACCTTTCTCTGTCCTTCTCTCTCTACCTTTCCCTGTCCTCTCTCTCTACCATTCCCTGTTCTTCTCTCTCTCTACCTTTCCCTGTCCTCTCTCTACCTTTCCCTGTCCTCTCTCTCTCTCTACCATTCCCTGTTCTTCCCTCTCTATAACTTTCCCTGTCCTCTCGCTCTCTCTACCTTTCCCTGTTTTTCTCTCTCTCTCTACATTTCCCTGTCCTCTCTCTCTCTCTACCTTTCCCTGTCCTGTCCTGCTCTCTCTCTCTACCTTTCCCTGTCCTGCTCTCTCTCTCTACCTTTCCCTGTCCTGCTCTCTCTCTCTACATTTCCCTGTCCTGCTCTCTCTCTCTACCTTTCCCTGTCCTGCTCTCTCTCTCTACCTTTCCCTGTCCTGCTCTCTCTCTCTACCTTTCCCTGTCCTCTCTCTCTCTCTACCTTTCCCTGTCCTGCTCTCTCTCTCTTCCTTTCCCTGTCCTGCTCTCTCTCTCTGCCTTTCCCTGTCCTCTCTCCTTACCTTTCCCTGTTCCCTCTCTCTACCATTCCCTGTCCTTCTCTCTCTCTCTACCTTTCCCTGTCCTGCTCTCTCTCTCTACCTTTCCCTGTCCTGCTCTCTCTCTCTACCTTTCCCTGTCCTGCTCTCTCTCTCTCTACCTTTCCCTGTCCTCTCTCTCTACCTTTCCCTGTCCTGCTCTCTCTCTCTGCCTTTCCCTGTCCTCTCTCTCTTCCTTTCCCTGTCCTGCTCTCTCTCTACATTTCCCTGTCCTCTCTCTCTCTCTTCCTTTCCCTGTCCTTCTCTCTCTCTCTCTCTACATTTGACTGTTCTTCTCTCTCTCTCTTCCTTTCCCTGTCCCCTCTCTCTCTCTACCTTTCCCTGTCCTTCTCTCTCTCTCTCTACCTTTACCTGTCCTCTCTCTCTCTCTCTCTACATTTCCCTGTCCTCTCTCTCTCTACATTTCCCTCTCCTCTCACTCTCTACCTTTCCCTGTCCCTCTCTCTACCTTTCCCTGACCCTCTCTCTCTCTACCTATCCCTGTCCTTCTCTCTCTCTCTACCTTTCCCTGTCCTCTCTCTCTCTACATTTCCCTGTCCAATCTCTCTCTCTCTCTACATTTCCCTGTCCTCTCTCTCTCTACCTTTCCCTGTCCTTCTCTCTCTCTCTACCTTTCCCTGTCATTCTCTCTCTCTCTAACATTCCCTGTCCTTCTCTCTCTCTCTACCATTCCCTGTCCTTCTCTCTCTCTCTCTACCTTTCTCTGTTCTTCTCTCTCTCTACCTTTCCCTGTCCTGCTCTCTCTCTCTACCTTTCCCTGTCATTCTCCCACCCCTCTTTTCTCTTCTCTGTCTGCCACACCCTCCTTCCCTTGTGAGTAAGTGGTTGTCAGTAAGACTCAGTGGGAGCGGATCAGTCTCGTCAGCTGAAGAGACTCATTACATGTCTGGTTCTCCTGGCCAACAGTCCCTTGGTACACAATAAGTGCATTGTGCTGAAGGTTAACGTGGCTTTAGTTCCCTCCAATATTATTTCTGGAATAAGCACATCTCTCAGGGCCTTTTCTATGGCCAATCAATGCTGTCTTTAGGCCCCCAGTGACCTGTGAAACACTGAGGATATGCTTTAATGTGACCTTTCCCACTGCACAGTGCACAGTATAATGCTTTGGTAGTCATATTTCTATGCCTGAAATGGACCCCATACTGTATAATAGTGCTATTAAGCAGCACCTGCTAGTGTAACATGTTGTTTTCAGAGGGAATTAAACAGTGAAATAGGTTTAGGGATGTGTTGTTTTCAACATACACAATTTACACTCTGCAACATTGTTTTTGAAAGAAAGGCACATTTTCCGTCCATTAAAATAACATCAACTTGATCAGAAATACAGTGTAGACATTGTTAATGTTGTAAATGACTATTGCAGCTGGAAACAGCAGATTTTTTATGGAATATCTACATAGGCGTACAGAGGCCCATTATCAGCAACCATCACTCCTGTGTTCCAATGGTACGTTGTGTTAGCTAATCCAAGTTTATAATTTGAAAAGACTAATTGATCATTAGAAAACCCTTTTGCAATTATGTTAGCACAGCTGACAACTGTTGTCTGATTAAAGAAGCAATAAAACTGGCCTTCTTTAGACTAGTTGAGTATCTGGAGCATCAGCATTTGTGGGGTTGATTACAGGCTCAAAAGTTTCATTAAATGGTACCTGCAAAACACCAGTCTCAACGTCAACAGTGAAGAGGCGACTCCGGGATGCTGGCAGTTTTCAGCTGTGGCAATATAATTGCAAAAGGCTTTTCTAATGATCAATTCGCCTTTTCAAATGATAAACTTGGATTAGCTAACACAACGTGCCATTGGAACACAGGAGTGATGGTTGCTGATAATGGGCCTCTGTACGCCTATGTAGATATTTCATGTCAAATCTGCTGTTTCCAGCTGCAATAGTCATTTACAACATTAACAATATCTACAATGTATTTCTGATCAATTTGATGTTATTTTAATGGACAAAAAATGTGCTTTTCTTTCAAAAACAAGGACATTTCTAAGTGACCCCAAACTTTTGAACGATAGTGTACATCTGTGATGATGTATCATTGACATAGATACAGTTGAAGTTTACATACACTTTAGCCAAATACATTTAAACTCAGTTTTTCACAATTCCTGACATTTAATCCTAGTTAAAATGTTCTGTCTTAGGTCAGTTAGGATCACCACTTTATTTTAAGAACGTGTAATGCCAGAATAATCGTAGAGAGAATGATTTATTTCAGCTTTTATTTCTTTCACCACATTCCCAGTGGGTCAGAAGTTTACATACACTCAATTAGTATTTGGTAGCATTGCCTTTAAATTGTTTAACTTGGGGCAAACGTTTCGGGTAGCCTTCCACAAGCTTCCCACAATAAGTTGGGTGAATTTTGGCCCATTCCTCCTGACAGATCTGGTGTAACTGAGTCAGGTTTGTATGCCTCCTGGCTCGCACACACTTTTTTAGTTCTGCCCACAAATTTTCTATAGGTATGAGGTCAGGGCTTTGTGATGGCCACTCCAATACCTTGATTTTGTTGTCCCTTAAGCCATTTTGCCACAACTTTGGAAGTATGCTTGGGGTCATTGTTCATTTGGAAGACCCATTTGCGACCAAGCTTTAACTTCCTGACTGATGTCTTGAGATGTTGCTTCAATATATCCACATAATAATCCTACCTCATGATGCCATCTATTTTGTGAAGTGCACCAGTCCCTCCTGCAGCAAAGCACCCCCACAACATGATGCTGCCACCCCCGTGCTTCACGGTTGGGATTGTGTTTTTCGGCTTGCAAGACTCCTCCTTTCTCCTCCAAACATAATGATGGTCATTACGGCCAAACAGTTCTATTTTTGTTTCATCAGACCAGAGGACATTTCTCCAAAAAGTACGATCTTTGTCCCCATGTGCAGTTGCAAACCATAGTCTGGCTTTTTTATGGCGGTTTTGGAGCAGTGGCTTCTACCTTGCTGAGCGGCCTTTCAGGTTATGTCGATTTTACTGTGGATATAGATACATTTGTACCTGTTTCCTCCAGCATCTTCACAAGGTCCTTTGCTGTTGTTCTGGGATTGATTTGCACTTTTCGCCACAAAGTACGTTCATCTCTAGGTGACAGAACGCGTCTCCTTCCTGAGCGGTATGACGGCTGAGTGGTCCCATGGTGTTTATACTTGCGTACTATTGTTTGTACAGATGAAAGTTGTACCTTCAGGTGTTTGGAAATTGCTCCCAAGGATGAACCAGACTTGTGAAGGTCTACAATTATTTTTCTGAGGTCTTGGCTGATTTCTTTTGATTTTCCCATGATGTCAAGCAAAGAGGCACTGAGTTTGAAAGTAGGCCTTGAAATACATCCACAGTTACCCCACCAATTGACTCAAATTTTGTCAATTAGTCTATCAGAAGCTTCTAAAGCCATGAATTTTCCAAGCTGTTAAAAGGCACAGTCAACTTAGTGTGTGTAAACTTCTGACCCACTGGAATTGTGATGCAGTGAATTATAAGTCAAATAATCTGTAAACAATTGCTGCAAAAAGTACTTGTCATGCACAAAGTAGATGTCCAAAATCCCCAGGAAAACTGTTATCCTATGGTTCTATTCTGCCTTAAAGAAGAGGGTTTTTCAGTATTCTCCTCCACTGAAACCTGGCTGTTTTGTTTTCCACTGATCAACCCACAGCTTGCTTGAAGAGGGAAATAATTTGGCACATTTTGACACATTATCTGAGATCATTATCCATTTCCTCCCAACAAGCTCTGTGATCCTGGGAAGTGCCCCAGAGGAGTCTGGGATTGGCTGCGTTTGCTGGGCTAAATTAATCTGGCTCCCCGGGCCCCACGGGTGCTCAGGTCCGTCCGTTCGCCCCAGATGCTGCTCCGCTTAGCTTAGCTCAGTGACGTGCTCAGAAGAGCATCACATGTCCTGGGTATAGCATGCCAAACCAATCCATATGACAGTGTTTTCCCCCAGTTTGACTGGGGCCCAGGGAGAAGATGTGACACTTTGGGGATGGCAAGGCGTCCCTGTCCCCTTCTCGCCTGCTCCTGTCCTGTCCCAGTGCAGTTGCTCACACAGCTGTGGCTGGCAGATGTTCAGGGGTCACTGGGGAGAAGTCCCTGGAGGTTGATCCATGCTGAGCCTCTCCCAATGGGCTTTCAGGCAGGCTTGAGTCATGGCCTCACTCACTTTGGTTTCAGTGGAAGTTGGAGCAACTTATGAATATTCATAGCTATACCTTATAAATCACGAGTCACTCATAAACACTCATTAACACTAACCAAAACCCTTGTCAAAATGTGAATGTTGTGTTGTTAGAAGGACAGTATAGGACCAGAACTGTTCTATTGTTCCATAGGTCTCCTGACTCACACCTGCAGGAGGGAAAGTAGCCCAGTCACACATCACATTGTCACATGGCTGATTAGACGCCTGTCATTCACTATCAGACAACATTAAAAACGGTTATTTTCCTGTGATGAGGCACTTTTGGAAGCTATCAGTGTTTGAAAAAGGATTGCGAGAGGAAGAAAGAGAGAAAGAATGAAAGCCTAAAGGAGAACAAAGGCCTGGGTATGGGCTAGCAAATGCAGGAATAAATCATCTGTTAAAATTCATTAGCCAAGCCTCTCTGAGCATAAAATGACAAGACATTAAATATGTATTATTTATGAAATGCCGCTGTCTTTGAAAAGGGGGTCTAGTGCTGTTAATTAGTCACCCATTCAGTCAGAAAATACTATTTCAAATGGAAAGTGAAAGCTAGTCTCGGCAGCCCAGAAAGCGGCAGTTTTTATTTTTAAAACGGCATCGATGGAAATAAAGTAGCTAATTACAGTTGCTGTGAAATTCAAAGCTAATTTGGGAATCCGTATGACAGGTATATTGACGTCCTCTGCGGTGTGATGTGTGCTTATAGCCACCAAGGAATTCAGAGGGGGCAGGTGAGAGGTAGGGATGATTAGGAGCAAACATTGCTCTAGGTGTGTGCGTGTGTGTGTACCAGTGACAGCATGTGTGTGTGCGCACGTCTGTGACGGAGTGTGTGTGTATTAATGTGTGTGTGAGTGTTTGTGTGTATTTTGGGGAATTCAGTGTCAGGATAATCACAGACTTGTGCACTCTTAAACACTTCGTCCTCTCTCTAAAGTGGTTGAGGAAATATCCCCTACATTTACCATGAACATGATAGGCTTCTTTGTCTGTTTTCTTCAAAGAGATGAGTAAAGTAGCAAGTTTCAAGGCAGTGGTTTAGAATCGCTCCTTAGAGGCAGTCATCTGGCAAAGTGGAAATGAGACAGGAGCATATATCTACTTGAAGAAAGCCACCCTCGTGATGGCAGTATGCTATGAGAGATGCAGCGTCTCCAACCCTGGGCAGTAAGTTCTGAGCTGGCCGACGAGAGCTGCCCACTCCCACCCCAGCAGCCCCTGGCCAGTGGGAAAGAGGGAGAGAGAGAGGGAGAAGAGAGGGATAATTATCAGTATAAATGGAGCTCGGCGAACGATTCGCACTGCTGGGCCGCCTGATCTGGTCGCCAAGGCAACCTCAACCTGCTAATTTGTTTTGTAGATGAGTAATTACATCCAATTAGACCAGTGTGGGGAGAAAAAGAAAGTCCAAAGAAGGGGCCATTGTTCCAGTTAGATGGTGTGAATATTAATAATGGGATGGTCTCAGGCTCATAACAGATATGATCGGTGATGCTGCTGCAGCTGTGGGGGCCTAATGCCCAGCCTACCTGAGACATCACTCTACAGAGATGATGATCTATCGATGCGTGTGTGCGTGTCCCCTCCACTGACCCCATGTCCAGTTTAAACTCCTCAGTATAGGGTTCTAGGTAGTGGGTATAGGGTTCTAGGTATCCCTGGGGTCGTGCACAAGTGTCTGAGCATCCACCTTTACCTAACCATGAAAGACCAAGGTAAGACGTATTACACTGGAGCACAAAGTGTCTTCCTCGGTTGAATAGTCACATACCGTTATTGTAGGAGACTTTCAGTGCTGTGACTGTCTGTAAAGCATTGTTTTATGGCACTGTTTCTGTCCTCAGTCACCTCAATCAGAATGTACATTTTTATGTTCCACACTGGTGAGTACTGATAGCCACAATGCATTTATTATCTACAGACCAAAAACTGAGAAAGGGTCTAGGTAATGTGTGAATGCTCCTTGCATGTTAAAGTGGTCAGAGAGACATGCAGTATTGTGTTCTATTCTAAGAAAAAAGTCATTGTGCGATAGGATATTCCATCCTGGCTTATTATTATTCATTTGTCGTAGTTCCATTGATTGGACCAGATGTTCCTTTAATATAGAAATACAGTACTGTAGTTTATAATGAGCTTTACTCCAAAGCACCACAGGGATTGTATGCATACACACATATACAAGCCCCCGTCCATCCCCCAACAGAAATGCGCTAGTGTAGAGAAATGGGAGAATTAGGCCCTCTCTAACAGCTTGGTAAAAAACATATGTCTGTTAGGATGATCAAAGGAAAGCCATTATTTCTACATCTTTGATGTTCAGCCACTTTTCGTCACTCTCGTTCTGTTTCTCACCTTCGCCCAAGTGAAAGTAGCTTAAATCATTTGTTTGCTCTGAAAAGAAAATTAGTTGGGGAAGATAATCAAGCTATTCTGCCTCTCCCAGATGGCAGCTTTGGTCCATAGAAGGGAGCGTTTTCAGTGAGCCTAATTTTATTCATATCCTCTCCCACTGGTGGCACTATCATTAGACGCAATCTACCTGAACAATAAAAGTAATTTTGCCTGGCTTTATTAGATAAGACCCTCCCGGCAGTGAGAGGCCTCATGCCAGCAGCTGAGGACTAATTGTCCGTGTCAGCGCAAACAAAGCCGCCATGTGTATTTGTTGTGTCTGTGGATGTTGTCTTTGTGTCCTGTCGTTCCCGCTATCCTGGAATTGGCGGAATTATGCAGATTGCAACAGGAAGCTGCCATTGTCGGGGGCCTGGCAGCCGGTACCATACGGATGTGGCACGGGTGGTGTGGCTGGGCCAGGGACAAAGCAGGGCCTCCCCCCCCTCCCCTCCCTCAGCCTAGCACCTCTCAGCCGTTTAACTAATGGGGGAGATTGTGGCAAGGCCTTTGTAAAGGTCGCTGCTTGTTTGTTGTTAAAGATCTAATTAGGAAGAGGAGAGGAAGCAGAGGAAGCTTGTCTAATTAGAGATGAGCATGGGAAAACCACCTCGGAAACTCAAGGACGGACGGCTATTAGCGTGGATGTCACAAACGGATTAAACACAAGTGTCCCTAGTTTTCTCCTGGTGTCCTTAATGATTAAAGCTGGGCTGAATGCGTATCTCCCGTGAAAGTCGCCTGAAGGCGGCATTCCATAGCACAGGCAGAAGAAAGGAGGATGGTGGGCAGGGGTGAAGATAAGGAGGTGGAACACTCAGGAAATTTGGTCCCTTATCCTTTTTCCCCAGTCCCGGAAAAGAGCACATCCTTCAGAGAAAAGCAGTGACCCTGTGAAATGCCCTCGTCCATAATTCAACCTGGCCCATCCTCCTCACAGAGTCCTCATTCCCGTGCTGCAGAGGGAGTGTCTCTCAGGTCGTTGGTGTGTGTAAGAGAACGTCCCTACCTGGGAGGACTGGCTCTGTGGTTGGTGGCATGGCTGTGGTGTGGGGTACAGAGGAGGTGCAGCTGGATTTAATGTCACTGGAGCACGTGCAGAATGCTGAATGGCCACCCGTGTGACAGTCGGGCACAGACAGACAGACAGACAGACAGACAGACAGACAGACAGACAGACAGCAGCCAGCCAGGCAGCCTCCAAAACTAAGATACAGAGATGGACTGAGGGTTGAGTGCAGATCACTGGTGACTCAGCACCTGTCCCTGGGTCCTGTCATATCCTCTCTATCACACTGAGAGGAGACAGCTCTGTCTGATACCACTGGAGTCATAACAGCTCCTTGACATTCTCTCATTTCTAGACTTGTTTGGAAGACTTGTCTTAGGTTAGAAAGATTTACAGTTGAAGTTGGAAGTTTACATACACTTTAGCCAAATACATTTAAACTCAGTTTTTCACAATCCCTGACATTTAATCCTAGTAAAACATCCCTGTCTTAGGTCAGTTACGATCACCACTTTATTTTAAGAATGTGAAATGTCAGAATAATCGTAGAGAGAATGATTTATTTCAGCTTTTATTTCTTGCATCACATTCCCAGTGGGTCAGAAGTGTACATACACTCAATTAGTATTTGGTAGCATTGCCTTTAAATTGTTTAACTTGGGTGAAACGTTTTGGGTAGCCTTCCACAGCTTCCCACAATAAGTTGGGTGAATTTTGGCCTATTCCTCCTGACAGAGCTGGTGTAACTGAGTCAGGTTTGTAGGCCTCCTTGCTCGCACACGCTTTTTGAGTTCTGCCCACAAATTTTCTATAGGATTGAGGTCAGAGCCACTCCAATACCTCGACTTTGTTGTCCTTAGGACTCGTTTTACTGTGGATATAGATACGTTTGTACCTGTTTCCTCCAGCATCTTCTTAAGGTCCTTTGCTGTTGTTTTGGGATTGATTTGCACGTTTCGCCACAAAGTACGTTCATCTCTAGGTGACAGAACGCGTCTCCTTCCTGAGCGGTATGACAGCTGCGTGGTCCCATGGTGTTTATACTTGAGTACTATTGTTTGTACAGATGAACGTGGTACCATCAGGCATTAGGAAATCCTCAAAGGATGAACCAGACTTGTGGAGGTTATTTTTCTGAGGTCTTGGCTGATTTCTTTTGATTTTCCCATGATGTCAAGCAAAGAGGCACTGAGTTTGAAGGTAGGCCTTGAAATACATCCACAGGTACACCTCCAATTGACTCAAATGATGTCAGTTAGCCTATCAGAAGCTTCTAAGGCCATGACATAATTTTCTGGAATTTTCCAAGCTGTTTAAAGGCACAGTCGACCTAGTGTATGTAAAACTGGAGGTGAAAGTACGGTTTTATCATTCTTTTTTAGTCCTGCATTGACCCGTTCACTCATTCATTCCTTTATCTTCCCATTAATGTTGCCCTTCTCTGAGTTCTGAGTTGTCATCATTTTCCTCATTGGTAAAGACTGATCGGTTTTCTGTAGCAGTTGCTTAAGAGAGATGTAAAGGGGTTATTGCGTTATGGAGCTTTGTTCCACGTCTCAGGGTTTACTGTACATGACTGGAAGTCTGCCATTTTAGGAGCCCATTATTTAAGAAGTGGGAATGGAGCCCGAGTAGTGCGCGTTGAAACTGGGAGGCCCTAAAGCGCCGGCTAAGGAACACGCCTGGTGTTTAGATTCCATTTGGCAGCTGCTGACAAGCTCATTATGGCGGTCTAGGTGTGGCACGGCTTTGATCGCCTCTTCAGTTGGAGACTCATATAAAAAACAAGCACACAGCAGGGAGACCTGCCATGAAAAGAGCCGCTGACGCCAATCTCAGCTTTTCCTTGAGTGGATTAACTCCCCATATTGAAGAGGTGCGAGAGGGAACAATTGCCTTTAATGGCTCTCTTTATAAGAGCAGCTTGTCTCAGATTAAGAGGACAAGCAGTAAATGTCAGCACGTCTTATTGCTGAATGACGATTTCTGAAGCGTTGATAATCCTCCATCTGTGTGGAATGAGGGCCACGTTTGAATGGCCCAATAAGTGTGGAGTGTTTTGGAGCCCTGCCTTTTGGTAATGGTCGGTAAACATGAATGTGTCTCTTTGTTATCCAACCCAAAGAAAATGTCACATGCATAGACCTCAATATGTAGTAGTAGTGGTTCAAAATCAGAGGCATGAAATTAATTATTGATTTGTACGCATTCTACATTTTCCTCCCGTTGAATGATGTGTTTACATCAGATATGTCCAGTAAGCATTGTAGTCGTCAAATTAAAGATGTATTGACCTGTGTTTTTAATGATTCTCCAATTTCATCCCTCTCTCTGAATTGCAGGACAATGTGAGGGAATCGGGTTAGATTGATTCATGTATAGGATTTAGAGACAGCCAGTCTACTACCTCAAAAAGCTCCTACTTCACTGTTTGTCGTATGATTGTTACTAGCCAGTTAACCATCCTATTATCTTAGACAGTTAGCCATCCTATTACCTTAGACAGCCAAACATCCTATTATCTTAGACAGTCAACCATCCTATTATCTTAGATAGTCAACCATCCTATTATCTTAGACAATCAACCATCCTATTATCTTATTTGACATTCAACCGTCCTATTATCTTAGACAGTCAACCATCCTATTATCTTAGATAGTCAACCATCCTATTATCTTATTTGACACTCAACCATCCTATTATCTTAGACAGTCAACAATCCTATTATCGTAGACAGTCAAACATCCTATTATCTTAGACAGTCAAACATCCTATTATCTTAGACAGTCAAACATCCTATTATCTTAGACAGTCAACCATGTAATTCCACTAAATGGGTTGGGTTCCCTATAGAGGGATGATGCGTTACCCTGGTTCCGACAGACTCCTACACCTCAGACACTCAGACTGGCAGCAGGATCTGCTGGGGAGGGAGAGCAGGGAGAGGACACAATGTATCTCAGCCAAATTAACCCCTCATAAGTAGTCACACACCAACCACCATGCCATGCTTATGAGTCTGGACATTGACTACTGTGAAACAATGAAACCAAACGTTTTCCACAATGATGGAGTCCCTTCCCCTCCCCCTCCCCAACCTATACTGTACCTCTCAGGCTTTCACGATTACGGGTTTTACTCTGCGCCCAGTGACCAGAGGGGGGCGCCCTGCTCCTTTGCGGACTATGGCTCCCTGGGGCCCCAGGCGGCTCAGATGCTGCACAGTGAGCATGCCACCTCCGCCTGCAACTCCCCCCTCCAGCACCTGCACAGCCCGGATCAGTTTAAGAGCCCAGGTTTGTATGTGCATCTCTCTCATCCACCGTCTGGACTGTTCAGTTTGACTCATGAAGTTTCCTCCATACAGATGATCTATGCAGTTTTTTGGTTGACATTTTTTTTTTGGTCTTTGACGAGGAAATAATAAATGCGATAAGGATGAACGTCTTGCCAGCAATGCATTGCATGTTTATTCCTTCTTTTTCATTTTCAATGTAACTTTTTCTGTTTATTTGTGAAGTTTGTTCCATGCCCCTGCTTGCTCCAAGGGGAGGACATGTATGTTTTCCTCCATACACAGAGCATGGGAGGTAGGGGACTACAATGTCCTCTGTGAGAAAGCTCTCATTTACTTTTCTTATGTCCCCATCCACCCAATTCAACCACCTGGACATTTGAACCTTTTCGATTTCAACATTTGAATGAGAGTGAAAGACTGACTGACTGGGAGAGTGAAAGGGTTAGTCAGTGAAGGGTTAGTCAGTGAAAGGGTTAGTCAGTGAAGGGTTAGTCAGTGAAGGGTTAGTCAGTGAAGGGTTAGCCAGTGAAGGGTTAGTCAGTGAAAGGGTTAGTCAGTGAAGGGTTAGTCAGTGAATGGTTAGTCAGTGAAAGGGTTAGTCAGTGAAAGGGTTAGTCAGTGAAAGGGTTAGCCAGTGAAAGGGTTAGTCAGTGAAGGGTTAGTCAGTGAAAGGGTTAGTCAGTGAAGGGTTAGCCAGTGAAGGGTTAATCAGTGAAAGGGTTAGTCAGTGAAGGGGTTAGCCAGTGAAAGGGTTAGTCAGTGAAAGGGTTGGTCAGTGAAAGGGTTAGCCAGTGAAAGGGTTAGCCAGTGAAAGGGTTAGTCAGTGAAAGGGTTAGTCAGTGAAAGGGTTAGCCAGTGAAAGGGTTAGTCAGTGAAAGGGTTAGCCAGTGAAAGGGTTAGTCAGTGAAAGGGTTAGCCAGTGAAAGGGTTAGCCAGTGAAAGGGTTAGCCAGTGAAAGGGTTAGCCAGTGAAAGGGTTAGTCAGTGAAAGGGTTAGTCAGTGAAAGGGTTAGTCAGTGAAAGGGTGAGAGTGAGAGTGTATTGGAAATGATTGAGTGATGGAGCGAACAACTAGGCAATCAGAAGACATGTTTTGTTTATAGATTAAAGTAACATTACATCCTAGCGCAGTCATATGCATAATTTAGCTATTACATTACAAGTGGCATGTTTCAGTATGATATCAGTGTGTGTTTTTTGCAGAAGCGCTAACATTTACCTTTGCAATTTGGTGTATCTTTCCCAAGGTTGTGTTCTTTACATAGTGGAAACTATATGTTGCATCCAATAAGTCAGTGGAAAGCAATTGTGTTTCTATGCCATTTCCTCTACAGAAAATACGTAGCTATAACAATTTAATTTCAATTGATTACCCTCATTTTAAACCACATTCAGGGTCAGCATGTGCTATTCGTTTGGTCATAGGTTTGTTCCTGATAAAACTGACAAGAGATGTAATTTCACTAAATTACATTTCATATTTTGAGGAGTAAGTGTACACGAGAAAAACCATGTTGAGAGGAAAATGTTGTGAGAAGTGTTCCTTATTGACCCCAGCTCAGGGGATGTCAGGCAGAGAGCTGTAGATGTGATTTGGTGGTGTTGATCTGATCCACAGTAGATATTTTTGGACTCACTGTATGTTCTTGTTGTATCGCTCTTCAAACAATCTTACTAACAGTGAAACAGATGATATCACTGAAAATATGCTAAACTTCCTAAACTGAGTTTGACTACTGGTGTGGCTCTCTCCTGACCAGATCTTATCCTCACGTCCAGATGAAATGGCCATGTAGACTAGAGACAGTAATGATGTCTGCTGATGATGATGACCCAACCAGACTGACTAATGGTGCCGTCACTGCTCTGTAGAGTCCTACTCTATTGTACCAATGAAAGAGTGGAGTGGAGGAGTGGTGACCAGCAGGCAGCGGCAGGTGTTGAGGCCCCCCGCAGTCCGTCCCTGTACTCCTCACTAGTCCTGCCTCATTGGCTTTGGCAGCAGACAGGAAAAGACATCTTTAGGCCCCGTGCTTTACAGCGAGGATTACACAGATCTCCTGGTTTGGAGGCCGGCCCATTCTGGGTGGAGATTTGTCTGCCTGCATGACTCATTGGGATGGATCCCTTCAGGTTTGAGCACTCCACTGTCTGTCTGTGTCCTAGGGCTTCACAGGAAGATGGCAGGACTGCAGGCCTACATCCACCTCTCCATTTACACACAGAGTGGTGATAAGTGGGCTTTGATTACACACACAGCTGTAGAGAAGAGAGGGTCTACATCTAAACGCCAAGGTGCTGAATGTGGGGAATTGTATAGTGTGTTGATTCTTTATTTTTTTCTGTGCTTGGCTGTAGAAGAGGAAGTGTTTTGTGGCTTTCCTCATTTGGTAAAGGCCCGTTGTGAATGGCTCCTCCCGGTTTTCTAATGATGCCCTGTGGGTAAAGGTAGGGAAGCTGAGACAGACGCCCAGCCACCAGGAAATTAGAAAATTGTAACTGCCAGTCTGAATAGAAATGCTTTCATGGCAAATGTTAATTGTAAACCACCTCCACCCCTGTTTACCTTAAAGAGAATGCTTCCCCTGTAGCCCCAAGTGCTTTCAGACTGTGAATACATTGATGTATTTTAAAGTGCAACTCAATAGACGTGATCACACCAGTCAAACTACAGTCTACAAACTGCTTCAGTTATTAAGACCCAGTTACAGGACATAAAGCATAGCCATATGATCCTACAGTGGATAAACATCATCGTATTGACCTCCTGCTTTGTCATTGCTCAGATACTTAAGCAACCAATTATGTATTTTTCTGGGGAATGTTTGTTCATATCTACCCACCCCAGTCTCACAGACACAGTCGTATCTACAAATATCACCAGGTTTACTTTTTTGTTGAACCTACTTTTTCCAGAGTTAATGTTATTTTTTGCTGAAAATAGGAAAGCAGTGTAGGCATAGAATGACATTTGTATCAGCACCTTTCTCCCTTATCCACACAAACACTTTGTCAGAGCAGAAACAACATACAAAGTGACATGAATAAGACCCCAGCGAGGGGAGTTGGTGCGGAACAGATGAGTTACCTGTGTCTTTAAAGATGCTGTGTAATCAAAGGCTGGCTCGTTAAATTAGCATGGGCGCCGCGAAGCCACCAGTCAACCCCAATAAGTGTAACTCATGTTTTGCTATTAAACTTAATGACTGAGGCCATGTAGCCCTGAGGTTTAAGGAAAAGCATCAATCCTGTTTCCCATCGGGGTGCGGTGCTGTGCGCCATTCAATAGAATCCAGTAATTATAAGAAATTAGGATTACCATTTAAACTGAAAATAGCTGTAATTGCTTAATAATCAAGTTTATTAAGTGCTGTTCCATACAGACCAGAGCCGTGAGGCCAGCCATAGGAATGGCTCCCTCAGTAGATCTCTATGGTCTGGGACAGGTTCTCATTTTACATTTAGGAAGAAACCCACTGTAAGAGGGATTTTGTGCTCCTCACAGAGTTAGTATAGATAAAGTGATGTGCCACAACTTCTGAAGGACTATAGCATCTGATAAGGGTGTGTGTTTTGCATTTCAATAGCATCTAAAGCTTGTTTTTCAAGTGCCATGCAAGGCATCCCTGTACAGTACAGATCTTATTAGCCTCATGAGCTCAAAATCTAGCATCATGTATATATTTCTATATTGAACTCCAAACACATAGCCTACAGATCAACTTTCCGTTTGTGTAGGAGATATGCCACAGTCAAGAGCCTCAGAACTCCACAGAGTGTTTCTCTTTTCCTTTTCATTCAATTTCTGCATTTTCATGGTTTATTTCTCAATGGGGGTGAGATGGAGGGTTATGTGAATCTGACAGCGGAGGAGATTGAAGTGGTGTAGCAGTTATACTGTTTTAAGACATCACTGTGCACCCCCCCAGCTTAGTTTTATTTTGCCAGTGTTATTGGCCATCGCTGGGCGTCTGGGTTTTCAAAGGGCCTTTTATTAGTCAGACTCTCTCCTAGCCACAGGGCATAGGTTAGAGGTCACACAGAGTGGTTCGTTTACACCTCTACATTGTGTACCTGTGGATGAACTCGGGGCAAGCTTTTATATTTTGTATATTTCCCAGGGTTTATATCTCCTCTGTCTGTAGAACACTTGTGTCCTTTGTTTTCTTGCTGGAGTGGAATTTTTAACAAACATAATCAGAACTCTTTCTGCTGTTTACTGAAATCCTGAAGTCAGGAAATGGCCAGGCCAAATATGCATGGAATAGATATAGATATATTGTAAGATGCAATGAAAGAAAAAAAGTGTCTATGTACATTGGAATGTTTTGTCCAATCAGGTTTTTGTCTAATCGTGAAAAAAAAAAACATCAACTGGTGTTATACCTACATGAGTATAGAATCCAAAGCAACTAAGCTGCCCCCTTAACTATATGGCACCTCTTGAATATTATAATAATGACCAATAAAATGAACACTTGTCAACATACATAACTACACCTTAATAGTTGGTAGCATGGTCCAAGTATCTCTGGTGGTCTGCTTACAGTTTCTATTGTGCATGATTGTGGTGTGAGTGTTTTCACTGTATAGTATACGTAGCATGTAGATATCTCTAGAATATCATACTGGATTCATCTTTTACATTGCTCTTGCCGCCTCAAGCCTGCAACATTTCTTCTGTCTTTCCCCAACAAAATGAATGCAGTTTACGTGTAAACAGGCCTCAAATGGCATTACCAAGTACTCACTAATGTGTGTTATGTTTAATTATAGTATTGATTAATATACCTCTTCCCAGACATGAGTTCAGTAATGCATTCTTGGATGTGAATGTCTATATTGTGGAAGAATGACCCAGAATGAACTAGCTACATATAAGTTATCACCTGTGCTCTGTGAAGGACCGCGGTGGAACTGAATTGTTGCCCCCCTGCTGTGCTCTGTTTACAGGGGGAAACCCAGCTCGTCCTGGAGGCTTCCCAGGTGCCAACAGCCCAGGGCCTGTAGCCGACCTGTACGGCCCTGGAGGCCAGGACTCCAATGTGGCTAACTACATCAGTGCTGCTAGCCCCCAGGCTGGCTCCGGCTTCGGCCACAGTATCGCAGTGAGTACAGTACACCTTCTCTGTCCACTGACCGTTCTGTCTGTCTGTCTAGCCCGCACGTGTCAATCTCATTCCATGGAGGGCCAAGTGTCCCCGGGTTTTCGCTCCTCTCTTGTACTTGATTGATGAATGAAGGTCCCTGATTAGTAAGGAACACCCCTCACCTGGTTGTCTAGGTCTTAATTGAAAGGAAAAAACAAAAACCATCAGATACTAAGCCCTCCATGGAATGAGTTTGACACCCCTGGTCTAACCGATTAGACTGCTGTCCTTATACAGTGCATTTGAAAAGTATTCTGACACCTTGACTTTTTCCACATTTTATTACGTTACAGCCTTATTCTAAAATTGATTAAAAATAGATGTTTCCCTCATCAATCCACAAACAATAACCCATAATGACAAAGCAAAAACTGTTTTTTTTTTTTTTTTTTTTTTTAAACTGAAATATCACATTTACATAAGTACTCAGACCCTTTAGTCAGTACTTTGTTGAAGCATCTTTGGCAGCGATTACAACATTGAGTATTCTTGAGTATAACACTATAAGCTTAGTACACCTGTATTTGGGGAGTTTATCTCATTCTTCTCTGCAGATCCTCTCAAGCTCTGTCAGGTTGGATGGGGAGCATTTTCAGGTTTCTCCAGAGATGTTCGATCGGGTTCAAGTCCAGGCTCTGGCTGGGCCACTCAAGGACATTCAGAGACTTGTCCCGAAGCCACTCCTGCGTTGTCTTTTGGCTGTGTGCTTAGGATCGTTGTGCTGTTGGAAGGTAAAACCTTCACCCCAGTCTGAGGCCCTGAGTGTTCTGGAGAAGGTTTTCATTAAGGATCTCTCTGTACTTTGCTCCATTCATCTTTCCCTTGAACTTGACGAATCTCCCTGTCCCTGCCGCTAAAAAACATCCCCACAGCATGATGCTGCCACCACCGTGCTTCACCGATGGAAACAAGATGCACCTGAGCTCAATTTTGATTCTCATTGCAAAGGGTCTGTATAGGGTATTTCTGTTTTTATTTTTTTTATAAATTAGCAAATAAATCTAAAACCCTGTTTTCCCTTTGTCATTATGGGGTATTGTATGTAGATTGATTATTATTATTTATTTAATCCGTTAAATAAGGCTGTAATGTAACAGAATTTGGAAAAAGTCAAGGGGTCGGAATACTTTCCAAATGCACTGTACATAATGTATGTGTGTGTTCGTGTTACAAGGAGGCAATGCATACTGCACTCCCTCTCTACTTGTGACTGGATTCACCACTAACTACACTTCAGAGGTGTATGAAGTGTTGGGTCAATCAAACTTTTAAAAAGATCGAATGAGATTTGACTGAATCAATCAGTTGGTGAAGATCACAGGGCTGGTGTGTTGTCCTGTCAACAATATCAGACTTTTATAAAAAAATATTTAAAAAATGCGGAAAACAATTGAGGAAGAGACTGTATTAATTAGAGGGAATTAGCAAATTGCCAACATTGTATCTATCAAGTGAAACTGAAACATGATATCCCATCAAAAGCACAACGCTGCAGAAAAATACATTTAATTGGTATTTTTTCTGGCAGAGCACAGCTTTCCTTATTAGTTGTCAGCTGATGTCTGATTGGTTGAATCTTTGTCGGTCTCAATTTAGGAAGAAAGACAATGTTTGTTATAGAATTTACTGAAGGACTGAAGTTCACTTACACTATGAAACCATTTCATTTGCTCAATGTTACATCTTGTTACTGACCTGTCTCTGCTAAATTGGCACTGCCAAAGTTTCTGCATTCTCTTGAGTTTGTATCCCTCGCTGCCAGTCACCTGTCTCTTTAAACACTGTGAACTTGTTCAACCTGACACCAGCTTGTTAGTGTCTCCTAGTTTACGCGCGTCAGAAAGAGAGTGGAAATGTCCGGAGTTGTTTTCTGGATTTTAGTTTCGGATGTATTCTCTGGGAATTAACTGCTTCAGAAATACTTACAACTCTGAGGACTAAGGAAAACAGGAATCATGAAAGTATAAAAGGAATGAACGTAGGCCCATTGAACAAGATTCATTGCAGAAAATTCTTTAAAACACTGTTAGAATGGATTTTTTAAATTGCCTGCTTGCGCCCATTGTTTTGGGTTCTTTTGTTTTAACCTTTTCCATTTGTATCCATAGACTAGCTGACTCGGATAAAGGTTGACAGTACTTTCAATCCATTTGGATTGATAGTATTGCACATGGGATTCAACTTTTGTTGTGAAGATGAGAAAATGTTCATTGTCTAAACACGGGTGAAAAGAAGGCCCTTTAACAATGTTAAATTGTATTTCGACAGTACATTTGAAGGGAGATATCATATATTTGATGCAGATATACTTTTTTTTACACAAGAAACAAGGGTTGTGAAATGTGTTTTTAATTTTTACTTCAGTTGTACTAAATTCCATTCAACCTAATCCACCTTAAAATGACTCAATGATTCGAACAGAGTGAAATGAACCAGTGAAGCGCCGTGGCAACCTTCAGTGTGCAGGCAGATGAAGTCTCTATCCACAACATTAAGAAGGGAAATGATTCAGAACTAAAATGAAGTTTTTAAATGAATTTCTGTGTTACATGCAGCCAAAAGATCACATATTGGAACTTGACAGGTTACAACCTCATGGATGACTTCAGTCACTTTGACTTGCCACACGATCTCCCAGTTTGGTGTCAGAGCACTGAGTAGAGAGACGTCAGACGATGTCAATGCTAGAACAGTTCCTGTGTCATAACCAATAATAGATTGGGCTCATGCTCATTTGTCGCCTTGAATTTGAATTGAACAAGATGACAAAGTAAATGAATGGCTAATGAACATTCTAGATATTTTTGGGTGTGTTTCATTGAAGCGTTTATTTAAACCTTCCTTAACTTGTCACAGACACAATAGACAGATGAGAAGCTAGATAACTGGCTCAGTTAAATGAAAAGACTAATTGATGTTCTGTTGTTTCTGCTCTCTAAGAATGCTGTGTCAGTGTCTCAGTTCACTGATATGGTTCAGACAATGTGGTTGATTGGCATTATGCAGAATGACTCATTATGGAAGATTTTGTATGACGATGCTAAGTAGCTTTTGCATGAATTGAATTTTAATTGATTAATATTGTTTATGTTGGCATGAATGAGTATACGTATGTAAAAAGTGAAATCTTATGTCCCTCACAGGTCCTTAGGCCCTGTGCAGTAGTTGGCTGGGCTGGCCCCTATGGCCTTTACTGTGTTGAGGGATTGTAATTATTCTCTTCAAAACGTATTGCACTTGAATTTGCCTCTATTCACCCTCTTCTCAAGCGCTCCCTTTGTTTTGTCTCTATTTTCCTAATGATACATTTGATATATTTTCTTTCAATCACCCTTGTAGCTTTTTACTCAGTGCAAGCTCTCTTCCATCTGTTCATTAGAATGAACTGAATCATCTAGAAGATGTGAACATTCTGTCACCATGTGGAATTGACCTCCAGTAGTTGTGGTGTTTTGAAGATCAGTGAATAACAGTATAAACACCCTCACTAAGTAAGACATCTGTCAAATGCTACAAGGGACAGGTTCTCCCCCCCCCTAAGAATAAAAAACACATTTGATTTATGATGATTGTCTGTTGCTTTAGTGATCAAAATGATGAACAGGAACAGAGAATACCCATTCATGCTAGCAGAACAAAATGGATACAATACAATGTACTAACTCTTTTTTCCCCTGAAATGCATACTGACAAAGGTACTGACTGTACACTTTTAGGGCCCGTTGATTGCGACAGCTTTTACAAATGGATACCATTGAACAGGTGTTCGGTTGCCATCTTATTGGAGGTATTATATTCAATTTATATTGTTTAGCAGTCTTTTCTGTAGATTTACCTCTACTCTGTTACTCCAATTCCACCTCTCCTTTCTTCTGTTAAAATACATACAGTAACCCTCTATTTCACCTCACCATCCTACAAACTTGTACAGGTACAGAAACACGCTTTTTTAATATGTCTATTAAGCTAAATGCATGCAATGGCAAATTACTACAAGTCCATGCTTTTACAAAACAACATGATTAAGCTTTGGTTGTGGAACTTGTCCTCCCTGATTGACTGTATACACTAATCCTATAGGCCTACATAAATGCTCCCTGATTGACTGTATACACTAATCCTATAGGCCTACATAAATGCTCCCTGATTGACTGTATACACTAATCCTATAGGCCTACATAAATGGAAAAACAATAATGAAGTTCTGGGATTAATTGACTGTGTATTGTTGCTTTCTCTAGTTTGCATTAATGGCAGATGATTGGGTTTGTTCTCCGTTCACTTTTACTGTACAGTACAGTTTGTAATCTGGGACGGAAATATGCAAGGCAACCAGTATTTTGTCCTTACTGCCCCCCCAAATATTCCAAAACATGTTAGGGACTTAACACTTTTGAAGCCTGGTCTGTCTACATACAATGCATCACTCAGGCCAATGTGTCAAATAAAGCATGCACATGACATGTCAAATTCAGTGTAATTCCTATTGCCTGTGGTTGACGTTGTTGGTTAGGGAGTCATCTGAAGGTAATAGCCAATGTTCCAGTTATGAAACTCACTAATATAATTGAACACACTCAATTAGCACCCTCCTTAACACTGATGCTGTTCAAAGTGCATGAGGCAAGAGAAAGCAACAGTAATAGATGCAATCTGTGTAAACTGGAATTCTGGGAGAATGAGTTCCTGATAGCTTTGCTTGTGATGACCTCACTATAGTAGAATGCAGTTGTGGTCTCTCGTGCGTGTGTGGTTGTGTGTATATACTGTACATGCCTCACTGACTCACGCATATTGTTAGTATAGTAGCAAACAACGTATTGTTATACGAGGCTCATGTTATTTTCTTAGTATGCTAGGTTATGGTGAAGCTTAGGTGCTCATGTGTGCTATTTAAATGTACATGCTCCTAATTGTTCCACTGCATCTGTGTTATTCAGCAGAGTCTATCTGGTGGTCCAGGGAAGACAGACCGAACCTTCTAATTGGCTCTGTGTACAGGTGATGTCATCCAACTTCAAGCACTACAGCATCACCCAGGAGAAATGGTGGAACCACATAACAACAATCATCTCAGAAAGGAAAGAAAACTGCTGTACCATAATCCAAACCTGTAAAATGACAACCTGGTTTGTTATGACATTTCTTGATGATTTCATTCACTTTTTTCCCTTCCTTTTATTAGTTGTTTGATTAGCTTTACAGAGAGGCATTTTGGTTTGATCCTAATTATTTGTGTCATTTTTTGATTTTCTCTTGTAGTGTATGTAAATGGATATGCTTCTCTCTTTCGGGGGTCATAGTCGAGAATGTACGAAGTAATGTGTTCACATTTGGTACCAATTCGTTTAATCAAAAAAGATCAGAGCTTTAGGTGTCTTTTTGCACATAAAAGAAATCCAAAGTGGAAAGTCTTGGAAAAAAACATCAATTTCATTTCAAATGAAAATTCAAGAGGGTAACTAACTAATAAATCTTAGTAGCTGTTTTTAATTATTGTGATGTCTCATTGTTCACCATAATTACCTATTTTTGGGCAATACAAAGAGGACTTCAATATTTTTATGGTCCTTTTTTACAAGTGTTGTTTTTGTTGTTTAGAAAAAAATATGTATACTATAAAACATTTCATATAAATACATTGTGAATTCAAAGACTTAAGAAAAATAAATGTAACTGTAAATACTATTCCAGTCATTGCATATAACCAACTCGATGAGAGAATAGCATATTTTTGTGATGGTGTGTCAAAGAAATGTTCTAGCGCGTGAATAGGAAAAAAATCTCTAAACAAATACTATTATCCTTTACTGCTCAGAGACAGTGACTACCCCAGTGATGGACACAACATATTTCAACACTGATGGCTTGCTCTGTAAATACTCAAGCTGAATAACTTTACAAGTGTCAAACCAGTGCATTTACAAGTGGTGAGTTCAGCGCACAGTTTTAAAATGGATAAAAGATCATTGGTATCTTTTGTCTAACCAAGTGTTATTTAAGAGATCAATATTATTTGAGTGATCATTTAATCCAAAGCACACTGTACTTAGTGTTGAAGAATAGAACTCGAGCCTAAGCATTTTACAGTACTCTGCGCATCCAGACACTTTTATACTCCTGAGAGAAAACCTCAACTTGTTGTTTGTTGTTTTGTTGTTGTTGTTTGTTTCCTCCTGCTTGTTCCTCTTAAGTTTGGGACTCCATCAGTTCTCTTTTGAATGAATTAGGAAGGAAAACATTTTGATACCATACCTCAGCCCTGTGAGTTATACCTTGGAATCGTTGAGAGGTTTCATTTATTTTAGTGGCAAATAGATTCAAACATTGAATGGAGAAAATAAAAAATTCAAATCATTGCACTGTGAGCAGTAAAGAAAGAACAGGCCATTTCCTATTTGCACATGTATATGTTGGCTATTTAAAATGGTCCTGTCTCTGGGGTGAAGTATGAAGGATTATTGGATGTTGCTCCTCTCTAGAATAGGCATACACAAACAGCTTGGCAAATAGCAATTAACTGATTAATTACTACCAATGTGTTGTGGTCATGTCTTTGGATTTCATTGTATTGTGTACGCCAACTTCTAATCTAAAATATTGATGCTATTTTAGATCCAGCCAATAGAAGACACTGAATAAATTATTCATCCTGGTAACCATAGCTGCTGCGCTAATTTCTTACACAGTATGTGTAGGGACAGGTTTTGCTCAATTATAGAGACATTTAACGACATGCTTAAAAGTGCAGTAAGATTTGTAAACATGATGATGGAATGAGTGGTGTATATTCTGATGTACTTTTCCTGCTGCAAATATGTTTGACAATTCATTTCTCCTGATGTTTCATTTCATTAGCTCTTTGGTTCAGAACAACCAGGTGAAGAAAAATGCTGGATGCTTTTGAATGATGTGGAGATATGATCAAGTAATCATTTAAATGAGAAAACGGAAGAGAAACATTGTAATGTTCAAATGTAAAGGAAAAAAAGAAATACAAAACTTTTTAAAAAAAGAAAAAGATGCTTCTTCACTGATTTCAATTTTGAATCAGGGGATTTTATTGATATTTTTGTGGTTACTAATTGTAATATGATATTATTAAAATGTACTGTGCATCCATCGATTTCTCTCTTTCCATTCCCTTCCCTGTCACCACATACAATCTTTTGTTGATCATCCATGTATTTCAATAGTGTGTAAAAGAAAATCACCCCAAAAAACAAACCAAAATGAACTTGTAACAGAGTGCTGTCTTTGATACCAGTGTAGTGGTCTATGCTCTTCTTTGTCGTTCTCTCTTTTTCTGGCTTTTCCCTCTCCTTTCTCTGTCACATTCTCTTCCCCTCTCTCTCGCTCTCTTACTCTCCTCTATCTCCTTGTAATTAGTCGTAGATGTTATGTAATTAAGATAATACTTGTAGTTATTAGTGGATTTATGACCAGTAAGGATAGAACTTTCTCTTATTATCAAAAGTTTGACATAAATTTGCAAACAGTTATTTTAATAGCAGTTCCATGTCATTTGTTCCTCGTATGTCTTTTGTGTGCGTGTGTGTGTGTGTGTGTGTGTGTGTGTGTGTGTGTGTGTGTGTGTGTGTGTGTGTGTGTGTGTGTGTGTGTGTGTGTGTGTGTGTGTGTGTGTGTGTGCTTTACCGATCTCACATGGTTTCAACTAACCAAAGCTCTCATAGAAGAATTATAGAGAATCAAATTGCTGTAAGATGGAATTTTAAACAAGGCATTATTTGGATCCCCTCACTTGAATGTTTAAAAGGGGTGTGTCATACTACCTTAAATGTTAACGCTAGATATGCAAAATGTTTATTTTTGATTACTTTTTAAAAGGGACACAAGCTATAATTAGGAAAAAGATTTTATGTGAAAGCAACAACAAAAAACATCTTTTTTAGAAAGTTCTAACATATTAATGATGATTACTACAATAATAATATTAATAATCATAACACTACTACTAATAATAAACTGTAATATCTTAATGTTTTTACACTATATCCCAGAGGCCTGTATGGCTCTGCTATTTTTGGATTACCACTCTGTTTTTGAAATGTTTCTGCCTTTCATTTTACTCATAAAAACATACGTTTTTGTGAATACTTTTTTTAGTCCCTGAAAACCAGCGCTTTATTCTAATCAAACTTAGGTGTATGTTGTCTGTTAATGTTGTTCTCACAGATCTCGACAGACATGCTTATTACGTCACAACCTTTGGAAAGAATTTGAAGTCATCTAGCTTTTAGATGCCATTACATACTTGGAGCAAAGATGACACAGAATGAATCTTTCTAATGATTGTTTCATAACTGGTGAAGATGGTCAACACGGCATAAACTTGAGATACCCCTGAAGATTGTCTTCAATTAGTTCACCTGTTGTTGAATGTCTTCAAACAGTAGTTCAGTTGGTCAGTAAAACTGTAATGTGTATAGCAGGGGGGGGGTTACAATTGGGGATATACATGTAAGCTTAGATATCCATGTATTTCTCACTCGTAATAGTTTGCAGCACTTGAATATATGTATATATTTCAACCTTTGTCAAGGATTTAGTTAATTGGACGACAGAGAAAGTCAAATATTATGGGTGAATTCAATTAGACTTATACAGGAGTTGATAATAAAATAGTAGTTCTTAGAGTAATCAGTTCATAGATGTACTGTCCATAACAACATGTTCACAAAGAAATGAAATGTATGTGGAATTGGCAGGATGAAATCAGCAGTCCAGGCCCTACACAAAGGTCTTTAGCAGTTGGATTGAATAGATATGAGTAGCATATACTTACTGTAGCCTATGATACCATTACAATGCCTTGAGGATCTTAGTCTATAGTAGACACCTCCTTTGATTAAAGTAAAGGCTGGTCATCCCATTTAAATAGCTCATTCCCTTTGATCTGTGTTCAATATTAGCTTGGACTTTAAGGTAGCATGCCTCTGTTGCTGTCATTGTCTTTTTCATTGACAGCAGTTTACAGCTGATGAATGTTACACATCTTACTATACTAAAACAAATCCATTGGAAAAATGTTGGTTTGAGAAAAAAATCTAAAATAATTTTTAAAAAACGACCTGGAAGGTGTTGATATTTGTGTTCGACCGTGTTCATTTAAACTTGAATCTTGAGGCAAGTGCTAGGCAATGGCCAATCATTTCATGCCATCATCCATGAATCACCATCTCCCCCATGTTCATTAGTCTGTGTACAGTACATACATGTTATGTTATGTGTCTGACCTGTATATCCCTCATGTGAACATGTTTGACTAGATGAGAATAGTGATCCCTCTGTATTCTGGACGCAGCAAAGCCCTATCTCCCTTGGGTTTGTATAACTTAGTAGCCAACACTGTTTTCATCCCTCGCTGTCAAAAGAGTCAACGTTATGGTGAGCTAGTGGGCTCAGTTGGCATTGCATTGTCTTCAAAATTCAAAATAGACCTTGTTCAGTGGTCTGGCATAGGTAATACATTATGAATGACTGTTAACCAATAAGTGAAACATCCTCTGGTATATTTTGGATACTCTTAACGTGTGTGGATCAGAGTGCACGGTTGTTATTCCAATCTGTAGTAACGTATGAGGAAAAGTGAGCAGTCTTCTATGACTCCACAGCATAATGAGGCTATTGTCCTGCCACGTAACATCCACTGTTTTCCAGTGTGGAGGAGCAGCCTTCCACTGAGCTATCCTCACTAATTTGCTGTCTGCTCCTGATTTGCCTTGCCCATTCCTAACACTTGCCCATTTTTTAACGTTAACAGACTTTTTACGGCGAGAGACTGACAGAACTGACTGACGTCTGGAAGCATCTTTCAGGTCTTCTTGTAGGGCTTGCTCAAGCCCTGTTGTAACATAAACTCAAATGGATGGGGGTCTCTCACATCTCAGATGTGGAAAGTATAATTTTATATTTGTATTTTCAAATAATAATAATGACGAAAAAAATGTTTGTGAAAGGTTTCCATCCTCTACTATGGTCCAGAAATCGATGTGTCTGTCTGGAGAATAAAAAATAAAAGAATATACTGTTTTATTCCTTGTTTTCATTATTATTTTTGATTTGCTTAACTGTTGTAATAATATTGTATTATTCATTTTGTCTGTCCTATTAAATTTGATGTTCTCTCACTATTCGAATCATTTCAACATTCTCATATTAAATGCAGCATTTAAAGAATTATACAATCATGCATGTACATGTTTGCCTGGTTTTGTACAGAATCAGACAAAACTATTTTTGTCCACAGTATTTTATTACTATTTTACTAAAGCTACATTTGAGTAGTTTTGCATAATAATAAGTATGACCATGGATATCCATCAATGGACATCAACTTCTTTCTCTCATGCTAGTGTGCTCTTTTGGCATTGCATTTTTTTCTAAATTCGAACTGCACCATGTTCAGTGGTCTTGCATAGGTAGTAACACATCATGGATGACTGTTAAAGGTCCAATGCTGCTGTTTTAATCTCAATATCAAATCATTAAGAACCTTACTGTGATTGTTTTCAATTAAAATGGTCAAAAATTAACAAAACAAAGAGCAATTTCTCAAGCAAGGATTTTGCTAGGACGGTCTGGGAGTGGTCTGAGTGGGGAGGGGAAAATTGAAAACTAGCTGAAAGAGGTTTGGAACTCTCTTTCTTATTCTTATTTCTTACCGGATTTGAACACATTCAACAAATCTGATCTCACAAAGTGGATATTTGTGAAATCTGTCATGATTTATGTATTGTAACAGGCCCACAATGTGTTTACTAAAGTCCAATTTGGATATACAGTTCATTCCGAAAGTATTCAGAACCCTTGACTTTTTACACATTTTGTTACGGCCTTATTCTAAAAATGATTGAGTCGTTTTTTTCCCTCCTCAATCTACACACAATACCCCATAATGACAAAGCAAAAACAGGTTTTTAGAAATTTGAGCAAATATATGAAATTTATAAATAAATAAAAATGAAATATCACATTTACAGACCCTTTAATCAGTACTTTGTTGAAGCACCTTTTTGGAAACAATTAGAGCCTCAAGTGTTCTTGGGTATGATGCTATAAGCTTGGCACAGCTGTATTTGGGAGGGTTTCTCCAATTCTTCTCTGCAGATTATCTCAAGCTCTGTTAGGTTGGATGCAGAGCGCCGCTGCACAGCTTTTTTCAGGTCTCTCCAGAGATGTTAGACTGGGTTCATGTCCAGACTTTGGCTGGGCCACTCAAGGACATTCAGAGACTTGTCCCGAAGCCACTCCTGCATTGTATTGACTGTGTGCATAGGGTCATTGTCCTGTTGGAAGGTGAAACTTTGCCCCAGTTTGAGGTCCTGAGTGCTCTGGAGCAGGTTTTTATCAAGGACCTCTGTACTTTGCTCCCTTCAACTTTCCCTCGATCTTGACTAGCCTCCCAGTCCCTGCTGCTGAAAAACATCCACACAGCATGATGCTGCCACCACCAGTCTTCACCGTAGAGATCGTGCCAGGTTTCCTCAACAAAGGATGTTTGGCATTCAGGCCAAAGAGTTCAATCTTGGTTTCATCAGACCAGAGAATTGTGTTTCTCATGGTCTGAGATTCCTTTAGGTGCCTTTTGGCAAACTCCAAGTGGGCTGTCATGTGTCTTTTATTGAGGAGTGGCTTCCGTCTGGCCACTGTGCCATAAAGACCTGATTGGTGGAGTGCTGCAGAGATGGTTATTCTTCTGGTAGGTTCTCCCATCTCCACAGAGGAACTCTAGACCATTGTCAGATTGACCATCGGGTTCTTGGTGACCTCCCTGACCAAGGCCCTTCTCTCCCGATTGCTCAGTTTGGCTGGGCGGCCAGCTCTCGGAAGAGTCTTGGTGGTTCCAAACTTCTTCCATTTAAGAATGATGGAGGCCACTGTGTTATTGGGGACCTTCAATGCTGCAGAAATTTTTTGGCACTGGTCCCCAGATCTGTGCCTTGCCACAATCTTGTCTCGGGAGCTCTATCGATAATTCCTTCGACCCCATGGCTTGGTTTATGCTCTGACATGCACTGTCAACTGGGGGACGTTACATAGACAGGTGTGTGCCTTTCCAAATAATTTCTAATCAATTGAATTGAACACAGGTGGACTCCAATCAAGTTGTAGAAACATCTCAAGGATGATCAATGGAAACAGGATGCATCTGAGCTCAATTTCAAGTCTCATAGCAAAGGGTCTGAATACTTATGTAAATAAGGTATTTCTGTTTTTCATTTTAATACATTTGCAAAAATATTTAAAAATCTGTTTTCGCTTTGTCATTATGGGGTAATGGGTGCCGATTGATGAGGACAAATTTGTATTTAATCCATTTTAGAATAAGGCTGTATAGCAAAATGTGGAAAAAGTCAAGGGGTCTGAATAATTTATGTTATCCCTTTCAGGTTTAGAAGTGACTCTGCTAAATGCTATTTTCCATTTATATAAGCTGGTTAGTATAGCTAGCATACAGAAATCGGTGGTGGTAGTCAAAGTAAGTTATACCTGTAATGCAGATGATTGGGAACGATGAAATGAACATGTGTTGGGGTTGACATCTATACAAACAGTATTTTACCTCAACATCGTGTAAAATACACATTTAAACAATATCCTAAATGTAGGATCATTTTGCTGATGGGCAATGAGGACTCGGGATCTTTCCCCCATGGCCCTTTCCTCCACGTGTTTCCATGGCAATTCCATTGTTTTAGTCGAGTTTGATTGACCTCTTTACCACATCTATCCCACCAAAACAGGCTGAAATGTGAAGCTGTCTTTTCAAACAGCTCTTACACTACAAGGGCATTATCATTCTTTTCACAATTGCACAGTATTATTCCAACCCCATAGTGTGGAAATATATATAAAACAAAGGGAAATCATGTTTTTGACTGCACTGTGCCTTTAACCAATGAGTGAGCCATCCGCTGGTTTCTTTTGGATGGTCTTAACGTGTGTGGGTCAGATTACACGGTTGGTTCTTATTCCAATCTGTAGTAACATGAATAAAAATAGTGGGCAGTCTTCTATGACTACACGCATAGTGAGGCTATTGTCCTTCCACGTAACACCCACTGTTTTCCAGAGTGGGCTCTTGAAAACACATCTACACTGAACTCTAACCCCTTAAACGCACAGTCCCTCTTGTTGCGATCTGTAGGTCAGAGAGACTGGACACCTAGCCGTGTACGGTGGCTTACCTAACTCTGCAGGTCTGGGTCTGAGGCAGCTTCTCTCTCTCTGTGACGGTGTCTAGATGTATTAATCACACTAACCACATTTTATTAGAGGTGCCGCCAGGTTCACTGCCTGCTTATTAAAATATTCAAAGGTGTTTAATTCCATTTTTGCACTCTGCCATTCAGGCCAAGGGAAAACATTATTGTCTTAGCCAGTAATTATATCACCCCACCACACCCAACACAGAGATCTCTTCTGAAGATCAAGCCAGGGCTCTGAATAGAAGCCTTACTTGAGACAAGGTGAAAACAGCCCATTTGGTGAAAGCACAATATTGATGGATAGTGTGTAGTGGAGCTTACTCAGCGTATATTTCATATCTTGTATATTGCAGCTTTATGGTTCTCAAAGGCAACTCGCTCATAAGGTCAGCGCGCTTAATGACTCCAAACACTAAACACCCCTTGGATAATTTGGTGCTTAGTTAATTTTATGCAATGCAACATCACTTCTATTAGTCTCACTATGACACTCAATATGTTTATGGGCCATATTCTACTTCGAGTTTACCCAGAGATGCAGTCAAATGGAAAGCCTGTTTAGAGTATGGTACCGATGTAGGATCTTAATTTGAGCCAGTTTGCTACAGCAGGAAAATTATCCTGTAGCAACAGGAAATGTGGATTATAATTAATGGACATTTTTGTAGGGGTTGATACATTTTTCATAAGGGAAAATCAAGTCTCAAATTTGTGGGAAAAAAAGTGGAAACTACAAACATCATAAGTCTTTTTAAACCTCAAAGGCTATCAAACTGAAACAGCCATCACTAGCACAGAGAGGCTGCTTCCTACATACAGACTTGATTGGCCACTTTAATAAATGGAACACTAGTCACTAGTCACTTTAATAATGCCACTTTAATAATGTTTACATATCTTGCATTACTCATCTCATATGTATATACTGTATTCTATACTATCTATTGCATCTTAGCCTATACGCTCTGTCATTGCTTATCCATATATTTATATTTATATATTCTTATTCCATTCCCTTACTTAGATTTGTGTGTATTGGGTATTTGTTGTGGAATTGTTAGATGTTAAATATTGCTGCACTCTTGGAACTAGAAGCACAAGCATTTCGCTACACTCACAATAACATCTGCTAATCATGTGTATGTGACCAATAAAATTTGATTTGATTTGCAATACACTACAAGTTTTAAATGTCCTACATTGCATAACAGCTCTCCTGGAACAGGGTGATCAAATTAAGATCTTACATCTGTACAATAAAATGATGAACAAAGAAAATGTATTCAGTGCATTTCCTGATGCTTACAGAGACTGACAGTTGTTTTGCAGCCTCGCAGCGGAGACGAGTCACTCAGTAGCCATCCCACACACACACTGTAATGAAGGTAAACTTTTTAATACGATTGTCAAAACATAATCACTTTTGTTTTACCTGAGATGGAGAATTGCAAATGCGTGCCATCAGCAGAACTGCTTCCTTTTGTTCTCCTTCCATTTGAGACCGTGTCTCATCTTCATGTTTCAAATTGCTCCAGAGGATTAGAGAAATGAGGGTTAGGCCTATTATGAATGTGATGAAGTCAGTATTGCCTTCTCTCTCTCCCTCCCTCCTTCCCTTAGTGTTGCAGCTGTCTAAACAGACTCTTTGTAGTGGTACTAAATTGTAGAAATACTCTGGAAAGGGCATTGCCTTCGCTGGACAGTGGTAAGCCCCCTCTGGCCAGTCCATAGAGAAATGTCCATAACACTGATCTGCTATAGTTTACCTACACACAGGTACTCTGGCCTTATCTGCTGCATTTAGTCTGACAATTCACTTCACTGTGAAGGATAGAAATGTTGGAGAGGGGGTTGTATTAATAAAAGCAATTGTTAAGAAAGTTAATCAATCTTGAGCACCCGGTAAGAATTCTGCTTTATATGAAATACCAGAATCAATTTGCTGGGTTTATGTCGTTTAGTAAATCCTTGTGATACCAGCCGTTGTACACTGAACAAAAATATAAATGCAACGTAAAGTGTTGGTTGGTCCCATGTTTCATGAACTGAAATAAAAGATCTCAGATGTTGTGCACAAATGTGTTTACATCCCTGTTAGTAAGCATTTCTTCATTACCAAGATAACCCATCCACCTGACAGGATGATTAAACAGCATGATCATTACACAGGTGCCGGGGACAATAAAAGTGTGCAGTGTGTTGTAACGGAATCCTCACACAACACAATGCCAAAGATGTCTCAAGTTTTGAGGGAGCGTGCAATTGGCCTGCTGACTGCCGGAATGACCACCAGAGCTGTAGCCAGAGAATTGAATGTTAATTTCTCTGCTATAAACTGCCTCCAACGTCGTTTTAACGAATTTGGCAGTACGTCCAACCAGCCTCACAACCGCAGACCACATGTAACCACACCAACCCAGGTCCTCCACACGCGGCTTCTTCACCTGCGGGATCGTCATGTGAAATCCATAGATTAGGGCATAATGTATTTATTTCAATTGACTGGTTTCCTTATATGAACTGTAAATCTTTGAAATTGTTCCATCTTGCATTTATATTTTTGTTCAGTATAGTTCCTGATGATATACTATTTATTTGAACTCTATCCCTCATTCTAGAGCTTCCTTTATCCATGACTCTCCCTTTTTATTATGAGGCAGAACATTGGTGTCTTCTTTTGGAGAACTCTTCCGAGAGTTCAGTTCCGTCCTCACCGTGTTCACTCTTTACTGCATCCACTCTGTACTAACGTGTTGTAACGGCATCCTTACACTCCCTTTAGAGAAGTAGACAATATCTCAGGGATATGTCACACTGACCATTTATTTCTCCAGAATTATACTCACTTTTCATATACATGGTGAAAAAAAATACATTGCAATCATATATTGATAGAATTGCGTTTATATCTTTTTTATTCAAGTGTTGTCTTTCAGGGTCTGCCCTGACAAAAATGGCTGACCATTATCAACTATAGATGTCAGTCAGGTACACTTGTGGTGTTGCAGACAACTTAATCATTCATTTGGACAAGATGATGGGCTGAATGTATGACTCTGTCTAAGATCAAGGTTATTCACTACCCTTTGGAGTCTGCCTTAGAACTTTAGCCTTTCTGTCTAAATCATGCACGGGTCTTTCTAACTTCTTTACTTCTGAGAACTTTATGTTGCATTTACAATTTTCATTCCAAATAAAACAGCTGGAACTTCCAAAAGAAGTATACCTATTATTTGTGGAGGCCAATTATGAAGAGAGAAACAAACAATCCATCCCATACTGTTTTTCTAAACAGACAGTAGTGGACTCATCTGCATACAGCAGTTTGACAGTGCCTCATAGGAAGAGGCTCCCTGTGACTTCTCAATGCATTGAACCACCACCACTAGGCCTAATGTGACAGCTCTTTACAACACATACTGCGTTGTACAGACACACACTGGGTTGCAGAGACTATCACTACTACATTGCTGCATGGATAATAAGCGAAGCAAGCAATGCTCACGTTCTGGCCAGAATGAGTGCGGAGTGAAGTAGCGGCAACTAAGAGGAGGGTAGCCTGGTGGCTGGACATTCATCTGAATCTGTAGGAGAAGCAGGAGATAGCTAGCTCCCGACCTGCATGGCTATCATGCATATTCATGATTTGCAGTACTGCCTGGCTCTCTAAGCAACTCTGCTACTCTTAGTTAGTTTTCCTGGGCCCTCAGCCACAGTGAGGAGTGGAGGACACTGCACAGACCTTGGGGCTCCTCAGCCCTCATTAACAGCAATTAAGAGCCAGTCTGAGACGCCGGCTATGCCTAATTGCCAATTACAGATATGTTAGATATGGGTGAAAGTGACAGAGCTATGTTTAGAACACATCAGGGTAAATTGGCAAACCGTGTTTATGCCTTTTAAATGAGACAGAAATGAAAGGTTGGAAAGCATTGAGGTGGTGCTCATACTACACTTGAGTATCATTCTGCTTTGTATTCACAGCAATTCTTTTGACGATAGAAAGAGAAATGCTTACTGTATGTGCACGTACTAACGGTTACCTTTTCCAAATCATTGCGAAAGATAAGGAAAGCTATTCTCATTTTCTTTTTTTTACAATAAAACTTAATGGAGTCAATCAGTCCCTGTAATGTGTGCAGTGGAGAAATGTGTGTCTGTATGGATTTTAGTTGAGGCACTCAGGTGGCTGTCCCCTCCCCCTCTTGCTCCCTCCTGATGTGCCAACCCTGTGGTGTGGTAATTGACGTGACATATTGATGGGCACTCTCCCGCGGCCAGGGAGACGCGCGCCTGCACACCCTTCCAGCTCGCTAATAATTGCTGATTAAAAACTAGTTAAGAGCCCATGAAGACTCAAATGTGCGTTAACCAAATGACCTTCCGGGACCAGGACTGAAAAACAGTGTGCTTTCCTCCACCAAAGTAAACTGACTGCTTCATCTGTGAATATGGCTGCAAAGCTGTTATTGAAGAAGTGCAGATAAGGAGGAAACAGTAGGGTGGGCTGTGATTGCATATTACTTTTTTTATTTGTCTCCAGAATGTGTTTTGCCAATATCCTTTTTGTCATTCACAGATTCAAATTTACTTTATCTTTATTGAGTTCTTATCAAGCTGTTTATGAGCTTATATATTAAGGGAAGGTTGTGCGCTGCCATACTTACACATTAAAGTGCCTGCCAATGTCTACACCAAGACTCCATTTGTGGCTGATCTGTTATACGGATCATGCCTGACCTCAATTTAATGAAACAAGTAGGTCATAAAACTGTTTCATTCTAAAAACAAGTGTCTTTGCATTAGGTAAAGTCAGTGAAATTGCAATTACCTTAACCAATCAAATGTCTGGTTACATGTGAATTATATATCAAGTATTGATTCGGAAGCTTAGAATCAAATCAAATCAAATGGTATTTGTCACATGCACAAAATACAACAGGTACAGTGAAACGCTTACTTTACCAGCAATGCTTTAAGAAGTTACGAAGAAAATCATGTTAAGTAAAAAATAGATAAGCAAAAAAATAAAATAATAATAATAATAATAATTAAACAGCAGCAATAAATAACAACAACAGTAGTGAGGCTATACACAGGGGGTACCAGTACACAGGGGGTACCAGTACACAGGGGGTACCAGTACACAGGGGGTACCAGTACAGAGTCAATGTGCAGGGGCACCGGTTTGTCGAGGTTATTGAGGTAATATGTGGAGTTAAAGTGACAATGCATAGATAATAAACTGAGAGTAGCAGCAGCGTAAAAGAGGGGTCTGGGTAGCCCTTTGATTAGCTGTTCAGGATTCTTATGGCTTGAGGGTAGAAGCTGTTAAGAAGCCATTTGGACCTAGACTTGGCTCTCCGGTACCGCTTGCAGAGAGAACAGTCTATAACTAGCGTGGCTGGAGTCTCTGACAATTTTTCGGGCCTTCCTCTGACACCTCCTGGTATAGAGGTCCTGGATGGCAGAAAGCTTGGCCCCAGTGATCTACTGGGCCGTACACACTACCCTCTGTAGTGCCTTGCAGTCAAAGGCCCAAGCAGTTGCCATACCAGGCAGTGATGCAACCAGTCAGGATGCTCTCGATGGTGCAGCTGCAGAACTTTTGGAGGATCTGAGGACCCATGCCAAGTCTTTTCAGTCTCCTGAGGGGGAATAGGCTTTGTCGTGCCCTCTTCGTGATTGTCTTAGTGTGTTTGGACCATGATAGTTAGTTGGTGATGTGGACACCAGGAGAAGACATGTTAAAGAAGGATTTTTAAGCCTTGAGACAATTGAGACATGGATTGTGTACGTGTACCATTCAGAGGGTGAATGGGCAAGACAAAAGATTTAAGTGCCTTTGAATGGGGTATGGTAGTAGTTGCCAGGCGTACCGGTTTGAGTGTGTTAAGAACTGCAACGCTGCTGGGGTTTTCACGCTCAACAGTTTTCTGTGTGTATCAAGAATGCCAAAGGACATCCAGCCAACTTGACACAACTGTGGGAAGCATTGGAGTCAACATGGGCCAGCATCCCTGTGGACTGCTTTTGACACCTTGTAGAGTCCATGTCCAGACAGATTGATGCTGTTCTGAGGGTAAAAAGGGGTGCAACTCAATATTAGGAACGTGTTCCTAATGTTTTGTACACTCACTGTATTTCCACACTATAAGGTTAGAATAATACTGTGCATTTGTGAAAATTATGATAATGCTCTTTTAGTGTAAGAGCTGTTTGAAAAGACTGCCTGAAATTTCTGCCTGTGTGATGGAGTGGTGAATGAGATAATAGACCAATAAGAAAAAGAGTTCCAAACCGCTCTGCCAAAAGCAACTAGTTTTCAGTTTTCCCCACTCAGACCACTCCCAGACCGTCCTAGAAACATTATTGCATGAGAAATTGCTCTTTGCTAAGAAGCTATTTTTATTTATTTTGGTCATTTTAATTGAAAACAATCACAGTAAGGTACTTCATTGCTACCCAGAAATCATTTGATATTGAGATGCTTGTACCTGCAGGCCCTCTAGACTTGAAGTGATTATAGTAGCTGTAATTAGAAATGGTCCCATGGGCTTTCTGTAGCCTACCACTCCAAAATATGTACAGTATATAGAATCCAGGTAAGGGCCACAGAGCAACTAACACAGAAAATACGGTCATTGTGTTTCATCTTTCTTGTATTATCTACTACTAAGAGGGTTCATAAAGCTCACGCAACAACAGCTTTGCCCTAGATCAAAAAGCATGCAGCTGTCTGCTCATCATTCATTAATGTTATCACCCTGAAAGATTGGACTCCCTGAAATCAATAACTTCCTTAGAGCAAACTGTATTGAGTAACACGCTTAAGAAGCTGAGAAATACATCAGTCATTGTAGGATGACAGTACGGGAATACTGAGGACACAGCAGAGGTTTCACACTTACCCACAACAACTGGTGGTGCTGTCAATCAAGCGATACATGCAGAGTTCATTTCAAAGGTCACCTGCCTTATATGGTGGAGTGTAGCTAACTAACGGTAACCATAGACTTAGGGCTGGATTCAATCCATATCGCCAAAGTATCGCAGAAGATCCGTGTAAAAATGTAAAGATAATTTCTGATTGAACCGACATTTGCATAAGTTACAGTGAAAGCAGTCTCCGCGACCGCGGGAACATTGTCTTTAATTGTCAATCGTGCTTTAAAGCGGATATTCAGGGTTACTGATTGAATAGAGCCCTTAACACTCACCATATACTTGGCCACAGCCATATACATAGATGCACACACAAACTTACACGAAGGGCTTTAGCTGCAGCAATATTTCCTCTATCCAACCTTCATGCACAGCTGTATAAAATGCATTGACAAAATATGCAACGGCAGTGGGATTTCAGAAGAAATAAGGGCCTACTGAAAATGACCATTCAATCATTCATAGCTCATTTCAACATTTCATCGAAGGAAGCAGAAATTGACCAGGGACTGCTTCACTTCAAAGACAATGTTGACTTGAAACCAGGTCTTTCATTCAAAATTCAAGCCCACATTCATGCCTGTAACGGAACAACTCTAGACAACAACAATACTTGTCTTCCCTCATCTTTCAGTTACAGCAAAGAAAACACAATCACCCCTTTAGATATCTTAAGAAATGTATTCCCTGGAGTAAGCATGTTGAGGACCACCAGGCAACTCAGAAAAAAATCTTTATTTTTTTCAATTTCAAAAACACAGAATCCATAAAACTCTGCACAATGGCAAAAAAAAGCAATTTGCTAACAAATGTTTTGACAATGGGTTTCCTTTTTTTACCCAAGCATTCAGAGATGTACGCACAATTTAATACCCACAAACAATCACCATTGTGAATGGATACACAGATATTCTGTATTTTTCCTCATTATTGTTCCTGTGCTATGGAAAAGTAGTCAATGGCCCATATCACACAAAATACATTATCTCATCCTGCCATCCTCTCCCTCAGCGCACAAAGCTTAATTCATTCCATCTAGGACCAAAACAATATTCACCAGCTTGGTCAGAGGTTATTATGAAAGTCTGTAGCTAATTGTTTTTAAGACAAACTCACCGGTATACTGAACACACTAAAGTGTGATTAAGAGAGAGATGCAGAAGTCTGCATAAGCCATCTAAAGTGTGATTTATGGTCCAAGTGTGATTTTGGTCCACCAAACCATGATAACCATGATATTTAGAACAAGGTGAATTTGCACATCACAGCGAAGACTTGCTTTGTACATTTTCCAGATGAGCGACATCTCTCTTTTAGGTGATACCATAATCATTATTTATTACTATAAGTACAATCCTGAAAAGGAATGAGTGAATCTAGTAAATTGTGAATTGTCAACATGAGCGAATCTAGTAAATTGTGAATTGTCAACATGAGTGAATCTAGTAAATTGTGAATTGTTAACATGAGTGAATCTAGTAAATTGTGAATTGTCAACATGAGTGAATCCAGCTGTGAGTAGCTGTTGAGATAAACTATGTGTGACATAGGCGGGAGGCAGTGGAGTGTGTTGGGCACTTGGGGCTCTATGCTACAAGCAACCAGAGGTGGTTCACCTGAGGCACAGCCCACATGCACAGGAAGTTTACCCCACTATTCTCCCAGAGAGCAAGGCCAATTTAGTATTCCACACACGGATCAGGGAGTGCAGTGTCACTGTTAATGAAATGCCTTTTGGACTAATCCAGCATTGCATCCTGAATATATTCCAGCATATCTCTCCCTCATATCCACTCTCCCCCTCCGGTTATTAATCATGATGGCATGTGATGCTGAAACAGTGGGATATTCAGAAATGTGACTTTCTCTCAGCATGACATGTCTGTTTTTCTCTGTCTGATGTGTTCTAGGGCTCAAATCCTCTCTCTGGTGGATGGGCCATCACTGTATCATGACGTGTTCCACAACACACTGTCGTCAATTTTGAGAACAGCCTCCTTTTGGAATAGAATAGAAAAATAAATGTATGACAGCAATAATGACATCGATTTTCTGATTATTTCAATCCTATTTTGTATTTGTCACACACCATGTGCATTTAGTGCCAACCTAATAGCATTAATCAGCTAGTAAAAGGAATCCAATGAGTCACTGAGTTCAGACGAGCTGAAGGAAATACTGGTTTACATTTGATGACACTAACATGATCCCACCCTGTGCACCAGGAGCCAGCTGTGATCTGCAGGAGAAGGTTAAAAGTACTTTCTGTTGAATTTGATCCTCTTAAAGATGGCATTAAATATTGATCAGGCTCAGGAATGGTCAATAAGCTGCTATTCAGAGATGTGGCTGTGAGCCTGGGAGCCAAAGTCCAAGCCAAACTTTGAGCAAGTTATCACACACAAAGCTGTTGTTCAAAAATAAACAAAATATAAGGGGTTCACCAACATCGTTCTCCGAGAAACATAGATAGGTTAACAGCTTTGTCTTTTACAGGGGGTGGAATCCTAACTTGAGATACAGTGTGTGGATGACATTTTACGAGCTAGGATTCAGACGTGCCTTCTGAATTCAGCTTTCATCTTTCTGCATTTAGGGCTTCTCTCCCTGGTTGAGAAGTTTCTGTTGTTTTCATATCTTGATGGCCAAGGGCAAAAGGTTGAAACACACATCATTCATCATTTCCACAGCAACTGTCCCTGTATTGGACAGCTATGCAATCAGTGGCCCATCAGACCTGCAGTCTGGCTGTAGACCCTTTGTCTAACTCTGCTAGCCGTCATAGTCAGATAAGATTATCACTGACAACCTCAACTCTGACTGAGCAGCACCAGTCTGTATGACAAGAAGGGAAAAGGGAGGGGCTTCCTACTTTTATTTCTTTCTCATTCTTTATTTTATTTATACCCCAATCTCCAGAAGGATCCTCTCCTGTCTTGTCAAACTGACACTCCTATTGTCAAACCCTGCAGAAGGAATTGCCTTTCAGAATCCAATTTGTCAAGGTCAAACCATGGCACACCAAGGGAATGCCTTCGCATCTGCATTGAGGTCAGTTGCAACTTTATCAAACCACGCGTCAGGAGGATTTAAATCTGCACCTCATGAAGGAAATCTGCTATGAATGAAGGAGATACATAAAGATGATAAACACTTCAAGAGACCGTCATCATCCAACACCCTGAAATGTAAATGTTTCATGAGATTATTTGTCAAGTCAGAAAATTTAAAATCACAAAATACATTTGATAATTTCTCAGTATGGACATTGATTAACAATAAGACTCACATACAATAAAGGAGACCATGTCAACATTTCAATAAAAAGTCACACAGAGCTACAGGGAAGGAGTATTACATGACAATGTATACCCATGCAATTTTTGTGCAACCATGCTTTGGTGGGAGTTATCAATTACCATTGTTGAAATTTATTCTCACTATCATATTGGGTCTCTATTCGTTTTCGTTCCATTTTAGTGAGCGACAGAGTAGGTAAGTGGGACTCTGGGCTGAGGCTTGGTCATCACCATTTCCTACCACCTACCACTGTCAGAAATGAATCCTGCATGATTTATTTAAAGCATAAATTAATAAGGTCAGATTCATCATAGTCTTCTTTCTCTTATAGTTTTAATATTTAATGTTAGTCTGAGGACAAAAATAAGCTTTCTCTCCTCCATTCCTGCTTTCTGTGACATCTGTGATAGCCCATTACTCATGAGCTTCTTACCATGGAACTCATATATCTACAGTACATACTGTAGGCCTAGAAGGTGCTGTGGATTCATGTACTTAAAGCAGAAAGGGCCTGGATCTGACTGTGAGGATTGACACTGCTTTCGAGGTTATTTCATCTTCAGAGAGAAAGAGACCTTCTCAAGGACATAGGAAATTTAGAAAAGAAAAATAACTGTCATAACCATACCCTCTAAAGTGTATTTCAAGGCTCTAACTTTCTGCAGACCTTTTGACAAATGTTGTAGAAACAAATTAAAACATTTTAAATCCTGATATCTTAGACCTCAAGACGTTTTCATGAAGTCCCAACTAAAGACAATCATGTTTTAAAGACATTCTTATGAACCAGTCGTTAAATGATACATTGTGGGTAGCCTCGTTGAAGTCAATAGAGTGGACGTTTGGATTGCTTCAGCCAATTACTGACAGATGCTCCCGTAGTGCTGTGTTTGGTGTAGGAGGCTCTGTCTCTCATACAGACACACAGCACACTTAGCTCTCCTCCACATGTGTAATAAGCTCTTAGCTGGCTTTAACACAGCAAATTTGAAATCAGAATTTTAACACACACTTTTTTAGAAATTATATGTGACCCACCTACTCATTCAAGGGTTTTTCTTTATTTTTACTATTATTCTACATTGTAGAATAATAGTGAAGACATCAAAACTATGAAATAACACATATGGAATCATGTAGTAACCAAAAAAGTGTCAAACAAATCAAAATATATTTTATATTTGAGATTCTTCAAATGGCCACCCTTTACCTTGATGACTCTTTGTTTAACAAGGTTTTGGTTACTACATGATTCCATATGTGTTATTTCATAGTTTTGATGTCTTCACTATCATTCTACAATGTAGAAAATAGTACAAATAAAGAAAATCTCTTGAAAGAGTAGGCGTTCTAAAACTTTGGATCGGTAGTGTGGTTGTTGCATTCATCAGTTTTCAGTCACACAAAGTGACTGCTTAAGTGATTGTGTTTGAATTAAAAGTAAACCCTTTATGACCTCACATCATACAATTCAAATCAGACCTGGAAGTCACAATATGCTGACTTGTAAAGTAATGTGTAATTCCTATAGGAAAACAGCCATTGAGAGGATAATCAACAATTGGAACATTTTATCACCCACATTCTGAGTTCAGAATGATCGCTATGGTGAAGACCTTGTCAAGCAAGACTACTTAAACCATCTAAACTGGAACAACCATCTCAGTAACAGATGCAATAAGTGCAACCACTTACAGATTGGATTAGTTTAGAAAAATGTAAGTTATTTATCTTATATCAATTAATCAATCAATCTGCATGCAGAAACAGTAACCAGGTTTCCATCCAACCATTTAATGTGAATGAATTTCCTGACTCATAAAAAAATCACAACCAGACTGATGGAAACAGGAAATGTTGGTTCAATGTAATAAATGTCGACATACAATTTGTTAGGTCAACATGGTGGGATCTTTTTGTGTCCGTAAAATTAATTATGCGAAACATTAATTATGCAAGAAACGGCAGTGGAAGTGGCTTTATACACAAATATTGATATAATAACTATCATATGGGTGGCGGGTAGCCTAGCGGTTAAGCGCGTTGGGCCAGTAACCAAAAGGTGGAAAAATATGCCGTTCTGCCCTTGAGCAAGGCAGTTAACCCCTAACAACAACTGCTCCCTGGGCGCCGATGATGTCGATTAAAGCAGTCCCCTGCACCTCTCTGATACAGAGGGATTGGGTTTAATGTGGAAGACACATTTCGGTTGAATGCATTCAGTTGTACAACCGACTAGGTATCCCCTTTTCCATAAACTTGGAGTCACACAATGATATGATATGTTGTACTACCACTACGACGTGGAAAAACATGAATAGTGTATAGGCAGATTAAATAAATTATGATGAACTTGGTGTTGGTTAAGTGATGGATGGTTGTGGTGAGCTTGATGCAAATTTCCAATAAATATTGACAGTATCATTTGAATGCGGGTGACATGATGATTGATGCTATTCTGCGAATTATCAAATAAAAATGATATTGCTCTTATCCATATCTCATCACATAATCTACCCTGTCTACTTTATCAGCAAACTGCTCCAAAACCAGATTGGTCAAGTTCGTGATTTATCGCAACAGTTTTGTGACAAAACCATCCGCAGTGGTGAAAATGCAATGGAAACCCATTCACCTTGTATTCCACTGGTGTTAACCCCACTAGAATCAACACTCAGATATAACACTCACAACAATGGAAACCCATTTACCTTGTATTCCACTGGTGTTAACCCCACTAGAATCATCACTCAGATATAACACTCACAACAATGGAAACCCATTCACCTTGTATTCCACTGGTGTTAACCCCACTAGAATCAGCACTCAGATATAACACTCACAACAATGGAAACCCATTTACCTTGTATTCCACTGGTGTTAACCCCACTAGAATCAACACTCAGATATAACACTCACAACAATGGAAACCCATTCACCTTGTATTCCACTGGTGTTAACCCCACTAGAATCATCACTCAGATATAAAACTCACAACAATGGAAACCCATTCACCTTGTATTCCACTGGTGTTAACCCCACTAGAATCATCACTCAGATATAACACTCACAACAATGGAAACCCATTTACCTTGTATTTTACTGGTGTTAACCCCACTAGAATCAACACTCAGATATAACACTCACAACAATGGAAACCCATTCACCTTGTATTCCACTGGTGTTAACCCCACTAGAATCAACACTCAGATATAACACTCACAACAATGGAAACCCATTTACCTTGTATTCCACTGGTGTTAACCCCACTAGAATCAACACTCAGATATAACACTCACAACAATGGAAACCCATTCACCTTGTATTCCACTGGTGTTAACCCCACTAGAATCAACACTCAGATATAACACTCACAACAATGGAAACCCATTTACCTTGTATTTTACTGGTGTTAACCCCACTAGAATCAACACTCAGATATAACACTCACAACAATGGAAACCCATTTACCTTGTATTCCACTGGTGTTAACCCCACTAGAATCAACACTCAGATATAACACTCACAACACGTTTTACCTCAACACGAGATTTTAACACCCGCAAATGTATGTTTGCCCTGTCTAACCCACAGCCACAGGTATCCGTCTACAAATAAAGTAATTACACATGATATCTCTTTGTCCAGAAACATTGATTATTTTTGTCCAGTTACAACAGACATTAGAAACACTGTATTAGTGTAATATAGTATCATGTCTCAAGATCCATGTTCATAGTGCTGTGATATGGGGGAAGGTTAGTGTTAGGACATAGACAAACACACTATCCAGGTGACACACTTCCATACTCCATTCCCCCAGGGGGCAGCAGCAGCAAACTTGTCCAGGTACAGAGCCTGATTGAAAAGCACTTCAGGTGCTGCCAATTAAGGTGATTGTCAGTCAGAGTCCCAGCTTGCAAGCCACGAGGCTGTGGGTTTTGTTTGCTGGCCATGAGGCCTTCTGTTTTTTAGTCTTAGGTTTGGGCATGCCTTTTGTATTTTTACTTTTTGTACATACTGTATTTATGTTTCGTCACCATTTGAACCAACAACAATCTGCTTGGACTGGCTGACCAAGAGGTCAAGGGAGACAGAGCTGGCCCTGGGTAAGGTAAGGTTGCTTTCTCCCTGGGCACATGTGCGTCCAACAAGGTCCTCACATAAATGCACACATGAATTCAGATTGCAGACCTAAGACCACAAGATGAAGCGAGTGCAACAATATTAGCACCCTAGTTAGTCGGTTTTCTAACAATAGTGGCCCCATACTTGTGTTGATGAAAGGCAAGGCAAGCTAATTCTGACCAGCGCAGCTTGGACTCCTGTTGTGAAAATCAGGACAGGAAGAGGTGCTGTTTGGGGATGATGAGAGTAGGCGCTACCCTGCCAGAGGTCACTATCATAGCAGGGGTGCCTGGAGGAGTTACATGTGTGTTACATTACATACAGACAGGAGCTGGGAAACAGAGTTCCTTCACCCTCTCCTGTACTACAGGGACGTAGGGGGACTGGGTCTGTGTCCCTGTTTATTCTCAGCCAGGCTGGTGGCAGCAGGTGCGTCCCTAACTTGTGGTTATGGCATCAATTGAAATGACAGATAATTACTTTTGTGACAATGTGCCAATTAGATTAGGCCCAGGCAAACAACATAACGGCAATTTGCTATGCTCTGGTGAGCAATAACACACCGATCATAATTAAGAGCTATGACCAAAATAGCATGCTACTGTGAATTGCAAATACTATTACAAACCAAAACGGGGGGAAAAAATGTGGATGAAAAAAACTGGAGAATAATATTTCTGACCTGTTGAATAACATGAATAACTTGAATTAACTTATTTAGCCTTGTTTCCAGGCACAATTATTGGTGAAGGTAGGCCTCAAGGCAACAACTGTCTGCTAAGTTTCCAAAAAGATAAACAGACAGCATGAAGTGGATGTTGTGTCTACGATGTCAATGCCTCTTTGAATCTATGTCTATCTGTGTTTTGCATAAATTGCCTCAGTCAACTTTTAATTGTTTCATACCACTACCAAGTACACAGCTGGACATGCAAATTCATCACAAATGAGACTATATAAACAGGGACATATGTTTCCAGTATTCAGTCTTCATTTACAACCCACTTATGACTGCCTACCAGGGGAGTCTTCAGCATAATTCATTGTTATTATTATGTAATTGGTTTGCAAAAGGCTTAATCGTCCTTCAGGAATTAACGGGGGGGGGGGGGGCTTCGGTGGTGGTAAAGGATTTGAATAACTAAAACTTGCGGAAAGGCACTATTTTCCGTTCGCTCTGACTGAAACTTGGCAGCACCGCAGCGCATCTCTTGGGGTGGCTCCCAGAGCGAAGCGCCTAGCTAACGAGAACTCAGTCATGGCAGCCAGCTCCATGTTGTTTATCTGAAACAGACGCCGCCTCTTCCCCTACGTCCTCACGCCTGAATGACCGGCATGAAGAACGCCAGGGGCCTACGTCAAAGCACGAGGGCACCTTTACCCATAAACGTCTCCTTTGAAATAGGCTTGGGGGGGGGGGCCTACCTGTTTCAAACAGTGTGAGACGGCACAGTTACACAGAGGAATATGCACCAGGGAACTTTACCCGGCTTCCTGTCAATAGAACTTGGAGTGAGGCGCCATGAATAATATATCTTCTGGCATTTGCCGTCGGGGGCCTTAAGAGGGATGAAGGGACCGCGATGCCAGTCATCCGGCACGCAGCGTGACAATTGTTCTCTCTCAGTTGTCATGGGGATTCTTATTTATTTATTCGTTCTCCAGTTTTATCGGGATATGGTGATGGACTAGATGGGGGGGGGTTGTTTTGTGGCGGATGCATGCTTCTCTTTTAAATGTAGTCATTTGCTCTGCTGCGCTCCGAATGATTGTCATGCACTCCCAGATTTACCTCTTACAGGCCTGTTATTCCCAAATTCAGATTTACACCTGGCTTTTCCAGTTCTGAGTCTCTCCCAGATCCAGAGCTGTCACTCTAGTTACACACAAGCAGGGACGCACACAGGCACACTCATGCATGCTCACCCTCGTGTGCACACACACTTATGGGGTGGTTCCAAATGAAAGTAGAACAAAACAATATGATGAATAGAAGGGTCCTTTGGAGAAAAGAGTGTTGACATATGTATGTATCTTAAAGCATAATTGAGAAAGAATGAATTGAAGTTGGAACATTTGTGACATTTTAGCTGTGCCCAGGCCTCCTTTAGGACTCCATAATGTTTCATCTGTAGGTGCTACAAAGCTAAAAGTTGTCATACGAAGCTTTACTGCTTACTCTGTAATATAAGTAGGATTTCGAATTTCAATAACAATTGTCTTATAGCATGAATATTGACAAATACAGTGTTCGGACTGTGACCATTTTGTTGTTGTTTGGCTCTGTAATCCAGTACTTTGGATTTGAGATGATACAATGACAGAGGTTAAAGTGCAGACTGTCAGCTTTAAGTTGAGGGTATTTTCATCCATATCGGTTGAACCGTTTAGAAATTACAGCACTTTGTGTACATACTGTAGGCCCCCCATTTTAGGGGACAAAATTCACTTACAGTGCATTCAGAAAGTATTCAGATTCCTTGACTTTTCAACATTTTGTTACGTTACAGCCTTATTCTAAAAATGATTAAATATTATGTTTCCTCAATCTACACAATACTCCATAATGACAAAGCAAAACTTTTTTTTCGTGAATAAAAAAAAAAAATCTTATTTACATAAATATTCAGATCCTTTGCTATGAGACTCAAAATTGAGCTCAGGTGCATCCTATTTCTTTTGATCATCCTTAAGATGTTTCTACAACTTGATTGGAGTCCATCTGTGGGAAAATCAATTGATTGGACATGATTTGGAAAGGCACACCTGTCTATATAAGGTCCCACAGTTGACAGTGCATGTCAGAGCAAAAACCAAGCCATGAGGTCAAAGGAATTGTCCGTAGAGCTCCGAGACAGGATTGTGTCGGGGCACAGATCTAGGGAAGGTTACCAAAAACATGCTGCATTGAAGGTCCCCAAGAACACAGTGGCCTTGATCATTGTTAAATGTAAGAAGTTTGGAACCAGCAAGACTCTTCCCATCTCTGGCCGCCGAGCCAAACTGAGCAAACGGGGGAGAAGGGCCTTGGTCAGGGAGGTGACCAAGTACCCGATGGTGTCACTGACAGCTCCAGAGTTGCTTTGTGGAGATGAGAGAACCTTCCAGAAGGACAATCATCTCTGCAGCACTCCACCGGTCAGGCCTTTATGGTAGTGGCCAGACGGAACCCATTCCTCAGTAAAGCCCGCTTGGAATTTGAAAAAAGGCACCTAAAGGACTCTCAGACCATGAGAAACAAAATTCTCTGGTCTGATGAAACCAAGATTGAACTCTTTGGGCTGAATGCCAAACGTCATGTCTGGAGGAAACCTGGCACCATCCCTAAAGTGAAGCATAGTGATGGTAGCATCATGCTGTGGGGATGTTTTTCAGTGGCAGGGATCTAGTCAGGATCGAATGAAAGATGAATGGAGCAAAGTACAGAGAGATCCTTGAAAACCTGTTCCAGTGCGCTCAGGAACTCAGACTGGGGTGAAGGTACACCTTCCAACAGGACAACAAACTTAAGCACATAGCTAAGACAACACAGGAGTGGCTTCACCTTGAAGCGACATGCCCAAGAAGAGTCGCGGCTGTAATCCCTACCAAAGGTGCTTCAACAAAGTACTGAGTAAACGGTCTGAATACTTATGTAAATGTGATATTGGGGGAATAATGGGGGGTTTATTTATGAATTAGCAAAAATTTCAAGGACCTGTTTTTGCTTTGCCATTATGGGGTATTGTGTGTAGATTGATGAGGGGGGGAAAACAATTTAATCCATTTTAGAATAAGGCTGCAAGGTAACAAAATATGGAAAAAGTCAAGGGGCCTGAATACTTTCTGGACTATTTTATTGTAAATGAGAATATGTTTCTAAACACTTCTACATTAATGTGGATGCTACTGAAGGGGTTAAACCAAGGCCTCATACCTTTTAAAGGGTTAATCAATTGTGTTATGATAAACTGTAAGGTCTCCTCTTCTAGGAGACCTTTGTGTGTGTATTGACACTTGTTTTGAGTGTTGTGCCCTTCAGACATTATCAGAAGGTGGAAACCGCCTACGTTCATACACCTGGCTATCTGAGGTTCTGAGAATACGACTGGTTTTCTGAGGCCACAAGACTGCCGCAGGCACCTGCCACCTGTCAGAAGATGCTTGGACTCGTTCACCTTGTTATGACCCTATACTTGTGATGAAAGGTCAAGTTTCGGGCAAACCCACTTCTGAGCTTTTAATTTCTGACAAGATGGTTGCTGCTGTCAGGGAGAGGTTAGATTTATTAAAATGTTGTTGCCAGGGAAACTCATGCAAGGAGGACTGGGAGAGGCTATATGAGTTACAGGATGTCTTAGACACTTTGCAGAACCTGGGGAGAGCTATCATATACTGTACTCTGTACCAACTTCTGCCTACAATTGTATTACTAAAGGAGAAACAAAGAGTCTGTTTCCTTTCCATTACTAATGTATGTTTGATAATTATATAGACCTGATCATCTGTTGAAGAAATTGACCAACAGAACCATGGTACAGATAATCCTGAAAATCCTGAGTGAGAAAGTTAGAGGCATAAATATCATACCCCCCAAAAAATGCTAACCTCCCCTGTTTTTGGTAATGGTGAGAGGTTAACATGTCTTGGGGGTATGATATTTGTGCATCTAACTTTCTCACTTATCATTATTTGTGATTTATTCAGGACTATCCGTAATCGTGGTAGCATCCACATTAATGTAGAAATATTATATTTTATACAATACATGTATACAATACACATTACATTATGCACCATTCATTTCTGTTGGGCACAAATTTATCTGAAACACAACCAAAACAAACAGGAAAAGAATAAACAAGTTTGTAGAGTTAAAAGCTTGATGTAATCATTGCGTTCTAGGAATATGGGGCCAAATACTAAACATTTGACTACTTTAATACACGTGAATTTTTCCCAATACCTCTGGTCCACAAAAATGCAGGGGACTATGTATAAAAAGTTCTGTAATTTCTAAACGGTTCACCTGTTATGGATGAAAATACCCTGAAATGAAAGCTGAGTCTGTACTTGTATCACTTCAAAGTGCTGGAGAACAGAGCCCAAACAAACAAACGTGTCACACTCCCAATACTTTTGGTGCTTACTGTATAAACAGGAATATTGAAACCATACCATTTTTGATTTTGCAATTATTTTGCATATGCCTTCAGAAAGTATTCAAACCCCTTGACTTATTCCACATTTTGTTGTGTTACAGTCTGATTTCAAAATGGATGAAATAAATGCAACATCTGACTCATCTACACACAGTTTTAGAAATGTTTGCAATTTTTGTAAATTAAATAGAGATGTATATTTAATTTGCGTAGGTATTCACACCCCAAGTCAATACATGTTAGAATCACCGTTGACATCAATTACAGCTGTAACTCTTTCTGGGGCTTTGAACACCTGGATTGTACAATATTTGCCCGTTATTCTTTAAACAATTCAAGCTCTGTCAAGTTGGTTGTTGATCATTGTGGACAGTCATTTTCAAGATTTGCCATAGATTTTCAAGCTGATTTAAGTCAAAACATTAACTAGGCCACTCGCACCTCCACCTTACCTGCCACCCTAGTCTCACTTCAATTTGCTTACCGCCCCAATAGATCCACAGACAATGCAATCGCCACCACACTGCCCTGTCCCATCTAGACAAGAGGCATACCTATGTAAGAATGTTGTTCATTGACTGTAGCTCAGCATTCAACACCATAGAACCCTCCAAGCTCATCAAGCTCGAGGCCCTGGGTCTGAACCCCGCCCTTTACAACTGGGTCCTGGAGTTCCTGAAGGGTCGCCCCCAGGTGGTGAAGGTAGGAAACACCTCCACTTCACTGGCCCTCAATACTGGGGCCCCATAAGGGTGAGTGCTCAGCCCCCTCCTGTACTCCCTGTTCACCCATGACTGCGTGGCCAAGCACACCTCCAACTCAATCAGACGACACAACAGTAGTGGGCTTGATTACCAACAACGACGAGACAGCCTACAGGGAGGACGTGAGGGCACTCGGTGTGTGGTGTCAGGAAAACAACCTCTCACTCAACGTCAACAAAACAAAGGAGATGATTGTGAACTTCAGGAACCAGCAGAGGGAGCACCCCCCTATCATCATCGATGAGACCGCAGTGGAGAAGGTGGAGAGCTTAAAGTGCCTTGGCGTACACATTGCTGACAAACTGAAATGGTCCACCCACACAGACAGTGTGGGGAAGAAGGCCCAACAGCGCCTCTTCAACCTCAGGAGACTAAAGACATTTGACGTAACGCCTAAAACCCTCAAACTTCTACAGATGCACAATTGAGAGCATCCTGTCAGGCTGTATCACCGCCTGGTACGGCAACTGCACCGCCCACAACCGCAAAGCTGTGTGTGTGTCGTATTCTGAAAGGTCAAGGTGAGTTTTGCTGGGTGGATGAAGCCACATCCCGAAAGAGTTGAGTCATTTTTCCTTTTTAAGGCCAAAATGACCCACATGATCCAACTTCAATTAAATATTTCTCAATTTTGCTTTAAAACACAAATGTCAAATATACTGTATGTCAACAATCCCCCAATGTGCACATGTGGGAATGTTATTCTATATCTCATATATGAGAGAATTCTCTCAACGGCAGACTATTACTCTTTCTATCATATACAGTAGTATGGACAGCAATTGTGAAGGCAAATTCAGAAAGCTTCTGTCTCATCATTTACCTCACTCTGGACCCTTTACTGAGATGACTGACAGAGGCACATCTCTATGATTTCAGCCTTCAGTCCGATTTCCCGGCAGCCTAGTTTCTTTCTTACACTATACTTAACTACAGATTCAAAAATAAAGAGCAAAAACGGAAGCCAAAATCAAAGACCTTCCAAACATCCGCATCGTTTCAGTAGGAAGTACACATGCACCAAGCATCTGCCCTTCTATTTGCTACAGATGACAACTACTCAGTGAACTGTGTTGCACGTGCTATAGACAGAGGCCTTTCTGTCCAAGCGCCGATGGAACCGAGCGATAACAGCTTCACCCAGTGGCAGCAGAGGAACACTCCCCCCCCCCCTCACTCTCATGGCTTCAGGCTATTATTCAACAATGACATTTCCCGGCTAATCAATATCTCATCATTGGCAGTCAACACAGCCTGATCCCAGTCCCTGGAAATAGCTGGGGTTCTAAGCGTACAGATACCAGGTTTTTTGTGTGTGTGTGTGCGCGTGCATTTGCCAGTTGTCACATCTCACAGCCACTATTTCATTAAGAATACTTAAGCAACATCAATTAATTGATAAATGTGTGACAGACATTATTAGATTAGATTTCCTAGACATCTAATCTTCTCATACATGACAATGAGGTGAGAGAATGTTCTCTTATCCTTTTTTCTTCTCTCTTTATGCAAATCATCAAAGAAACACATCAACACCACAAAACAAAACACACATCAGGCTCAATGGTGAAATGTCAGTCATCGTTCATAAGCTAATAAGCTTTGAGGCCCCATGAGATTCCATTTCTTTTCTTGTGGAAGACAAAGCAGTTGAAGAGGCGGATGATGGAGTGAGGTGCGATGATAGGGGGGTTTTATGGTAAATATGAGCAGGATATAAGTCAACAGATAAAATAAGTCACTCAAAGCCATTTCCTCTCCATTTCACACACTGCGATATAGTTACATTTAGAGCTGTCCGTCAAAGTGACTGGCAGCCAGTTCCTCTTCAGCGATAACATTTAAAAACCTGACTGTGCTTTCAATATAGAATAATACCCTGTTTTCTATTTCATTGTTGTTTTTGGGGACACCTTTTAATGACAAACTGAAATGTTATTACATTTAGGGCTCAACTCAATCAAACCCACATTGGCAAAATAGTTACTGTGTAAATATTGCAATGGTCAAATGAACACAGACGGGTCTTTAGTACGGTATAAAAACTAGGAGGGAGACCCCTCTCACAGGTATGTTTCACTTTTCAGAATTAAAGTGTGTGGGCACGGGATGTACTGTATATTGTAAATAAAGACTGCGTAAACATTTTTATTTCTGGTTTGAAGGAATCCCAGCCTTAGGAGTTATAACCTGATTCTGAATGCTTTCATCACTGAACGTCAGAGAAGTCCATAATATAAAATCTATAGTAAACACTTCCCATAGATGTACTGACAGTGGAAAGTATTTGACTGGGCCTTATGAAGGAATGAGGAAAACCTTACTGCTGGTTGGCTAGTATGTCTCTCCAGGGCCTGACTCATCAATACAGTCTGACTGTAGGCTTGCCTCCTGCCCCACGGAGGTGGAGTGATGTCTGGGTAATGGGCCTCCCATCACTGGGTTCGCCATCTTCCCATTGATCTTGGTTGGAGGGCGGCTGTGTGGGCTGGCAGTGGGGGCGGATGGATGGGCGGTAATCAATTGGGAGCCAGTGTTGCTGCATCACCTGCACAACGAATGGGCCCTCTTGACGTGACAGCTCTGTTGATGGGCCACGCTCAGCACTCAACGTGGCTTCTGATATTAATTGGTGTGTTTGGCACAGCCCCAGCTGCTGCTTGGCACTGCCTCCTCAGATGCCCTGCCAGACGCCGTCCTAAACTTTTCTAGTTTTATGCATTTATTACGCTCAGTCCACTTGAGTGAAAGAGTCAAAGGCATTCTGATCAATTCAATTCCAGTCCATGCTCCATTGGAATCATTTCTACCTACACTACAGATCCTTGCCAGGAATCTAACCAGAAAAAAATGAATTACATGCCTGGAAAGACTTTTAAAGGAAATATTAGGGAAAGCTTGGACTGGAGCCAGCAGGAAGAAATGCAGCTGAGCTTTTGCACTCTCTGCAGCATCAACCTCACACACACTGACAACACCCAGCACACTTTTAGAAGTCAATATTCATTCAAACACAGCATGCAGGTATTGTAATAACACAGTGTATGGATCTGGCATGCGGTCCACAAAGCTTACGCTTTTGCTCTGAAGAGCAAGGCATGATGAGAGCCTCTCACTTTCTTCATATTAGGTTGGCTTACACCACTGCTACATCAATGGCAGGTAGACTATTGCATTGAGGACTTATTTGCAATACTGATCATGATGGATCACAATTGATGTTGAATACAACCCAGTCTGTATGTTTAAAGGTGTATTTATAGGAACGAGAACCAGGGCGCTTTTCACTTCATTTTGAGCTTAACTCTCAATGACATCTTCTGATGATCCAGGTTATCATTGTCCACATTCACTCTGGAATTCATGTCACACATATGGGACTGTTTTTAACTCTCATATCTATCATTTTCATTTCTGTGTTTAGAACTCATCTCCACACCAAAGCCAGGCCTTTAACCATCAGGATTGCTTTCCAGATGATTGTGCGCGAACAGTCACAGGTTCTATCATCATTCAGGCATTTCTCCAGGTACAACAGGGTGAGATTTGTGCATCAAGCTCCACTGTCTTTTTTAACAGCAAAAATAAGGTTAATAATAAGAGACAGAGGAAGGTCATTGCTTTCAAGTGATGCTTAGCCTGATCTCAAATATCTCTTTTGTCAGCTACAGGGACTGGACAAATTGTGGCGGTGGGAAATCTCAAGCTTTCATGAGCTCCTTTCATTTAACCCCTTGGCTTTGTAAGCCCTGACTATCTGGGTTCCTTTGAATGGAGACCTGGGTGTAGAGACCACAAATGAATAGGATCTATCTACCTTCTGGTGCTGGGACATGGAAAGTAATTCTCCTCTGGTCAGGAACAGGTAGAGAGGCCATTCATGCATTCTGCCAATCCTATTGACAACTATAGGTTTTATACAGGACTTCAGTTATAATAGACTGGTAGATTCTCATGGTATTTGAACTGGAAATATTGTAAGGATATTTTTTAGGGTTATTTGAAAATGACATTTGTTAGAAGGTAACGTGTCAGCTTTAATTGTATTACTTACAGTACAGTATGTTGTGAGGGTCTATTTTTAATACTGCTATTCTAAAACAGTATCACACCAACCCCACTTATGAATACTGAATACACACAGCCAGAATAGTATGCAAAACGATGTAAAAAAAACTCATTTTTCTCAGCCATATGTTGACACAATACTATCATTATTTTACTTACTGTGCTATTTTTCTTGCTGCACTTTTGGGACAAATGAAATAATGGCACAGGGGCAGTGTGTGAATGGCTGTATTTAACGGCTGTTATCAACCTCCTCCATTCACAGTATCCCATCCATTACACTGAGACCTGGACTGGAGCTGACGCCCGCTGGGCCTCTCGTTATATGACACAGAGAGGGGGGGTAGAAAGTGACAGATCACAGCACTAAAAACACACTTTCTGTATTTTGTATTGTCCAAATCCAGCAGGATCGGATCAATCAGTGGGCTGGAACAAGCCCTCACTGCCTCCAACATGCAATAAGAAAGAGCCGTGTCACAGACAAGGACATTCTGAGACAAAGCCTCAGTCCCATCCTTCCTGCCCCCATGTCAAGGGTAATCTTGTTCCCTGTTTGTCATATTGGCCACCACAATGAGAGGCATCATGACTTTTGCCAGCGCTGACAGAAGCAGACAGGGACTGTGAACAGAGAGGACCCGTGTGGGACCACAGATACTGTCAACATAAAGCTAAAGTGAGGGATTTGAGAGAATGGGGAGGGAGAGAGGGACAGACAACAACAACACTATCTTCCATTCAAAGCAGAGAGATCTGGAGGCCATCTTTTCAAACCCCCTGTACCTGTGCATTCTTTCAAAGATATAATGAATAACAAATACTTGATTCACTTTGCAAAAGTCGCATTTTACCAACATGCAGTCTTATTTCATAGAACATCTGTTTTCATCTTTGATTTGAACAGTTCACTGACCGACCGACCGCCTGTGCAAACATGCACAGCGTATCTGTGGTGCTATCTTAGTTGACCTGTTTTTTTATTCTTATCACAAGCTTGTTTCTGAGGTGACGGATTCAGCACCATGTGCAGTATAAGTCAAAAGTTTGGACACACCTACTTATTCAAAGATTCTTTATTTTTACTAATTTATACATTGTAGAATAGTGAAGATATAAAAACTATGAAATAACACATGATATGAGATTCTTCAAAGTAGACACCCTTCGCCTTGATGACAGCTTTGCACACTTGGCATTCTCTTAACCAGCTTCATAAAATAGTCACCAGGAATGCATTTCAATTAACAGGTGTGCCTTGTTAAAAGTGAATTTATGGAATTTCTTTCCTTAATGTGTTTGAGCCAATCAGTTGTGTTATGACAAAGTAGGGGTGGTAGAAAGAAGATGGCCTATTTGGTAAAATACCAAGTCCATATTATGGCAAGAACAGCTCAAAAAAGCAAAGAGAAATGACAGTCCATCGTTACTTTAAGACATGAAGGTCAGTCAAACCGGAAAATGTCAACAGCTTCAAAAGTTTCTTCAAGTGCAGTCGCAAAAAAACGAATCAAGCGCTATGACAAAACTCTCTCATGAGGACCGCAACAGGAAAGGAAGACCCAGAGTTACCTCTGCTGCAGAGGATAAGTTCATTAGAGTTAGCAACCTCAGAAATTGTAGCACAAATAAATGCTTTACAGAGTTCAAGTAACAGACCCATTTCAATGTCAACTGTTCAGAGGGGACTGTGTGAATCAGGCCTTCATGGTCAAATTGCTGCAAAGAAACAACTACTAAAGGACACAAATAAGAAGAAGAGACTTGCTTGGGCCAAGAAATATGAGCAATGGACATTAGACAAATCTGTCCTTCAGTGCACATCTGTCCTTTGGTCTGATGAGTCCAAATTTGAGATTTTTGGTACCAACCGCCGTGTCTTTGTGAGAAGCAGAGTAGGTGAACGGATTATCTCCGCATGTGTAGTTCCCACCGTGAAGCATGAAGGAGGAGGTGTGATGGGGTGGAGGTGCTTTGCTAGTGACACTGTCAGTGATTTATTTAAAATGCAAGGCACACTTAACCAGCATGGCTACCACAGCATTCTGCAGTGATATGCCATCCCATCTGGTTTGGGCTTAGTCCCACTATCATTTTTTTTTTCAACAAGACAATAATCCAACACACCTCCAGGCTGTATAAGGGCTATTTGACCAATAAGTAGAGTGATGGAGTGCTGCATCAGATGACCTGGCCTCCACAATCCCCCGACCTCAACCGCAGAGGGATGGAAAAGCAGCCAACAAGTGCTCAGCATATGTGGGAACTCCAAGACTGTTGGAAAAGCATTCCAGGTGAAGCTGGTTGAGAGAATGCCAAGAGTGTGCAAAGCTGTCATCCAGGCAAAGGGTGGCTACTTTGAAGAATCTCAAATATAAAAAATATATGGTCAGGGCGAGAGTTGGGGTGGCATTCTATGTTGTGTTTTCTAGGTTTTGTATTTATGTGTTTGGCCTGGTATGGTTCCCAGTCAGAGGCAGCTGTCGATCGTTGTCTCTGATGGAGAACCATACTTAGGCAGCCTGTTTTCCCACTGTGGGTAGTTGTTTTCCGTTTCTGTGTTTGCACCATACGGGACTGTTTCAATTTTCATTTCTTTCCTGCACTTTGTTCTTTTAGTATTTTCTCGTGTTCTGAGTTATTAAAGTTATCATGGACACGTACCACGCTGCATTTTGGTCCGATCCTTCTTATTCCTCATCAGAAGAGGAAGACAATCGTTACATGCCACCTTTCCAACAAGTCAGTTCGTCAACTTTCTGCCCTTCTAGAGCTGCCCCGGTCGGTCAACTGTAAGTGTTGTTATTGTGAAGTAGAAATGTCAAGGATCAACAACGGCTCAGCCTTGAAGTGCTAGGCCACACAAGCTCACAGACCGCCGAGTGCTGAAGCTCGTAAAAATTGTCTGTCCTTAGTTGCAACACTCACTACCAAGTTCCAAATTGCGTCTGGAAGCAACGTCAACACAACTGTTCGCCAGGAGCTTCATGAAATGGGTTTCCATGACCGAGCAGTCGTACACAAGCCTCAGATCCCCATGCACAATGCTAAGCATCGTCTGGGGTGGTGTGAAGCTCGCCGCCATTGGAATCTGGAAAAGCGGGAAAACGCGTTCTCTGGAGTGATGAATCACGAGTCACCATCTGGCAGTCTGACGGATGAATCTGGATTTGGCGGAAGCCAGGAGAACACTACCTGCCCAAATGCGTAGTGAGTAGGGATAATGGTCTGGGGCCGTTTTTCATGGTTAGAGCTTAGTTCCAACGAAGGAAGATCTTTACGCTACAGCATACAATGACATTCTAGAAGATTCTGTGTTTCCAACCTTGTGGCAAGTTTTGGGAAGGTCCTTTCCTGTTTCAGCATTACAATACCCCGTTCACGAAGCCAGGTCCATACAGAAATAGTTTGTTGAGATCAGTGTGGAAGAACTTGACTGGCCTGCACAGAGCAATGACCTTAACCCCTTCGAACACCTTTGGGATGAATTAGAACGCTGACTGCGAGCCAGGCCTAAATCACCCAACATCCGTGCCCGACCTCACTAATGCTCTTGTGGCCTAATGGAAGCAAGTCCCCGCAGCAATGTTCCAACATCTAGTAGAAAGCCTTCCCAGCAGAGTGGAGGATGTTATAGCAACAAAGGGGGGACCAACTCCATATGAATGCCCATGATTTTGGAATGAGATGTTCGACGAGCAGGTGTCCAAATAGTTTTAGCCATGTAGTGTACTTCTGGTAATATTCTAATGGAAATCTATACATGTACACAGGAGTAACATTGACCAGTAGCAGGATAAATAGATAATAATGGTTATGGCAATCAAAAATCAATGAAAAGCAGCGTAATGTTAATAATACATCTAATCAATTCTCATTGTAGCAGCAGTGTAGGTGTGAGGAGGAGCAGTAATGGTTAGCCATTTATGGCCAGGGGATAGAAGCTGTTTAGGAGACTTTTGGTCTGAGCCTTGATTCACCGGTACTGTCTGCCAGACAGGAGCATGTAGAACAGTCCATGTATTGGGTGGCTGGGGTCTTAGGCCTGAAAGATTGACATTCTCAGACACCGCCTGGCATGAGGTGGAAGAGGCAATGCCACCAGTCTTCACGACTGTGCTGGTGTGAAAGGAGCATGATAAATCCTCAGTGATGTGGGCACCATAGAACTTGAAGCACTTGACAGCCAGTCATATCAAAGTTGTATTAGAGAACATGTTTGAACTGAAAAGCTTCGAAGGTTAAATTTAGACAGGCAACCGAATGTTGATATTTTTGTTCACTTTTGACCAATCAAATCAGCTCTGAAAAAGATCTGATGTGATTGGTAAAAAAAATACCAATTAGTGGGGGAAAAAATACCAGAATTGGGCTGTCTGTGTAAACGCAGCCTCAGAAGCATGTTGAAGGGGCTCCTCCTTTCCCTTTACTTATGAATCGTCATGGGCCCACAGCACCATCTACAGGGGTTCAATATGGTAGCCATTGGTAGTACCACTGCAGTGAAAGTCAAAGAAGATGAGGGGGCTCAATCTTTTTTTAACACCAATAATGTTACATAAACATTTTCCATTAATAAAGTCAGCTCCCAGTGCTGCGAATTTCACCTCATCTACTTATTAGCATTTACAAGGAAAATTAACAGAGAATAACAACAAGCACTGTGCAAGAAAACAGCATTGTCTGTTCATATGATTCATAAACCGAACAGGATGAGATGACACATGCTAAAATATTGCCAATGTTTAGCCAGGTGAATAGATGACAACTAAACCACAGCACAGGGAAGTGACCCTAGAAACAAGATTCATTCCGAGGCCATGTCTCAAGTGGAGAATATTCTCAAGGGCTGGTGGAGTATTTAGTTGTTTAAAAAAATATTTAACCTTTATTTATTTAACTAGGCAAGTCAGTTAAGAACAAATTCTTATTTACAATGATGGCCTAGGAACAGGAAACTGCCTTGTTCAGGGGCAGAATGACAGATTTGTACCTTGTCAGCTCGGGGATTCGATCTAGCAGTTTTTCGGTTACTGGCCCAACGCTCTAACCACTAAGTTACCTGCCGCCCCCAGTAATCAAAATCAAATCAAACTTTATTTGTCACATGCGCTGAATACAACAAGTGTAGACCTTAATGTGAAATGCTTACTTACAAGCCCTTAACCAACAGTGCAGTTCAAGAAGAGTTAAGAAAATATTTACCAAATGAACTAAAGTAAAAAATAATACAAAGTAACACAATAAAATGTAAAAAAATGAAGCTATATACAGGGGTTACCGGTACCGAGTCAGTGTGTGGGGGCACAGGTTAGTTGAGGTAATTTGTACATGTAGGTAGGGTTGAAGTGACGATGCATAGATAATAAACAGTGAGTAGCAGCAGTGTAAAAAACAAATGGAGGGGGGTCAATGTAAATAGTCTGGATGACCATTTGATTAATTGTTCAGCAGTCTTATGGCTTGGGGCTAGAAGCTGTTAAGGAGCCTTTTGGTCCTAGACTTGGCGCGCCGGTACCACTTGCCGTGCGGAAGCAGAGAAAACAGTCTACGACTTGGGTGACTGGAGCCTCTGACAATTTTTTGGGGCATTCCTCTGACACCGCCTATTATATAGGTCCAGGAAGCTTGGCCCCAGTGTTGTACTGGGCAGCACGCACTACCCTCTGTAGCGCCTTATGGTCAGATGCCAAGCAGTTGCCATACCAGGCGGCGATGCAACCGGTCAGGATGCTCTTGATGGTGCAGCTGTAGAACTTTGAGGATCTGGGGACCCATGCAAAATCTTTTCAGTCTCCTGAGGGGGAAAAGGTTTTGTTGTGCCCTCTTCACGACTGTCTTGGTGTGTTTGGACCATGATAGTTCGTTGGTGATGTGGACACCAAGGAACTTGAAACTCTCGACCTGCTCCACTACAGCCCCGCCGATGTTAATGGGCCTGTCCGGCCGGCCTTTTCCTGTAGTCCACGATCATCTAATCTGTTCATACTCATGTACATAACATTCCAGCATCCCATAGCAAGTGTTATTTGAAGTATTCATGGCATACACTTTGTTCCTGTTGGTCTCTAGTGAAAAGAGCACATAGCTTCAGCTCCTCAGTAGAAGGACATGTGTGTTAAAGACTGGCCCTGATCGGTCCATTCCAACACAGCTACAGAAGACATACGCTACTGGTCAAAAGTTTTAGAACATCTACTCATTCAAGGGTTTTTGTTTATTTTTACTATTTTCTACATTGTAGAATAATAGTGAAGACAAACTATGAAATAACACATATGGAATCATGTAGTAACCAACATTTTTTTAAACAAACCAAAATATATTTGAGATTTGAGATTCTTCAAATAGCCCCCCCTTCGCCTTTATGACAGCTTTGCACACACTTGGCATTCTCTCAACCAGCTTCATGAGGTAGTCACCTGGAATACATTTTAATTAACAGGTGTGCCTTCTTAAAAGTTCATTTGTGGAATTTCTTTCCTTAACGCGTTTGAGCCAATCAGTTGTGTTGTGACAAAGTAGGGGGGCTATACAGAAGATAGCACTATTTGGTCAGTCAACATGGAACATTTCAATAACTTTTAAAATTTCTTCAAGTGCAGTTGCAAAAACCATCAAGTGCTATGATAAAACTGGCTCTCATGAGAACCACCCCAGGAATGGATGACCCAGAGTTACCTCTGCTGCAGAGGATACGTTCATTACCAGCCTCAAAAATTGCAGCCCAAATAAATGCTTCACAGAGTTCAAGTAGACACATCTCAACATCAACTGTTCAGAGGACACTGTGTGAATCAGGCCTTCATGGTCAAATTGTTGCAAAGAAACCACTACTAAAAGACACCAATAAGAAGAAGAGACTTGCTTGGGCCAAGAAACACAAGCAATTGACATTAGACCAGTGGAAATTTGTCCTTTGGTCTTGTCAAATTTGAGAGTTTTGGTTCCAACCGCCGTGTCTTTGTGAGACACAGAGTCGGTAAACGGATGATCTCTGCATGTGTGGTTCCCACTGTGAAGCATGGAGGAGGAGGTGTTATGGTGTGGGGTTGCTTTGCCTTGACACTGTCTGTGATTTTATTTAGAATTCAAGGCACACTTAACCAGCATGGCTTCCACAGCATTCTGCAGCGATATACCATCCCATCTGGTTTGGGCTTAGTCCCACTATCATTTGTTTTTCAGCAGGACAATGACCCAACACACCTCCAGGCTGTATAAGGGCTATTTGACCAAGAAGTAGAGTGATGGAGTGCTGCATCAGATGACCTGGCCTCCACAATCCCCTGACCTCAACCAAATTAAGATGGTTTGGGATGAGTTGGACCGCAGGGTGAAGGAAAAGCAGCCAACAAGTGCTTGGCATATGTGGGAACTCCTTCAAGACTGTTGGAAAAGCATTCCAGGTGAAGCTGGTTGAGAGAAGGCCAAGAGTGTGCAAAGCTGTCAAGGCAAAAGGTGGCTATTCGAATAATCTTAAATATAAAATATTTAGATTTGCTTAACAGTTTTTTTGGTTACTACATGATTCAATATGTGTTATTTCATTGTTTTGACGTTTTCAGTATTATTCTACAATGTAGAAAATAGTAAAAATAAAGAAAAACCCTTGAATGAGTAGGTGTTCTAAAACTTTTGACAGGTAGTGTACACTGAGTCACAAACCAACTCTCTACTTTAAGTAGACTGGTCAGGCAAGACACATAGTCCACATTCTAGAAGGAGCCAGATATACTGTTCACGCTGAGATAGGGGTACAAAAAAATACCCAATGTGTTAATAAAAAAGGATTAAATCAACACGTACTGTGGAAAGCAACAATGTGTTCAAGATGCTAGTTGCAGCTTTCCTTCCATGGTACATTGCAAGAGCTCATGGCAATCCCGAGGGACTGGATCACCAATCACAGGGTCACACACAGAACACAGAACACATGCCACAACCCATACTGTTCTTCAGCCATGTACAGTGCATATCATAAGTATTCACTCCCCTTGGATTTTTTCCCACGTGTTGTTGCATTACAAAGTGGGATTGAAATTAATAATTGTAATTTCGTTGTCACTGATCTACAGAAAATACCTCAATGTCAAAGTGAAAATTCTATAAATATTTACAAATTAATACAAAATAAAGAACTAAAATGTCTTGTTAATATAAACATCCACCCCTTTGTTATGGCAAGCCTAAAGAAGTTCAGGAGTAAAAATGTGCTTAACAAATCATATAAGATGCATGGACTCACTCTGTGTGCAATAATAGTATTTAACATGATTTAATGATTGCACCATATCTGTATCCCACACATACAATTCGTAAAATCAGTCGAGTATTGTTTTTTAGGCACAGATCCAACCACAAAGACCAGGGGGCTTTTTCAATGCCTCAAAGAACTGCACCGATTGGTAAGTAAGCATGCCACTCATAGTTCTGGGTGTGAAATTAAATGAAGGTGTGGCGGAGGTGTGTTTACAGATACGCAATATCCTGACCTCGTAATTCCACTACGTTTATGCGCGAGGAAACCGTTAATAAGGTCTAGCGAACCTGCCGGTTCCAAGTGGATAAAGCATCTACTTCTATTTTTCTTTCTTTCGATAGAAGTAATAGCATTTTCCATGCACTGTAATTTAGAAATTGATGAGCTATCTATAAGAGCTAGGTGAATGAGTAATATATTTGGAGAATGGGATAGTCAATACACATAGCAATTGTTTTACATGTTTTTTCCTTATGATCCCTTGAGACGAATGTGAAACCAACCATATGGAGCAAACTGAAAATCATATCAACATGACATGAATTGTGTCCACTTTTCCACAGTGAAATAGTCTATATATAGCTGTGTCGTTATTCCGAATTTTAATTATGCGCGCTCCTAATTTGCGTGGATGAAATTTGGACACCTAAGCAATAGGCTTGTGTAGGGCTGAACCTGCCGAGGTGTTGTATGCGCTTTATAATCATAATTATATGCCTGGACTTTTCTCCAGGTTTATTTTACAATTTGTATCATGTTAAATATTAGCCACTATCGGGAGCCACCATCAGTAATGCCCACATACATTTATAACTGTCCCTTTCTTTCCTCTCTCACGTCCGTAAAACTTGTTCCTGAGGGTCGCTAGCAATACGTCTTCTCTGTTAAAATAAAGGTGAAATAATTTAATGAATCATATTAGGCTAACTTTGTGCGATGATTTGGGACATCTAGTTTATTGGAATCATTATGGAACTCAGACCACGCGTAGCAGGTTAAAAATGGAGCTAGGCGCACGGTTTACCACTACTGGACCGTTGTCAAGCCATGATTAGTGAGATTTAAGGGAATATGTATATGACTATTGTTCAACCCCTATTGTACATTTTTTTTTTTCCCCACCTTCCAATATTTCATGATTAAACTTCAATATTACAACTTTCAGGATAAATCAAACCATTGTATTTGATTCATCAATAGGCCTATATTTCGTGCATAAAGGCACTCCAAACGTACAAAAAAGTATTAATACATACAGTACTTTCCTAACTCAAATTTGCCTAAATAATGTACAAGGTCAGAGAATTGTTTAATCTACCAGCTGGTGCTGAGACGGAGACGAATATGCATAGATAGCTTTCTTTCATTTATCCCTGTATTCAGAACCTGTTCACTCAATGTATTCTATTGAGTCTGTAGACAAAGTTCGAATTAAAAGGTACAGTGTATTTAAAGGGATGGCTTAAGATAAATGTACTGAAAAACCTATTGAATGAAAACTCCACAAGAAAATATGTTGGCCAGCAAGTGGGAGTGTTCAGCAAGAGCAAGGGAACCATGCCTGCAAAGGTAAATCTGGTCCCTGGTTTAAATGACGTGCACCTTAAAGGCTTAATTAAGTCTTCATAAACACTACATAAATGTCACAAAATATCTATAACTGTATGTCATGCTCTATAAAGGGTTCATACATGTGGCATAACTGTCTCTGTGTGACAACCACCAATGTCAAATGTGACAACCAACTATGTAAAATATGACACCTGTGCTTTATAAAGGGTGGCATAATCACAGTTTAATAAAGGCTTTATAAATCATATTAAATAAAGGCTTCACAAAGCATTTATCGTGTCATGCATTAAAATGTATGCACGCATGACTAAGTCGTTTTTCATAAAAACATCTGCAAAAGTTATATTATACTTGGTGCATAGCCAATATTGGACCTGACTTCAACTTTCCCCAAAATGTTGTAGGATGACACACATTCTAAAGTTCAGTCATGCACAGCAAAAGATGTTGGTTATAGCCTTTTAAAAATCCGTTTTAATTTTTTATCTAAATGTTTTCTCAGTTCTGCTTTTCAAGGTTTTGGAATTACCCCCCAAAAATCTGTTTTCCCCCCAGTTATTCACACTTTCTTAATAGAAAACCAACAAAATCGTATTTTCTTTGTTCACAACCATGCTTAAACCACATCCTTCTGGGAAAAATCTAAGAAACTTTGATTTGAGTGTAGTTGCCCTTTAATTCAGTGCATGACCTGCACTGTTATTTGGTTTGCAGCGTTTCTGTAGCGCAGTAAGTGCACATGTGATAAGTTAGCAAATCAAATGCACACTTGTGGTGCCACTGGACAAGTTAACCTTAATTTATTATAATTTCAATTCATTTGTATTAGTTCAAGTGTTGCATTCGATCACATAGCTACCTCAATCGTTATTTCAAATACTTTTGTGATGTCACAGCAATTGCTAGCTAACAAAATTTAGCTAGCTAGCAGGCTCAGCTAAATAAAAATCCTCCTAGATATAGCCACGTCTCAGTCACGTCATGGGATTTGTAAATGAAAGAGGATTATAATACAAATCAAATTGAGTTTTCCATATACCCATTTCTGGTGCAGCACAGAAATGCCCTTATCCAGATGGTGTGACAAAGGCATTTCCTAACAGAGCTGATAACTTTCTTTGTTGTTACTTTGAAGAATGGAACCAACACGCAGTACCTCCAGCAGGCAGAGAAGCAAGAACCACTATTCCTCCAGCTCAGGGACAAGCTACGCTATTCACAGCCCTGTGTAATGTTTAAAAAGTCCATCAATGCAATTCCATTAAAGTTAAATGTATTTGTATTAACTTATGTAAAAATAAAAGAAAAATTATTTTTTGAACATGTCTTTTAGTGTTTATTTGTTTTAGCTGTTAGTGATAATTTATTAAGTGTTAATGCATTTTTGTTTACATCATTAAGTCTTTATGTACAGTGCCTTCGGAAAGTATTCAGACCCCTTGACTTTTTCCACATTTTGGTAGGTTACAGCCAAAATGTTTATTAAATTGTTTCCCCCCAACTCAATCTACACACAATACCCCATAATGTCAAAGCAAAAACTGGATTTGAGAAATTTGCAAATGTTTTAAGAATAAACTGAAATAATACATTTACACAAGTATTCAGAACCTTTACTCAGTACTTTGTTGAAGCACCTTTGGCAGCGATTATAGCCTCATGTCTTCTTGGGTATAACGCTACAAGCTTGGCACACCTGTATTTGGTGGAGGTTCTCCCATTCTTCTCTGCAGATCCTCTCAAGCTCTTTCAGGTTGTATGGGGAACATTAACGCACAGCTATTTTCAGGTCTCTCCAGAGATGTTCGATTGGGTTCAAGTCAGGGCTCTGGCTGGGCCACACAAGGACATCCAGAGACTTGTCCCGAAGCCACTCCTGTGTTGTCTTTTGGCTGTGTGTGTAGGGTCATTGTCCTGTTGGAAGGTGAACTTTCACCCCAGTCAGAGGTTCTGAGCGCTCCGGAGCAGGTTTTCATAAAGGATCTCTGCACTTTGCTCCGTTCATCTTTGCCTCAATCCTAGTCTTCCAGTCCCTGCTGCTGAAAAACATACCCACAGCATGATGCTGCCACCACCACGCTTCACCATAGGGATGGTGCCAAGAGTTCAATCTTGGTTTCATCAGACCAGGGAATCTTGGTTTCTCATGGTCTGAGAGTCTTTTGGTGCGTTCTGGCAAACTCCAAGCAGGCTGTCAGTGCCTTTTACTGAGGAGTGGCTTCCGTCTGGCCACTCTACAATAAAAGGCCTGATTGGTGGAGTGCTGTAGAGATGGATGTCCTTCTGGATGATTCTCCCATCTCCACAGAAGAACTCTAGACCATTGGGTTCTTGGTGACCTCCCTGACCAAGGCCCTACACCCCCGATTGCTCAGTTTGGCCAGGCGTCCAGCTCAGAGTCTTGGTCGTAATTCCTCTTTCTATGTTCTTGGGGACCTTCAATGCTTCAGAAATGTTTCCGGACCCTTCCCCAGATCTGTGCCTCAACACAATCCGGTCTTGGAAATCTACGAACAATTCCTTCGACCTCATAGCTTGGTTTTTGCGTTGAAAGGCACTGTCAACTGTGGGACCATTTTATAGGCAGGTGTGTGCCTTCCAAATCATGTCCAATCAATTTAATTTACCACAGGTGGACTCCGATCAAGTTGTAGAAACATCTCAAGGATGATCAATGGAAACAGGATGCACCGGAGCTCAATTTCGAGTCTCATAGCAAAGGGTCTGAATACTTATGTAATAAGATATCTGTTTTTAATATTTAATATTTTTGAAAACATTTCTAAAAACCTGTTTTGGATTTGTCATTATGGGGTAGTGTGTGTAGATTGAGGATTTGTATTTATTTAACCCATTTTAGAATAAGGCTGTAAAGTAACAAAATGTGGAAAAGTGTAGGCGTCTGAATACTTTCCGAAGGCCCTTTATGCGTTATGAATGACCAAAGGTGTCTGACTTCATAGTAATTATAGCGTCATATGATACAAGGCATTTCTGTATGTGTTATACATGACCAAAGGGGTCTGACTTTAAAGTACAGTGTCATGCGATAGAGTCTTTACGAATGTGTTATGATTGACCGACGGTGTCTCACTTCAGGACACTTCACAAAGTCTTAATAAATAGGTCATTAACGTTCTGCTGATTTATGACAATTCTCTCATGATCCACAGGTTACTGTAGGGTGTGAGCGGTGTCTAAATGGGTTGATGGACCTACAAAACTCTGTGTGTGTGTCAGAGCCAAGATAATTTAGAGTAGTTCAACCTGAGACTACCCCACCAGTTATTCCTCTTTTGTTCCCATGCTGGAGACCAGGGCTTGATTACAACCTGTTACAATGGTGACAACATTTTGTGGCTGATCTTTCAGCAGGGGAGTGGGTGAATGTGTCAAAGACCTGACTGGGCGGTATCGCTCGTTAAAGTGTTGTGTGCATGTTTGTGTACTGAGGAACATGTAACAACTTGGTTCCATAAGAAAGCCACTTTAAAGTGTCCTTATGTTGGAGGCTTTCATCAAGTGTTGTAACGTTGTGTCCAGGCTATTGTGCACACAGCACATATAAGCCTGAGATATCGACCATTCAAAGTTGGCCTTAGTGGGAGTGACCATAGAATTCTATGGGACTGACCTTACTGAGTAAAACATTTGTCATCAGGCTATGTCCTTTACTAGCAAAAACATTCCCCCTTGTCGTCACTAGTTAACACAGCCACAAAGTCACAATTATGGCTAAACTCTTTTCATTTCCATAATTTATCCTCTTAAAATTGTATTTTAACCCAAACTAATGAAGGCCAAGCTTTATGCATTGGTCCACCAGACACACGTAAGTGTCTGGGAACCAGATGAGGTGTAATGTGACAAACATGACTTCACTTTAGAACTTGTGCCACCCTTCAGCAGACAGGTCACCCTTCATAAAGCACGTTTATATCATATTTGACATAGTGGTTTAGGCCACATTTGACATTGGCGATTGTCACACAGTTATGCCACATTAATGAGCCCTTTATAAAGCATGACATATGGTTATGCTTTACACATTCATGTAGTGTTTATGAAGGCATTCTGAAGGCTTTATAGGCTGAACGTAATTTAAGTGGGGGCGGTAAGGGTTGTCAATACCAACTACTGAGAAGTGAGTAAGAAAGGTGTAAATTCCCTAAATTTGAAATCGGACCATTTTACTCAAAAAGACTCACAGCTGTAATCGCTGACAAAGGTGTTTCTAACATGTACTGTATTGACTCGGGTGAATACTTATCTAATCAAGACAAGTGTATTCCTTTTCTGTAATATATCTTTTTTGATGACTTTTTCTTCCACTTTTACATTAGAGTTTTGTGTAGATCGTTGACAAAAAAAAATGACAAATCCATTTTAATAGCACTTTGTAACATAGTCAAATTTGACGAAATCCAAGGAGGGTGAATAGTTATGATATGCACTATACCAGGGATTTATGTTAGCAAACAGTTGGCTACCAGAAGCCAAGCTAATCCCCTGGTGGAGATAACGCCCAGGGAAATAGAGGAAGGAAGCCCAGTTTATTTTGGGAGAAGGTCTGCTTAAGCCGACAGCCTTTCTAATATCTGCTGACAGACTAGGCCTACAGAGATTCAAGGCCATGGCACAGGATGACAGTCCATTACAGGAGCACACGTCCGTTGGGGGATTTCACCAGTGCCATGATGGAAGAATTATTACTATCAGCAGAGTAATAGCCTCAGGAATGGATCAGTGTCATAAACACTGACTGATGTGGCGCCATAAGCTCACATGGGAGGTGAGGCACCGGAGGGCTCAGAGCAGTTGCCCAACAGCAGTCTGAACCACTAACCAGGAAGGGGAGGAGAGCAAGAGAGTCACATTGAACATGTTAGGTTGTGGATGACCTTTGACCTGCAGGACAGCAGACAGGTAATTATCATGCCATCAAATAACTTATAAGCAGTGACAAGCTCAGAGGCAGGTGTAGACCTAGCTGGTAGAGGCCAAGCCAAAATATCCAACACAGGTGATCAGCCCTCAAGAGAGGCCTAGTTGGAAAAGCAGAAGAGGATATAATGTGATAGCTATGATGGGGAAAACCCCACTATTGAGCCAGCCAAAGAAACATCAACATTATCATCAACCATTCACTCAAATACATATCGAATGACTTCCCACATGAGTTGTTGTATAATGCACTGCATGGCCATTTCAATCCTTCCCATTTCTCTCTACACATCCTCCCAGTGGGGTTTGAAAATTAGCTTCAATTATAATTTCTCCCTTTTGATTGTTTTTTCATGAGCAGCCCGATTTATAGTAAAGTCCAGGCTGCACTCGTGAGGTGATGGCTTGCTTTCCTTCCAAAGCCACGTCATTAAAACAGACCCTCATAGGTACAGTAGCTCTGCTATACCAACTCATCCACCCACTGACAAGAGGAATGCACTGAAAAGGTTTTGGACTGGCAGCGGCTGTTCATGAGAAAGGCGGCTTACAGCCGCAGCAATTCAAAATGAGCCAGACCCTTGAATGACATCTGCCATAATTGTTGTCCCCCGAATGGGCTGGGTACGTAATTGTTGTCCCCCAAGTGGGCTGGGTACGTTTCAGCGCTGTGTGAACTGTACAGTCAAGAAGTCTCTTGAAGTCTCGAACTTCTGAGACGACATCTTGAGAGGCCTCATCTGTACCGCCAATGTCCCCTTCGAGCCTCACCCCAGCTTCACACTGCACCTCTCCTGTGACCCTTCAAGAAGGGTACCCCCAAGATGGCACTGACAGAGAGGGCTGCCTCGCTTCTAGTCCTTAAGAAACTTTGCAGTATTGTTTTTAAATGTATTATTTCTTAAATTGTTAGCCCAGAAAATCTTAAGTGTAATTACATACTAGATGTCGACCGATTATGATTTGGCTAGCTAGTTAGCGGGGTGCGCGCTAATAGCGTTTCAAACGTCACTCGCTCTGAGACTTGGAGTGGTTGTTCCCCTTGCTCTGCAAATTTGAGAACAAGGCTACCTAAATTCTATCAGCATATTGACTGTAGCACTCACGCTGAAAAAAAACTGGATCACTGTTACTCTAACTTCCCACCCCACGCCATCCTTTCGGCAAATCTGACCATGACTCCATTTTTCTCCTCCCTTCCTATAGGCAGAAACTCAAACAGGATGTACCTGTGCTAAGGACTATTCAATGCTGGTCTGACAAATCGGGCATCCATGCTTCAAGATTGTTTTTATCACGCGGACTGGGACATGTTCCGGGTAGCCTCAGAATAATATCGACGTATACGCTGATTCAGTGAATGAGTTTAAAAGGAAGTGTATAGGAGATCTGTAACCTTGCGACGCATTCCAGAGGTTAGGTTGGACACTATTTTTTTTATGTGACTTTTAAAACCTACCCTAACCAGAAACTGTGGATAGATGGCGGAATTGACTGACTGGTACGGCAACAGCACTGCCCACAACTGCAAGGCTCTCCAGAGGGTGGTGCGGTCTGCACAACGCATCACCGGGGGCAAGCTAACTAAATTTGATTCAATATTTTTTTATTTGATTCATCTTCTCTCTCACTTTCCTTCTCATCTGTTGACCCCCTTTACCTCGCCAACTTCAGAAAAGTAAAAAGGGTTAGAGAGAGTAAGAGAAGAGTGAGAGAGCTGAAGAGAAATGATAGCAACACTTTGAATGACAGACATGGAAAGAGACACAGACACAGGCAGGCAGTGTGGGACCTAGTTGGCTTTCCTTTCATCTTAGTCCTCTCCTCCACACATCCTGTCTACCCTGCAGCTGCCAGACTTTCTCTCAGACCTGAGGATGCTTAAGGAACCACAACAAAACAGAGTTAGGCTTTTCTGATGCTTATCTGCCTTCAAGCCATTCCAGACTTGAGGGGATGCACAAAAAAGCTTTGGAATAAAAGAACATGCCTAGCTGATTCAGAACAAGATAACAACATACCAGTTGTTTGCAGTTAAGTGAAAAAGCACCATTACGTAGTTCACAAAAATCCAGGAAAAAGGAATATCATATCCATGCTTCACAAAATTCATAATCCATCGAACACGGCTATCTAACCAACTAATACTCCCACTAATTTTACGGCAGTTCCATTCAAATCCAATTTTATTGGTCACATACACATGGTTAGCAGATGTTACTGTGAGTGTAGTGAAATGCTTGTGCTTCTAGTTCTGACAGTGCAGCAATATCTAACAAGTAATCTAACAATCTGTAGCGTTTATTACTTTGATTATCAACTTCACAGTGCAAACAGAGGAAATCTGAGAAAATAGGCATTATGAGTGCGGCTGAGCGTTTTTGGGGAACTTTTCTGCAGAGGCATTACAAGGAATCCTGTCGATGAATGCTCCATCCTCAGAGGCATCTAAGCCTGTGTAGGGATGTGGTTGGACTGTGACTGAAGGAGAGGGATAGTTGCTTTGATTCATTCTTGTATTATCTCGGGCACCCCCCAACCCGCAACGGAATATATTATTTTTGTTTTGTTTCAATACCCCGTACTGTAGGTGGCAGCAATACACCAATAGGTGTCGTCTGCCATAAAACTTTACAGTGGAACTGAAACGATTTATGAATGGTCGTTTCAATAACCTAATACGATCACAAAGCATGTCTCAACCCCTAAAATTGCAAAAATGTGCATATGTAAATAAAAACTTTGTAAATGTTCTCACTGACCCACAGGGCACGGCCATCTTGAAAACGTCAAGTTGGTGACGTCATCTGCATGGTCACCTCTCACTGACAGCTAGCAGTGATAGTGTGTTCATGTCTCGCTGACAGCAAAACTGGGAACTCTGAAATCTCTGACTTCAGTGTGTTCAAGACAACTGGAAACTCGGGGAAAAATAGTTTTGAAAGGTCATCCAACTTGGAATTCGAAGTTGGAAACTTTGGCATCTTTCTATACTTTCCGACCTAAAGATCACTGACGTCATGATCTGAACTAGTTTTTTTTTATCTGAGTTCTCAGTTGAAAAGCACTTGAAACACCATTAGTTCTTTTCAATAACTGAACTTGCCCTGGCATTGACCAGGAGTGTGAATAGAAGGTTCTCACATGCGCATTGTGCAGGGAGAGACAACATACCTAGATTGAGAAGAGCTCGAGAGGCTGTCTTTCGTATATATACTCTATAGGGAACAATTTGGTGGTGGTATACATTAAATTGCATAAAGACATTTGGCATGGAGAAATTAATATGTAATTGCCATTTTGTTATTCATTACACCATTTCCTACAGTAGGCAGCATCAAATATATGAAGGATAAACAACATGTAAAATAGACTGCATATGAGGAGGTCTAATGTTTCCATCATAAAAAGCCTTTTCAAATCCGTAGTAATTGCGATCATATTGCATGGACCAGAGGCAGGTATAGGCATCCAGTTCCTCTTCCCCAAGTGCCCTCAGGGTGAATTGCCTATAGGCAGTCAATCTGTAAAGACTGAAACATGTATACTGATTATTAAGTGCGCCCTTATTGTAAGAAATAAATGAGGTCCTTAAAAAATAGAATGCTTATGATTGTAACAGCAATCAGAAGTATGGTAATAAGAAAATATATAATTATAGATTGTGCGCAATTTTGGAATGGATTCAAGGGAGCCTACAAATAATAGGCATTGAAAGTGGATTGCATTACGATCTGTAAAATGTCAACAAACGCACCTGTCATTACAGTAGCCAGCTAAAAGTGGTTGTAAACAACTAGCTAACTATCTTGGCAACTTGTGGGGCGACACAATTCACCAGACTTCACTTAGTTATTTTGCTAGCTAGCTTTCCTAGCAAACAAACACACTGCCTCTGATTAGGTTTTGTTTACATTCATTGACATTGATGACATCTCCACTTTCACCCAATCAATACGATCAAACAGGGCAGTGACACAGGATAATCTGTGAATAGCTAGCTAGCTAGTTCCTGTTATTGGATAATTTTGGAGAGACTGACGTGAAAGCACGTATCGTTCTTACTCTTCTCAACGAGCAGCGGGTGCTGCCGTTGGCCCCAACCAGGCCCCACCCGGGCCCCACCCACGTCCGAAAGTACTCACAGGCTGCCCAGTCCTCGTGCAGCTGCAGTCAGAGCACGAGATGTTCACCCCTCCACATCCAGACTGCAAATGAATCGTGCATGCGGGAAGCCGACACTGGCTGATCCCACCCATCATTCAGGGCGGGATGTAAATGTAAAATGTTCTTTGTCTAAAATAAATCACCTCACAAAAATAAATCACTGCATTTGACTCACACAGCCTCAGTCACTTACTCACCTGGCCCACTGTGTGTGTGCCTCTCTGTGACATAAGCTAAACATCTAGCTGGCTTGCTCATCATGTCTCAGTCTAAACTGTACACTCAAAAATACAGAAAGGAGTGGGAATCAAACCCTGAATTCAAAGGCTGGTTGAAGCCGTTTATTGGAGATGATTCACGGGCATACTGCCTGTATTGTAAGGCTGATTTCTACACCAAATTTAGTGATGTAAAAAAACACATGACAACTCAAATACTCAAAAAAGGCAAAGCCTTAACAGGTCCACCCAAAACAAGCTGTCATTTATGGTTTAAAAAAATTACTCTGCAAAAAAGGCTGAGGCCACCATGACATTAGCTATCGCTGAACACTGTTCCATGCTGGCATGTGATCACATTGGAGAAGCATGTAGAGCTGCTTTCTCAGACTCCACTGCTGCTACCCACTTCAAAATGCACAGGACAAAGTTCACAGAAATGATTAATGGTGTTCTAGCACCATACTTTCTGAAGAAGTTGGTCGCAGATGTGGGTGACCAGCGTTTCAGCCTCCTCCTCGATGAGTGCACGAATGTAAGTGTTTCTAAGTACCTGGGGGTTGTGATAAGGTACTTTAGTGACACCAAGCAGACAATTGTATCAACATTTCTGGGGCTTGTTGAGTTGGAGGGAGGAGATGCCAAATCTATAGCCCGTGCTGTTGTGGAGTTCCACGAGAAGTGTTGTCTTAAAAAAGAGAAACTCCTGGGGATAGGGACTGACAATGCCTCTTATGATGGGGATTAACAATGGGGTCCATAAAGTGCTGAAGGAGGAGTATGGGCTCAAATATCTGGTTCTTATTCTCTCTGTGTGCCACTCTCTGCAGCTTGCTCATTTGTAGTTCTAAACATATTTAGGGTGTTTTTTACTCACTTTTTGTCTCTCCCACGACGTTATTCCCTCTCCTTCAGCGTCCATCACAATTACATGCACATGGCCAATTATGCAAGTAAGGCGATGACGTCATTTAGCGACTTCTAGCTACTTTTAGGACAGCCAATAGCTACTTTCCTTACTAAGGAGTTGGCATCACTGCATCCTTGTGGTTGGTGGAGTGGCGGAGGTTTTGGCAGGGGGTGCAGCACCGCAAATGTAAGACCATGCTTAGCCATTGTTCTCTCTCTTTATGTCTGGTCTTAACAAGAGATGGGTCACCGTTGTTTGATACTGTTCTCCTTGGTTTATTTGGCGTGGGCTATGACCAAACAGTAGCATGTGTTACATTTGGTTAATAAACCGTGAATTCGTAAACGCAATCCTCTTGTCTGGAAATTTTGTTAATTTATGATCTAGCCAAGTCATTACAATACAATGTAGTTGTCCTGTGACTGTGGGCATCGTAGTACAGTTGTACCACAAGCGCACTACTCACAATTGTTCAGCCTGCGGTTTAATCTGTCTACAACTACATTATCTTGCTCAAAATGACTTGAAGGTACTACTAGGGAACAACGACGAACAGGTTCAAAGGCATATGCCAGGGGATGAACAGGGACAGTTTGGATGAGTCTTCTTCTTTGGTTTAATGGTGTTCGCAACAATTATTTGTACATTCCGCCACCTACTGTACAGGTGGATAATAATGATCCAAAAAGGAAAAAATGCGGAGTAAAAATAAATAAAAAATCCATACAAACTATCTGTAACAAAATGTTAATTAAACTAAAATTGCCTGCTTTTCTGTTTTAATCAGTTTCCTACACAGGCTCAGAAGGATCCTGTGATGGCGGAACATTTCCTGGCGACAGTAGTCCTTGCAGTGCTTCTGCTGTTAAATCTTTTAAGGCCCAAAAACGTATCGGCTGCAGATATAATGATGTCCAGCTTCTTGGACACTTGTGCAGTACAATTAATAACTGTGGCTATAAATGCAACAAAATTCACCTTCTTTACAATAAGAGTATCCAGATCACTTGATTGACGTATAAGATTTGGAACTGGTTGTGGTGCATCCACCTCCATATCTTCTTCACAACTGTGGCATCTTTCCCCTTCAACGCTCTTCAGCGCCTCCACATAGAAGATTTGCTGTACATTGATAACTCAACCTCTTTCACCCTAACAGAGAACTCAGGGAATTCAGAAATATGATCCCCCACTACAGTTGCAACATTTTACATTGACTCTGAAATAACATATTCCTTCTGTCTGCAAACACTTGACATATGGCCAAACTTTTTACACTTCTTGCATTCCATCATGTTTTGCATGAACGATCTTACGACATACCTTATATATCCCGACTTTACATAGGGTGGTAAATACTCATCAAACATCAGTAATACAGATAAAAGATGCTCCTTTTTCCCATTCGCCAGACGGGTTAAGTGACGTGCATTAACTACTCCTGTAATTTTTTGCCTAAGATATTTATTATCAATGTGTACTGCTCTGAAAATCAAAGCTGTTCACTTCATGCATAGATAATTCCGCAAGCCACAATGCACGCTCCTTTTGCTCTATAGATACAGACGTTATCAGCACCATACCAGTCTTGGATACTTTCCCCAACGCCTTCTTCACCATCCTCGTGACTTCAAAAGGGTTTCCCAAATAAATATCATTTTCCAAAAAACCTACTCCAACAAACAATGATTCATCAGACTCGTTTTCCACAACAATTTTAGCCCTTTTTGTTCCATTGTTGAACCTCACTGTTGTCCACTCGTCTTTCTTGCTAACTGTACTCAACGTGCTTTCAGCTTCAAATGACACTCCTGCTTCCGCCATCTCCCCTTCCGTGCACCTTCCCCAACTTCTTCCAAGTATTGCTTGGATGGGTCGGTCTTCCACCATTTTTTTTATTTACCACAGTGTGTTAATGTGCGTGGCTGAGATGCAATCTCACGCTACAAAAGATGGCGGAAGTGGACGAACAGTTCGAATCAAGTAGAGTGTCGAGCAAAGTTGGTGAAGACCAATGTTCTGAATGGACATTAGTCTTCACCATAAACAGTTGTATCGAAAACTGTAAGAAAAAGCTAATTGTCTAAAATTGGAATGGAGCACACTTGTATGAATGATAATGAATCACTTCTTGTTGGGATGCGTTTGAGTAAGGACACATATGTGGGAGACCCCTGTGGTGTGGAAATGGTGAAGTATGCGCTGGGAAAAGTGGAGTCTGTCAGAGTGACCAGGAGTGGTCTTATTTTGATTTGATTGTATTTCTGCAGAACAGAGGAAGATTGCAGTGAGCCTCTTCCACACACCGTTCTTCAATATACTCTGTCCGTCTGCACATACTTGAAAAATGGCCAAATCATTTACAATTCTTACACTGCAATGGTTTGGGAACAAAAACTCTTACAGCGTATCTTACATAACCAAGCTTCACATTCGTAGGTATTTGCTCTTTATCAAAAAAACAACAGGACTGACAGACTTTCCTATTTTTCTCCATACACCCAGCGGGTCAGACGCTGGGCACCAATCACACCAGGAATTATCTTCAGGGATTCAACCTGAACATCCGTTGTCACACCTGAGATGACTCCTTTGACTGGTGCTCTAATCCATAGTTCAAAACTTCTGTTGTCTGGATTCTTTGGTTATGTAAGATACGCTGTAAGAGCTTTCGTTCCCAAATCATTGCAGTGCAAGAATTGCAAAGGATTTGGCCATTTTTCAAGTATGTGCAGACGGACAGAGTATATTGAAGAACGGTGTGTAGAAGGACGATGGTGTTGCAATTGTCGTGGGGATCATGATCCTGAGTTCCTGGAGTGCCCTGTATTTCATTGCCACAGTTATAAACGATACGGCACAAGTTTCAAAGAAATCTAAGAAACTGGACATTATTGTGGCTGCAGCAGGAAGGTTTTTGGGTCTTAAGGATTTTACATCTGAAGACTTGCAAGGGTTCCTTGCACCAGAAGACCCGCCCTCCCAGGTTCCCCTTGAGCCTGTGTAGGGATCACATCTGTTTTATTTTTAAAAGAAAAGTTGTTTGATTTAGTTTAGTTTATCTAGATTTTTTTGGGGTAGTTTGGTAGTTGTTTTGGTATGTAGTGACATTTTTGGGAATACTGTTTCCATCCCGCACAGTAGGTGGTGGAATGCACATTAAATTGGGCAATCACAAATATACCATAGAAGAAGAATATCACGTTACCATTCACGTTACCATTCCGATGTCATTCCAACCGGTGACCTATGCCGGTGACCTACATTTTTCCAAGTACTTATGAAGTCTAATATTAACCTTTTTTTTTCACGGTATATTATTAAATATATATGAGAACATGATATCATGCTTTGTTTTAGCATTTCAGTTAATCTTTAAAGAAGAAGACAGAAGAGTGCCGTGAAAGAAACAATGTTCACAAGATAACAATCTTTGGCATGATATAGTTAAATAGCTAAGTAGATCATGTTTGCTGGCTAGACGTTTGCTGCCAGCTAGCTAGCTAACATCAACATAACAGAATTTGCATGCAATTTCTTTAGCTAGCTAGCTTGGATTAGCATGCCAGCTAGCTAGTTACCTAATCTTTGAACTCAGGTACTGTCTCTAGCTAGGTAACTGGTTAGTTAGCTAGCTAGCATCCTTTGTCAGCACACTACTGGTTACAATGTTAACAACCAGATCTCAGAGCATTTACTTAAATCCGAGACACTCCATTTAGTACAGGGGCTCCCAAAAATGTTTGGCCAACAACCCCATTTTGATATCTGAAAATTCTCAAGACTCAACCATGTGAAAGAAAATACATGAAATTAACAGCCAATGTTTATTTTTTTAATTGGGTCAATAGTTATGGCAGTCAATTGCAAAACATTCAAACAGTATTTCTAATTGTATTCTCAACTCACCTAGTTGTTGTAATTTTTACCACCTCGTCGTTGCAACTCCCCAACGGGCTTGGGAGAGGCGAAGGTCGAGTGAAACATGACCCGCCAAACCGCGCTTCTTAACACCCACTTGCTTAACCCAAAAACCATCTGCACCAATGTGTCTGATGAAACATCGTTCAACTGACAACTGAGTCAGCCTGTAGGCGCCCGGCCTTCCACAAGGAGTCGCTAGAGCGCGATGAGCCAAGTAAAGTCAGGGACCAAAACTCCTCCATAGTGACCTGGAAATGCGTTGTCTGTAGCATTCGGTCACATGACCACTCGATCAGCTGTTCGATTTCACATACCGGCATGTCAACTGAGCCAGGATTATAGTCAAATTATTTTTTTTGTATTTCCCCAGCATGCTCGCGTTTGGTTAGTTCAGTTTCCCCAAATATTGTGTCTGTTACTTTTCATTACACAGAAAGCCAAGTCTGTTTTTTACATCCATCGCAAATGACAACAGTTCCTCTCTTTCCAACACTCCCCTCGACAACCACCAAGCCTCGTGGGAAATAGAACATTGTCATGCTCTAATCCCATATCTCCACATACACAAAATATACAAAAGTATATGGACACCCCTTCAAATGAGTGAATTTGGCTATTTCAGCCATACCCGTTGCTGACAGGTGAATAAAATCGAGCACACAGCCATTCAATCTCCATATACAAACATTGGCAGTGGAGTGGCCTTACTGAAGAGCTCAGTGACTTTCAAAGTGGCACCGGCACAGGATGCCAACTTTCCAACAAGTCAGTTCATCACATTTCTGCCCTGCTAGAGCCGCCCCGGTCAACTGTAAGTGCAGTTATTGTGAAGTTCAAACATCTAGGAGCAACAACGGTTCAGCCGCAAAGTGGTAGGCCACACAAACTCACAGAACGGGCCCGTCAAGTGCTGAAGCACGTAAAATCGTCTGTCCTAGGTTGCATCATTACCTACCAAGCTCCAAACTGCCTCTGGAAGCACCTTCTGCACAATAACTGTTCGTCGGGAGCTTCATGAAATGGGTTTCCATGGCCAAGCAGCCGCACACAAGCCTAAGCTCACCATACTCAATGCCAAGCGTCAGCTGGAGTGGTGTAAAGCTCACCGCAATTGGACTCTGGAGCAGTAAAAGCGTGTTCTCTGGAGTGATGAATCATGCTTCACCATCTGGTAGTCCGACGGACAAATCTGGCTTTGGCGGATGCCAGGAGAAGGCTATCTGCACGAATACATAGTGCAAACTGCAAAGTTTGGTGGAGGAGAAATAATGTTCTGGTGGGCCAAGAAGGTGTGCCAAGTCCTGGGACAGAGCACCAATGCATCACACCCAAAAGTGAGAAAATAACTATTCACTTAATCGCAGATTTAACTCCCACAAAAGACCAGAACAAAGTTTTGAAAATAAGGTTGCATGATGATACATAAGGGTTCAATATTATAAGCATTTGGAAGTGCATTTATAAATTGTTAATAACTGGAGGTAAATATTGGCTCACTACTTGGCAAACACTGACCAGTTATTGCACTATTTTGACCAATGAAATAACCATTTATTAATGGTTTAATGCATTTATAAATAATTAAATAATCATTAACAATTATAACCCTTTTATAAACCCCTTACAAATGGAACCTTATTGTGAAGTGTTACAGTATTGGGTAGTTGTAGTGGGGACTAACATTGGAACTTCTAAAAATAATACTTTACGATGTTTTTAGCTCATCCTATATACTGAACAAAAATATAAATGCACCATCAACATATAAATGCATCAAAATTGAAAAGTGCTGGGGAAAATGCATGGTTGCCACATGTTTTCCAGCAGCCTTACATAGCAGGTCAACTTCCTGCAGACAGAAATCAACAACAATATTCTGAGGCCTTTTGTCACTAAGCACAAAAAGGAGATCAGTAAAGAGTACATGTATAACACTATGGGTTAAACAAGCAAGTTGTGTCGGTGAAAAAACACCTCATGACAGAGAGGAAGCAAAAAAAAGAAAAACAGCTGAGGCAGGTTCAGTGGCAGTGAACAGGGAAGGATGGGAGAGGGAGAGCAAGGCGCAGCCAGAACTGCAGGATATTATTAGAATCAAACGTTTTCCCAAATCAAACTTCAGCACTAATATAAAATAACACGGCTATTACTGGAAAGTATTCACACAGTACATAGTTCATACACTATTGAAAAGTGATGTGTATACTGATTTATTCATACATTGCCTTATGCTTCTTAGATAAATATCAAGTCTACACTGTTTTAACAGCCATACTTGTTGGTTGGGGCTGTGAGCCTGGAAGAGGATTAATCTGATAAGAGATGTGGGAACCTTAACCAGCTACAAACATATAATACACATGCATAAATAAATAGTAGAACACTAAACTAAGGTTAACAGATGCATAGGAAAGGAAATGGATGAAACAACGAGAGAAGAACAATATTGAACAAGTGGGTTGATGTTCTGGCTTCAGGAGTGGAGGTTCAAATTATAGGTCGACTGATTAATCGGAATGGGCGATTAATTAGGGCCAATTTCAAGTTTTTATAACAATCGGAAATCGGTATTTTTGGACACCGATTTGGCCGATTAAAAAAAAATAATGTTTTTACACCTTTATTTAACCAGGCAAGTCAGTTAAGAACACATTCTTATTTTCAATGACGGCCTAGGAATGGTGGGTTAACTGTCTCGTTCAGGGGCAGAACGACAGATTTTTACCTTGTCAGTTCGGGGGATTCAATCTTGCAACCTAACAGTTAACTAGTCCAACGCTCTAACCACCTGATTACATTGCACTCCACGAGGAGACTGCCTGTTATGCGAGTGCAGCAAGGAGCCAAGGTAAGTTGCTAGCTAGCATTAAACTTATCTTATAAAAACAATCAATCAATCATAATCACTAGTTAACTACACATGGTTGATGATATCACTAGTTTATCTAATGTCCTGCGTTGCATATAATTGATGAGGTGCGTATCGTTGCTCCAATGTGTACCTAACCATAAACATCAATGCCTTTCTTAAAATCAATACACAGAAGTATATATTTTTAATCCTGCATATTTAGCTAAAAGAAATCCAGGTTAGCAGGCAATATTAACCAGGTGAAATTGTGTCACTTCTCTTGCGTTCATTGCATGCAGAGTCAGTGTATATGCAACAGTTTGGGCTGCCTAATTTGCCCGAATTTTACTTAATTATGACATAACATTGAAGGCTGTGCAATGTAACAGGAATATTTAGACTTATGGATGCCACCCGTTAGATAAAATACGGAACGAATAAAGGTCTTGATTTCGAGATGATAGTTTCCGGATTCGGCCATATTAATGACCTAAGGCTCGTATTTCTGTGTGTTATCATGTTATAACTAAGTCTATGATTTGATAGAGCAGTCTGACTGAGCAATGGTAGGCAGCAGCAGGCTCATAAGCAAGAAGAATAAATAGTCCTATAATTCCTATAATAACTACAACCTAAAACTTCTTACCTGGGAATATTGAAGACTCATGTTAAAAGGAACCACCAGCTTTCATATGTTCTCATGTTCTGAGCAAGGAACTTAAACGTTAGCTTTCTTACACGGCACATATTGCACTTTTACTTTCTTCTCTAACACTTTGTTTTTGCATTATTTAAACCAAATTGAACATTTCATTATTTATTTGAGGCTAAATTGATTTTGATGTATTATATTAAGTTAAAATAAGTGTTCATTCAGTATTGTTGTAATTGTCATTATTACAAATACATTTTTAAAAATCGTCCAATTAATCGGTATCGGCTTTTTTTGGTCCTCCAATAATCGGTATCGGCGCTGAAAAATCATAATCGCGTAACACTCCAGCTGGGCTTTGCAGATGTACGCCACTGAGCGAGGCAGATCAGTCAAACTAGATCAGAAAACAATTTAGATCTGCTACTCAGCACCTGAGACCTGAGAGAAGCAGAAAGTACGGACACACAAAAACAAAGACAGACACACAGCCATCAGCTTTACACAGCTTCATTCTAGCTAACAGCAAACCCAATCCCAAGAAGTGCTGCTTGCCACAATATGAATAGCTATACTGCAGTGTTTCAGGACCACCAGGAGATGGGGGTGTTGTCAGGGTAACTGGGACAGCACTTTACCACTCATGTTTATTTTCAGACAGACAAATGAATGTTTTTCTGCTATCTAAAGTAGCCTCAAATTTTTATGAATGGGTAACCTAATATTGCCTCTTCTTTGGGTACTTGTTGTTCCTCATTTGCCCACAGGGTTTCCAGTGGTGTTAAGTACTTCAGTAAAAATACGTTATAAAGTACTACTTAAGTCGTTTTTTGGGGGTCTCTGTCCTTTACTATTTATATTTTGGTTCCCTACATTCCTAAATAAAATATACTTCTTACTCCATACATTTTCAATGCTGAGCAGGACAGAAAAATGGTCCAATTCACACACTTATCAAGAGAGCATCCTTGGTTATCTCTACTGCTTCTGACGGACCCACTAAACACAAATGCTTTGTTTGTAAATTGTCTGAGGGTTGGAGTGGGCACCTGCCGAATCTCAGGATTAACTATGTTAAATGTAGTAATGAATAAATTGGCTACATTTCTTTAAATGGACAATTCTGTGAACTGTCTTGTGCAAGTTTTAAATCGACACAATGCCTGTTAACAAAGGTGTCAGCTAGAGATGACGTGCAGGAGCTTGCAGGGATTTGTAGTCTTGCATGACTACTTTGATGGTAATTTGCATTTTAAAATCAGAGTAAATAGAGCCAAATATATTGGTAAGTCACCTTGTCTGGGAGAGATTTATGGTTATTGAAACATCACGGCAGGTAAGCCGATGAGAAACACAGCCCTTTATTTTAAGTGTTTCTAAAAAACCTTGTGGTAAAAATGAATGGTGGAAAAACAATTGGAAACACCACTAGAGTTTATGGGTATTATGACACTACTGTGGGGCTCTATTGTCGTTTCAGGCACAGGAGGTTGGTGGCACCTTAATTGGTGAGGACAGGGTCATGGTAATGGCTGGAACAGAATAAATGGAATCGAACTCAAATACATGGTTTCTGGTCCAGCCATTATTATGAGCCATCCTCCCCTCAGCAGCCTCCTGTGGAATCAGGCGCACTTCTTCAATTTTCCAAGTCTTGTCCCAGACCTACTGTGAAATCCTTTATTTCCATGCGATGACATTTCAATTGAAAATGTTAGGGTGAGGGAGAAGAAAACAACTTTAAAAGGAAATGGAACACTAATGGAAACTGAAATTGTGAACACTGAATTTCTTTAATTTATTACATTGGTTTGGAATTTAAGGGATATTATCATGCTTTAAAAATAAAAAATACATTTAGGTTCTCATAATGTGATGCATTTGTTAAACCATTTCTGATGTCACATTAACACTTAAATGTCAAATTATAAAACAAAATACACTTTCTGCTGTTGCCTCAAATTCTGAGGGGTCAATTTACTTGGAGCAGATTGATAACTCATCAACAGGCACAACAAGATATGACAGTGAGAACTGGTACAGAGATGGACTTGGCACCACACAGCTGTAATCTTCAGACACATATTCCGTATGACCACACCACCTTTCAAAAGAAGCAGTAGCACTGTGGAGCCCCAGAAATAACACTTCTTCTTTGTCGTTAACATAGTGATGTGTGTGTCTACAAATATCTCAGGTGCCATAGAGAGTAAACATGCGTGCGCCCGCCCACTCCCCCCCCATATAAAAACGTTTTAACAGCAGGCATGGACAGCAAGAAGTGGGAGACAGGATGAAAATGGAGCACAAAACACTAAGTCCAGCATTTCCCATTACAGACAATCGATAACTGGAAGAAGCAGCACTTTTGGTATTTGTTATTATTTCTATTTATGGGTTTTTTGGGGGGTGGGGGAAAGACATACTCCCACAATGGCATTCAGCTGCTGTGGTCCCACCCAAACCTGACTGGCTCAGACAACAGGTGGCTTAGGCTTAAACCATCAGTCTTTCCAATCTAAGTGCATGGACCATACAGTAGCTGAATATTTGAGTTGTGTACTGTACCTTTGGCAAACTTGAAATAAGATGGTTATCAAACAGTACATCTATCTCCTTTACGTCGCTCCCCTTTAACACGTGATGAACATCAGGGAGAAATTCTTATCAAGAACACTTGGTGTTCAGTGCTCACATCGCCACCATTACTATTTGAGGAAATGCATTGAACATAAATCATGTGTACTCTGAAAAATAGCAAAACTAAGCAAGGAGTAGGCTTAACATTGTTTTCAGCCACAAGGATCCGAACATTGGGGCTTTATATAAAATTGAGAATTCAGCTTCAATGTACAGTAACGTAAATGGTCTTTAAAAAAGTAGGTACGTGTTATGATCAAATGAGACACCTTAGCCTAATTCTCCCCATTTTCCTTTGAAGCAAAGTAGTTTCGCTCAGGTTGTGCAACTACAAATAAAATGTGAAAATTCAAAAATAAAACAGCTTATTAAACATGTGTTAGATCAATTGAAAAGTAAAAGTCAACGTTGCTCTACTTCAGACCATAACAACGGACTGACTAGAATATACCAGCAAGCAGTTTATTCAAACGCAAGCCCACTGAACAATTATTTGCAGGTCATATGATTGAGAGCTGTGAAATTCATTCAAAACAGCTAAAACACACATTGCTTTCAGCTTCTTCCATGTCAGTGAAAGGAAGCTGTAAGAAATGTTCAACAGCATTGCAAAATGTTGTAGAAAGAAATATTGGACAAAGAAAATGGCACATCACTTTTAGTAACAATTTTCAAAACACACAACAAAAATATTCTTAAAATTACTGTAAAAGCATACTTTTCACACAGGCACCTGAACATGAGGTCTTGAAAAAAAAAAAACGGGACACTTGCATATAATTGGAAGAACTCACTTTCACACACCAAACAGCTAGGCAAAGTGGCCTAACCAATCATTCAGAACTCAGAGGCCTGTGTGAGTATCCTTGAGGTGCTTGCACCTCCTAAGGGGGTTGAAAATACAGAGAATCGTCACTTTCATGCTTTTCTTTCATCACACCAACTCACTCACTTGCCCAGCAGAGTGCTCATTAAACAATCTCCATTAAGAACCGGTTTTTGGTTTACAGGCTACAACACTATTGTTAAGTAATATAGCTAGCTATATGTTTTTCTGAAATGCATGTACAAGAAAAATAAAAAACACCCATTTTGCTTAAGTGCTTGAAGACTTTTGCAATATTTCCCTGGAGATCACTGATCCCTAGAAAAAAGGTCCAATGCAACTGTTACCTAAAGATCAAATCATTTCTGGGAACAATAGGTACCTTAGTGTGATTCTTTTTGACTGATTTAATTGGGGAAAAAAAGCTTAGCAAAGAACAATTTCTCAACAAAATAATTGCTAGGACTGTCTGTGAGTGGCCTGAGTAGGGAGGGGGAAAAACTGAAAACTTGCCTAGCTGTTACTGGCAGAGAGGTTTGGAACTCTTTCTTATTGGTCTATTAACTAATTTACCACGTAGTGATGTCACCAGGCAGGCCAAAACTCCACCCCACCAACACAGGCTGAAATTTCTGGTCATTATCATCATTTTCAGAACATTATTACAACCTCAGTGTGGAAATATATAAAACACAGGAAATTACATTTGACTGCACAGGGGCTTTAAGAATCAAATTCAACATAAGGGGACATGTCTGACTCAAAAACAATGAACAGATGAAGTACTTTGGACTGTTAGCACACTTCTACACACCCACGCAAGAGACTGCTCCCCCTGTTTTACAAAGAAGCATAGGGCTTCTTGTTCTTCCACTCAGGATCAAATGTAAAAAAGGGGTTAGAGTTATGAAAAACACAACTTGTTTTGGCTTTTTTACCTCATGGTATGATCTGCTGTTTCCTATTCCAATATTTAGGGAACCCAGTAAAGTTACATCAACTGTGCATAAACAATTAAAGCACAAAAATCCAAAACAGTTTTTGCCGCTATTGTCCACCATTGCAAACTGGGTTGTCCATCGCACAAAAATAATTTCCGCTGCCAATCAAGTCAAAATAAGTGATAATTTCGCTGTTGTGCAGCATTAGCAAAATAAGATATTATTGTGCTCTTGATTGAAGCTGATCTAATCTGATAATACTTCAACACACGGCATAGAATGGAAGCAAAACAAAAGGTTTTAAATACCACGTCCCAGAGGTCTATCCTTTGCTTAGAATTCCACAGTGAAGTAACTTAGTGTGTGAGACACAGTTTTGTACACAACAGGGGTGTGTTTGACCATCTTGTAGTTCCCTTTGTCTGCAAGAATAAACCAAGAGGTTACCAGGAACCCCAAGAGAGGGCTGGACTAGGAATCTCAGGCATAGATTCCTGCCTTTGCATATAACCTGGACTGGGATTCAGCAGTAGGTACACTCAGAAATGCTTCAGCCCATGAAGAGGTAAAAAAATAAAAAATAAAAAATCAAATCAAAAATCAGGGACAGTAAGATCACACTGTCCTATTACAGGTGGAAACCGGTGGAAATCAGTGTGCTTAAAGTGAAATTGCCTGAACAGAGACCTTAAAGGTTCGAAGCCTACATAGCGATGACAGCTGATTGCAAGCCATGTCAGTGTTTTCTGCAAGCAAAATGTTTTGGTATTTTAAATCACAGCTCTGTAGTTCATTATTAAATATCACTCCAATTCATATTTGAGCACAATACGAGGATCTTTTTCTGAACCATTTGTCAGAACACAATATTATCCAACTTTGTCATGGCTTTACCAATACTACCTGAGTGATATTTCGGTATTTATTCATTTATTTGTCTTAAAAAGAACAACAGTCCAAAGCCATTCTTAAAAGAAGTTAGTATTTCATATAGTATGTGTATCTGTAGTAATTAAAATATATTTCTAAAAAAAGTGTTACATAAAGTGCTATTAATCCACACAACCAAATCACTTATACTAGAGAAAATAAGACACTTCCTCCCTTAGCCCCAAAAAAAGAGAAAAAAAGGAGAGAGATGGTAGTTCCAATGACATTGTGGCTGTCCACTCATTGTATTACCAAATGTGGCCTGCCTTGCCATGTATAGGCCTCTTGACACAACCACTTTGATCAAAGACACTGACTGGATGAAACTGTATTATGAAATTATCACATCTCTACAAACAGTATAACAAAGTGGCTGGTCTGCGACATGAAATAATTAGTATTGCGATGGTTCTGTCATCTTTTCTTGGTTATATTCAACTGCGACTTTTCAAGTCTCATCCACACCAATACTCTGTGCAAGAAATACATTGTCATAACTAGAGAGATTAAAAGACCAAAAGCTGAAAAAGCACAAAGCAAATAAAAAGCAAATTGCTTGAGCAAGAAAATAAGGAAATGAGCCATTTCTCCATGTAGTATCAGCAAATATAGCCTAGGTAGGTCTAATGAATTACTGACATCTTGAGCCTCTTATGGATCAAATACACCAAAACAAAAAAACATCACATACATAGCCCTTGTGCCACAATAAGTCACTTCTCATCTTTCATAAAACTCCCACAATCAGGTGAATAGCTCAAGAGAAACTACAAACTAAGGAACAGCCTACATCCATCTTAATTTGAAATGAATTAAATATGTGGACTGACAACTGCAAGGGCTTAAGAAGAGTCAAAATAATAAACATAAAAGCAAAACTCAGATGAAGACAATTATATAATAAAACAGTTTTTTCAACTGATTAGCATGCCTACCTAAAAGTGAGAACCGAACCACAAGATTAGAATGAACCCATCTGTGCTCTGGGAGTTTGTTCCTACTGTAGATCACATCTGAAATCGCTAAACCATACAAAACAAAATAGGTGTCAAGAGATACCCAGCAGTCAGTTCTTTGCTGGGCATAGTTATTTCACTAAAGTAATTAAGACAAATGCTTTCCCTCAAATGTATTTATCATTTAACCTGCAGCCTAACAGTCTTCTCGTTATCTTTCAGTTTCAAGGCATTCTTATCTGAGCTTATAGTTCATTTTATTTCAAAATGAATTCAAATTTGCACATATACTGATGTGTATGTATAAATCATAGCACAGATATACATATATTGGAATAATTTGAATGCATGAGGACATAAAATGATTGAGGCATCTTACTGTAAGACCGATACTCGCCATATAGTTCAATGGGCAACAGGATAAAGGCTTGGGAGGTGCAGTTTGGGCCTTCATCTTATTTCTCCTCAACACCCAGAGGAAGGCGCTATGAGACCAATGTCTAACACAGCAGAAAGTGTCACAAGTGTCCGTTCACATGGGAGTCTGAGGCACCCAGCATCTCTTTCAAGTGTTTGCGTCTTTGTGTAGTCCAGAGCGTCAGCAGAAGCTTCTGTGCTCAAATTAATTCCAATACTTGGATTTATATGTCCTCACATTACCCTTCCCATCGTCTTTCTCTCCTCTGTGGCGATGCCCCCCACCCCCCGGCAAAAAATGTGTCCCCATTATGCCATTCTATATTTCCAATGAAAGTCTGTCACAGGACACTCATCCGTCAGTCCCAATATCACAGTTGTCTCGATTTTGTTTTTCCAAGGGGATTATAACCGCCAAAAAAGATAACTGCAGCACCCAGGTAGGGAGAAGGTTAGTGTTGACAGACATTCACTACCTCACTGATCAGGTCCATCCTTGGTCTTGTCATAGAAGACTACTCTTTTTGGATCTGGGGGAAGGACAGAAATGTTTCAGTGTGTAGGCCCTGTGGAACGTAGTTAGCAATTCATAATGTATATTATTCAAACTTCAGCTTTATACCGTTTGAACATCAAATAGAAAACCCAATTTCACAACTTTGAAAACACTATACAGAAGAGAGACCTTTACCTTGTTTTTGCAAAGTGAAAACATATTCCATTTCTGTATAGAAAAAAACAAAGATCGATTAATACCTCCAGGTGCATAATATATTTTTACACACAATAATGTGATGCTAAAGGATTAAAAGCTTTTGGTGCAAGTGAAATAGTAGGTTAAAGCTACCAATGTGTAATAACCAGTGCTCGACATGGGCCAGAGCTGTCTGAAGTGCTGTACCGGCACCTCCAATTTTTTGAGAACTGCATACCGGCTCCTCTATGAAACAAAGTTGCCTATCGCCGGCCCGGATTCACACACAGCGTCAAAAAAAAAGGTTGATCAAAGCGGAATGAAGGTGGGACATGAATTGAATAGCAATGGAGAGTGGGCATTCATATTTAGATTCCACTTTGTTCAGGTTTATTTGCCACTAGTCTGTGAATCCGGTATATGCGTACCAGTAGACTGAGTTTGAGAATGCGCAGATTGAGAATGCGCCATGCCTGAATGCGCTTTTCCAAGTTGTCAAATAAGGGAAAGTCATGGAATTTTAATATTGCATTTTCCTAAATACAGTATATTATCAATCTATCAGCCATGATCAGAATTAGGGCTAACCTTCAGCGTGTCTCTGTGTGCTGTGCATCATTTGCGTGTGTGCCAGTGGGCCGTTGCCAGAGGTAGCCTATAAAATAATGATAGACTAACTATATAGCCAATTCAAAACATAACTAGTCATACTACAACAAGCTCTCTCGCTACTTAACCATTTAGCTATAAGCATTAATGTTGATGCCTTTCCACCAGCACGGTTGAGAAATAAATCTGATACCATTATTGGAAAGCTGGGATTCCTCTATTGAAACAGTAGCCTAGCCATGTAATTAAAAAAATATTCTAATAGCCTAAACGACAAACAACTTCTATGCCGTGCATAGATATTTAACCTTATAAGGGTGGCCAACCATCCTATAGGAGAGCTACTGGGTGTGCAGGCTTTTGTTCAAGCCCCGCTCTAAAACACCACATTGTATCCTAAACATCAGCTGCTCATATAGAAAAGACCAGACCAGCAGCCTTCTAATGTCAATACCACATTTATGCAGACTTTTTCATGTAGGAGACACCACTAATCATGGAAATTTGGTTAGAAGTCATGAAATTCCATCAGTCAAAATGTGTATGAACCCTTAACAGTGAATAATCAGATATAGCATAATGTACATTTGTGAACATGGTCTAATGGACCTGCATCACTTTCTTCCCAAGTCAAGCACTGGTACTACCATGTGTTTATAGAAATGACACAGCAGAGCAAGAGAACTTACCTTTAGTGTGATAAGTAACAGCAGCTTTCAGATCAAACAACCCACAGCTACCTCTGTCCAGGCTCTTAGAGTGGGTCTGCTCTTTAGATGGACCCAACACCAGGTTGGTCAGGGGGGCCTGTGCAGGCTCATCACTAATGTCTTTACCAGAGGCCACAACTGCACCTAGACCCTTCACCTCAACCTTTGTCTCATCCAGTCCAGACAGCTGAGCCTTTGCCCCATCATCACCCTTTATTGTAGCAGGGGGGCAAGCTGGGGCACTAGTCCTTTTCTCTGAGTCTTGAGCCAAAGTGAGAAGGAAAGGCTCGGGGATTGATAGGCTAGCGTCAAGGCCTGGCTCAGCTGGAACAGCAGGGCATGGCTCCCCTTGAAATGTGACCACCGTAGCCTTTCCCTCCACAGCAGCTACCGGCCCGCTTCCACCTTCTGGCCCCACATTTGGCTCATTGATGAAGGACAGCCCCCACTGATTCTGGAAGATGTCCCCCAGGGCTTTCTGATTTGTCTGAGCAGCCGGGGTGTCCACTTGGCGAGCACTCGGGAGCGCAGGTTGCATATTTAAAGGGTTTAGGGGGTAAATGAAAAGAGTACACTTTCTCAGATCTGCTGTAAGGTTGGTTGAAGAACTACAGTCATTGTCCAAAAAGGATGCTACGTTCTCCCCGCATGGGAGAGAGGGGGCTGGTGGAATACTACTAGCAGCAGGAGTGAAGAAGGTACCAACGGAGGGATAACAATTTCCATCTCCAGAAACAGGACCATTAGTAATTCTAGCTGAGGTGATGGTTTTCATAGCAGACATGGGGACCTGTGATAATCTATCAGGCAACTGAGGAGGATGCATCTCTCCTCCAGCTTGGGCTGCTTTGTGGAGGTTCTCTTTAACTTTACTTGCATAACTGATCTTGGGCACTATTTTAGCTCTACTGTTGTCCACAGGAAATACGGGAGGGGGCTTAAATAAAGTCCAAGAGTCCTCTTTTGTAGAGGTTGAGAGCTTGGCTTTGGGCCTATCCTCAAACTTTTTACCAAAGGCAACTGCAGCAGTTTTACTGTCTGAATTTTTCCTCTGCAACTCGCACATAGCCACTTCTGGGGCCCCCATCTGCCTGACTGCTGTCTGGGCATCTGCTTTATGGACAAGTCTCGAGTTCACCGCTTTCTCCATTGGTTCAAGTCCAGAAGCTTCTGGCTCCTGTGTAGCATTACCCTGCTGCATGGCTCTCTCCTTTTCACCTGTCACATGCTCTGTGTTCTTGATGCTGTTGCGTCTGGCCTTGCGTTTCTTAGGAGTAGTATATCCACTTTCTGAGCCACTGCAATCGTTGTCAGGGGGTGACTTGCTGGAGTAACCATTGGTAATATGAGCAGAGTTTACCACCCCATTCAGAAGCAAAGCAGAATCCTTGTCCAACAGCTTGCCCTCATAGTCATTAGTGAAATCCAAGTCCTTGTCGCTGTCCATATTCTTCTTGTGATCAAAACCTTCTTTGCTGTCCCTTTTTGAAAATGTGGTATAAACCTTTCGTGTTGACTTCCGTTTTACATTAGTGTTTATCAAATGTCTGTTACCATTGCTGTTGGTGGGACGAGGGATACAAAAAAAATAATTTGCAGACAGTATCTTCTCCCCCTCCACGTCACTGGTGTTTATTTTCCCATTGCCTGTAAATGGAAACAAAATAAAATTGCACTGCCAGTGATAGAATAACATGTGAACAGACACACAAGCATAAGTCCAAGGAAATTCCATAATTCCCTACCACCTCTCTATATCAAAAGGGACTAACAGCCCTAATCTGTTTACAATACCTACAACCTCGAAGCTCCTTTTGCAGGAAACATGGTGAGGCCTTTATAAGACGCTGCTGTATCATGGCAATTTAGACTGAATAGGTCAGCTGGTAGCAAGCAACCATGCCAGTGCCCAGATCAGATTCCCTTGAACATAGTAGTCCCATAGCCTACTTGTTAACAGATACCATACTTAAGTCACTTCAGAAAAACGTGTGCTGTATGTAGAAATAGCCATTACCTACAGTCCAAGAACTTTTAGTAACCGGAAGGTGGTTGTCAGTGTGACCGAGCCTGACTTTGCTAGCTAATTCAACAGTATTTACCACACTAGCGTCTAAAGACAAAGCTTTCAACTAAATTAATGATTTGCCATCTTGCTCCTAAGATATCTGTATACAATATGAGTTAAACATCTTAATTAATGTTATAGAATAACAAATTGTGTTAAGCGTTTTATTTTCCTTATCTGAACTGAAGCGAGGGTTCAATGTATGCACAATTGTTTGTATGCATACCATCAAGTCTAAACTAGTCTAAATAAACTGGCGATGCTACAATTACATTTCAAATAATGTAGCTAAAACATCAGTAAGCAATTGTTTCAGAATTGTTTATTAAAAATCTAAATCCTACGCATCAATCAGCTAACTAGAAAGACAACTGTGTTAACACTCCACAGGTCATCTACCCAGGCTAACATGTTTGCGTGGCTTCATGGCTAGTTAGATAGACGCAACAGGCCCGACCAAGCCGCAGCTGCGTAAGTTTAAAATGTCTGGCACTAGCTCCAGTAGTTATTTAAAATCACTGGAAAGTCTCAAGATTAAGGTAAGTAACTAGTCATCTTGCTTTTGTAGCCCTGATTGTAGCCAAATGGTAATTTGTAAACAAAATAACATTGAAACGTATTTTATGCTCTCTCTCTCGTTATTAGGATTAGCCAGTTAGCTCGTTAGCTTCCCCGCTTGCATTTTCTAACATGGCCGACAGGAAATGGCAATTCAGAACATTCCAGTGGAGCCGGCTTGTTTTTGTTAACAAAATATTTCACGGAATTCATACCAAATTAGCCCTTACTTTGTGGGGTAAACTCAACGTATTCACGTCACAAAATAATTTAACTACAAAATGACTAATTAGTCACACAGGGGAATTGTCAGAGTACCATAAATGTAGAAAAGGGTGGTAAAACCGGCGCACAAGGTCAATCCCCTCTGTCAAACCACCAGCGACAGCTGTCACGCGACGTTTAACTATCCCTAAACTAGCCATACTCAACTCTAGTCACAGCTAACTAATACGTTAAATTGATATTTACCAGCTCGCTACCATCCTGCTATGACTGTCTTGCGAGCTAGCACGCTACATTGACGTCGGTAATAATGTGGCTATCTAGCTAGTTAAGTAATTTGTATTAGCTGGCTAACTTTTCCGGATGGCCCAACCTGTTTTCTTCGTCTGCGTTTCCTGGTACTGGAAGTAGATCTGATCATTTTTTAGAGATGATTTGTATTGAATATGATTTCTTTCTTCTCCATAGTGGTGATATCGTCTATCTTGTGCCCGATCTTTGGGCTGTTCCTCCATTGAAGTGTTAGAATAGAATATCCGAGTCCTACCAGTGTGCGCCGTAGCTCACTGGGCAAGTGAAGCAGAAACAGGGACCATCTCAATTGTGAGGCCTCGCGTCCTTTCTCCTCGTCTCCTTCTCAAAACCCATTGGAGGAGAAGATCAGAGGGGCGGTACCTCTGGCTTTCTCATACAATGGGTTTTGAGAAGGAGAGAGGACGCGAGGAGAATTCAAATTAAGATCTTCCCACAGTCTCCTTTCCAATCAACACGACTGACAAACGGAAGCTATTCGAGGCCTCTGTGAACGTCAGCAGTATGTCTAAAAAGTATCAAAGTCTACTATTTTTGGTGGTTCCCCACCATCATTGCAAACAGAGGTATTGTAAATACATATAAATACAGGTTGAACAAAATAATAGTTTATGCGAGATTATATAGAATTCAAGCAAATGTGAAATGCCACAAGTGGTCTTCACGACCTTTGAGATCTGCTGAGACCATAGAGATAGATAGAGGACTCATCTTCATATCTGGGCTATTATGGCATCTGTGACAGCATGGGCAGCGCCATTGAGGCTATATTCATGATTTACCTGCCCGCCACCTGCAGTGCTGGTGAACTGAACCAAATCTTGCATGTCATTCATTTATTGTGGCCACTAGATGGTGGTGATATAGCTAAAAATCCATTTACAAACCAAAGGCATTCAAATTTGAAGAAGACAATGCTCTGACAATTGTCTGATAGCTCCCTACCACTGAAATATCCAAGATGTCCGATTCATGGACTGTCCTTATCCGAGTTGCATCCGGTTTATACAGACCAATTTCACATGCACACTAGCACTCAGTGCTCACAGGGAGCAGTGCAAGCAGCGATGACATCACACTGGCGTACCGGACACCCCAGCAGCCTCCGCAAATATATATATATATATTTTTAACTGATTGAAAGTATATTGGTGAACAAATGTGTGGTCAAGGCTACGACGGTGCCAGTGCAATGAGTGTGGTCAAGGCTACGACGGTGCCGGGGCATTGAGTGGAGTTTATTCAGGTGTTCAAAAGCGCATTTCAGACCAAGAGCCTAATGCTTCTTAGGTAGTTCTTTATGAGTTTTAGCTTAGAAAACGATCTCTCCACAGAAGCGACAGTTACAGGGATGGTAAAAACAGCTTGATTGCCGTGGCAACATCAGGAAAACTGGGCAAAAGGGAGTGGTACTTCAACTACAGCAGTTCTGCAACATCTTTAATTTGACCCCCTTATTCTCCTCAGTTGCCGGCCTTAACATGTTACGGAAAGATAGTAACTGTATAGGAAGCTCTGTGGACAGGTTGTCTGAATACTGGACAGCCAATAAATTAAAACTGTGTGTAGCGCAATGGACAGATAATCCACTATTTCTCAGGAAAGTCTGGGTTGGCAATACTCAGTATATAAATAGTCTGGCCCGCAACCTGGACCTAAAGGCCGTGGTGAAAACATTTGCACACAAAAGAAAGAGGACTTCAGAAGACCAGGGGAGTCTCTCAAGTTGGATTTGATTTAATTTACTTAGAATATTGCAGCCCATTTGTGTAGGCTATTAGCCATACAAACCTCGCAGAGTTCAACAATAAATAGTGGCTGCATTTATCCTCGAGCTGACTACTTTTTCCCCCTAATTGTTTGGATATTTGATGTCATTTTAATAAAACGCTTTTAAATAGCTGCTAAATATGGTATAAGCTATAGATAGTACACTGCATAATGAAACAATCCCTAGTAGGCTAGTGTTTTGAGGTTGAACTGACTGTATTATTTGATTGGTTTTATTGATAAAGGAATGTATATGTTTAAAGTAATGATTAAAGTATTCCACCCTGAAATCATATAATTGTATGAAATGTGTTAGAGTCATAATTTAATAATGTGTGTGACTAGACCATTGTGTTACTATTTCGCAATATGAGCTGGGTATAGTTGAGAAAACAAAGGACAACTGAACTACACATGACCTGGTTATAACTCTGAAAACTGACAACAGGAAAGAGGGCCCTTCCAAGGCCCCTCAATTCTAGGGAGGAGAGGAACGGCTATAAACTGCCAGGCTGGTAGAAAAGTGATAAACTGTGTGTGTGTGTGTGTGTGTGTGTGTGTGTGTGTGTGTGTGTGTGTGTGTGTATGTAGGTAGGTGGGGGTGGGAGTTATAAAATGACTGTGTTTGCTTTTTTGACTTAAAGAATTAACCTTTTGCAGAATCTGATACTTTGCCTGATTATTATTAAACCCAGGGTCTTACAAACCTCTGGGAATTGGTCAAAGTTATAAAATAGTTGAGTTATCATCATTGGGATTGAAAATTATTGTGACATTTATGCACAACAACTTTCTATCCAAGCTGGGAGAGAGCGCAAGGATGGCTCATGTCATTCAGGTATCCTACTCAGGACAGTTGTATATTCAAAATATATATATTTTACAATAGGCAATGTTTGAATTTCCAACTTTAATTACTGAACAAGTAATGTATTTATTGCCACCAGCTAGAAGTCTCAAACTGATAGCATTGCAACACCGTGTATGGCTTCTTGAAATGTTAGGCTTAACTTCTTATGGCTGGGGGGCAGTATTGAGTAGCTTGGATGAATAAGTTGCCCAAACTAAACGGCCTGCTCCTCAGTCTCAGTTGCTAATATATGCATATTATTATTAGTATTGGATAGAAAACACTCTAAAGTTTCCAAAACTGTCAAAAATATTGTCTGTGAGTATAACAGAACGGATATTGCAGGCGAAACCCTGAGGAAAATCAAACCCGGAAGTGGCTTCTATTTTGAAAACTCCATGTTCCATAGCCTGCCTTTGCTCCATTTAAAGGGATATCAACCAGATTCCTTTTCCTATCGCTTCCTCAATGTGTCAACAGTCTTTAGACATAGTTTCAGGCTTTTATTTTGAAAATGAGCGAGAACGATAACATCGCGTCATTGTATGGCCGGGTGCCAGCAGCGTTTTGTATGCGTAATATCCGTAATGTCCACAGAAACATGTCAAACGTTTTTTATAATCAACCCTCAGGTTATTTTTAAAATATATAATCGATAATATATCAACCGCAATGGTCTTTTTCAGTAGGAGAGGGAAAGGAAATGGCTGTCCGAACTCTGTTGCGCAAGCAAAACTCATGTGACCACCTGACGCGATGTTATCTTTCTGGCTAATTTTTCAAAATAGAGGCCACTTCCTGGTTTGATTTTTCTCAGGGTTTCGCCTGCAATATCAGTTCTGTTATACTCACAGACAATATTTTGACAGTTTCGGAAACTTTAGAGTGTTTTCTATCCGAATCGGTCAATTATATGCATATTCTAGCATTTGGTCCTGAGAAATAGGCCGTTTACTTTGGGAACGTTTTTTTTCCAAACATAAAAATAGTGCCCCCTAGCTTCAAGAGGTTAACGGGATTGCAGCCATAACAAGTTTCAACATGAGAAAATGACAACCAAATACACCTACCAATAAACATTTATCCATTAGCCAAAGCAAAGCTATACATGCCCTGGCTCCACAGAGAGCCTATAATTGATTCAATAGGTATGCAGCCGCATAGACATGTCGCAATTTCAGCACCATGCACAATGATCTATGGTCTATTCTTTGTGAGTGGCTGTCTGGCTGACACATTCAATTAAATTTTTTAAAGGGGGAGGGGTGAACTTCAACCCTGCAGGGTCCAGAAAAACATAATCCCCAATAATGACGACAGGAATTTTTTAATCTCTTTTCTATGTGGCCGTCTATGGAAATTGTCTTTCAGGGCCCGGATGTCAGTTAAACCGAGGTACAGAAGCAAAACTATAGGAGCAGATGAAACTGTGTTTCTAGACCGGAACCCTGGCCCCTTGCTCCTGACCAGAGGAGAAGGACTTTCCCCCTCATTGAAATTCAAGACCCTGGTATGAAAGGCATTGTCAGGAAAAAACAGGATCCTCCATTATAGTGAATGGAGGTAATCTTTGTGTAAATATTTTTTTACAAATAAATACATTTTTCTTCAAAGACAATCATTGTACCAATAATTGCTTCTAATACAGCAGATGTACAGTGCTTTCAGAAAGTATTCAGATCCCTAACCTTTTTCCATATTTTGTTACAGCCTTGTTCTAAAATGTATTAAATTCATGTTTTTCCTCATCAATCTACACACTCCATAATGACAAAGTGAAAACAAGTTTAGAGCTTTTTGCAAATTTATAAAAAATAATAAAACAGAAATACCGTATTTACATAAGTATTTAGACCCTTTGCTTAGAGATTCGAAATTGAGCTCAGGTGCATCCTGTTTCTATTGATCATCCTTGAGATGATTCTACAACTTGATTGGAGTCCACCTATGGTTAATTCAATTAATTGGACATGATTTGGAAAGGCACACCTGTCTAAATAATGTCCCACAGTTGACAGTGCATATAAGAGCAAAAAACCAAGACATGAGGTCGAAGGAAATGTCCGTAGCGCTCAGACAGGATTGTGTCAAGGCACAGATCTTGGCAAGGGTACCAAAACATTTCTGCATCATTCTTCAATGGAAGAAGTTTGGAACCACCAAGACTTTCTAGAGCTGGCCACCGGCCAAACTGAACAATCGGGCGAGAAGGGCCTTGGTCAGGAAGGTGACCAAGAACCCAATAACTCTGACAGAGCTCCAGAGTTCCTCTGTGGAGATGGGAGAACCTTCTAGAAGGACAACCATCTCTACATCCCTCCACCAATCAGGCCTTTATGGTAGAGTGGCCAGACGGAAGCCACTCCTCAGTAAAAGGCACATGACAGCCCGCTTGGAGTTTGCCAAAAGGCACCTAAAGGACAAATCAGACCATGAGAAACAAGATTATCTGGTCTGATGAAACCAAGATTGAACTCTTTGGCCTGAATTCTAAGCGTCACGTCTAGAGTGAACCTGGCACCATCCCTACGGTGAAGCATGGTGATGGCAGCATCATGCTGTGGCTGGGTTTTTCGGCAGCAGTGACTGGGAGACTAGTCAGGATTGAGGGGAGGATGAACTAAGCAAAGTATAGACAGAGATCCTTGATGAAAACCTGCTCCATTGTGCTCAGGACCTCAGACTGGGGCGAAGGGACAAGACTCTGAATGTCCTTCAGTGGCCCGGACTTGAACCCAATCGAACATCTCTGGAGAGACCTGAAAATAGCTGTGCAACAATGCTCCTCATCCAAACTGACAGAGCTTGAGAGGATCTGCAGAGAAGAATAGGAGAAACTCCCCAAATATGCGCCAAGCCTGTAGTCTCATACCTGTAATGATGGGGCGGTGAGTCGGAAGCAGGTGCAGGTGAAACGCTTTAATAAAACAAGAAGACCACGACACTAACATAAGGCAGTATGCCGATACACAAGAACAATACCAACTGGTGAGGGAACCTGGGCGAGTGACATACAAAGGGGAGGAAATTAAGGTAATGGGGTCCAGGTATGAATCAAGGAATCCCAGGACCGGTGGTGAGTACTCTGGCGACGTTGTACGCCTGAGGGGAGAAGCAGGAGCAGACGTGACAGTATCCCCTTCCCTCTGATGTGCAGCTCCATCCTCAGGACGACACTGAGGACGAGGAGGGGGTCGGTCCAGGCGGCGAAGGTGGAAATCACGGATGATGTTTGGGTCCAGAATGTCCTCCACCCGAACCCAACACCGCTCCTCTGGGCCACACTCCTCCCAGTCCACCAGATTCTGGAGCCGACCCCCACAACTTTGGGAGTTCAGTAGGGATCTGACAGCGTACGCCGGGCTCTCCTCGATGTCCAGGGGTGGAGGTGTGTCGTAGGGGACAGCATCAGCTAGGGGACCAGAAACCACCGGCTTGAGAAGCGAGACATATAAAGGGGAGGAAATGAAGGTAATGCAGTCCAGGTGTAATGATTGACACGTGCACGTAATGATGAGTTCCAGGTGTGCGTAATAATGAATCCCAGGAGCAGTGGTTAGTACTCTGGCGACGTTGAACGCCGGAGGGGAGAAGCAGGAGCAGACGCAGACGCAGACACAGACGTGACAATACCCAAGAAGACTCAAGACTATAATCGCTGCTAAAGGTGCTTCAACAAAGTACTGAGTAAAGGGTCTGAATACTTATGTAAATGTTGATATTTCAGTTTTTTTATTTTAGAAATTTGCAAAAATGTCTAAAACATTTTTTGCTTTGTCATTGTGGGGTATTGTGTGTAAATTAATAAGGGGAAAAACAATTTTATACATTTTAGAATAAGGCTGTAATGTAACAAAATGTGGAAAAAGTCAAGGGACCTGAATACTTTTTGAATGCACTCACTGTATGTCCTTGAACCAATTATTTTAAAATCACCCACAGAAGAAATTAAGTATAATTTAGTTGCTAATGGCAGCCTGCAGTAGCCTGGTAGGCCTTCAACTTTTCGTTACTCAATGAGAGACGGAGCACTGAGCTAACCTGCAACGTCACTTCCTAGAATAGCTCAAACTGCGCATGTTATGTCTCCATGAGACACCATCTTAACTGACTTCATTCGGCTTCAATGCACTATTGAGTCTTCACATAGGAATGAATGGTGTCACGTGATCGATAGCTTTGTCCATTCATATATACAGTCATTGCTCCCAACCCCAGGGAATCCCCACCCAGTTGACTACTTTAAAATGGTAGAAGCCCTCAATGGCAATGTCGAAATTAAAACGAGTTATACATAGCGATGTATATAAACCCTGAATTGCTGATACTATGTATTGGCCAGTGAGAGGCTTTGAAGGAGCATTCCTCCATAGGAATGAATGGAATTCTACAGTATTTCAGTGAAACGTTTCAAAGACAAAATTACATATATTTAAGTATTTCATTGTTGTAGTGGGTACAGTAACATTAGAACTTTCGTTTTTTTTTTTTTTTTTTTTGTTTATCACATATAATTTAAAAGTATGAATTAAGGTGTCTGTAATAGAATAAACATGGAAAAAACAAATGTATACATTAATAAAATATTTTTTAGACTGGTGGGGGAGAGCTAAGATGGAGGCGCGGTGATTTCAAAACAGTGCCCATTGTTAGTCATTTAGTGTATATACATCGTTGGTTATATCCATCTATAGTCCTCTATCTATCTCTATGGCTGACACACAATGTGTGGTACTAACTGCACAGCAGAATGGTTTTACAAATTTGTAATTCTGTAATGTGCTCCATTCTAGCTGGTATTCAACTCACACAGGATATAATTTAATCAACATACTTAACTGTCTGTGTGAAAAGCATACCAATTAGATAATATTGTTGAACAAAATTTAGAATTTAAAAAAATGTGTTGTTGTAGCCATCTGACATTTATTGAGTGGGGTGTGGTGTGTGGTGGACAGCAGTGGTGGAAAAATAACCCAATTGTCATCGTTGAGTAAAAGTATAGATAGATACCTTATTAGAAAGTTACTCAAGTGAAAGTCACCCAGTAAAATAGTACTTGAATAGAAGTTTTTAAAGTATTTGGTTTTAAATATACTTAAGTATCAAAAGTAAATGCAATTGCTAAAATATACTTAAGTATCAAAAGTAAAAGTATAAATAATTTAATATTACTTATATTAAGCAAAGCAGACTTGTCTTGTTTTTAACATTTCCGGATAGCCAGGGGCACACACCAACACAGACATTATTTACAAAAGATGTGTGTGTGTTTAGTGAGTCCCCCAGAACATAGGCAGTAGGGATGACCATGTGTTATCTTGATAAATGTGTGAATTTCACAATTTTCCTGTTCTGCTAAGCATTCAACATGTAACTAGTACTTTGGGTTGTCAGGGAAATGTATGGATTAAAAAGTATAATATTTTCTTTTGGAATGTAGTGATGTAAAATTATAAGTTGTAAAAAATAGAAATAGTAAAGTAAAGTACAGATACCCCAAAAAACAACTTAAGTAGTACTTTAAAGTATTTTTACTTAAGTAGTTTACACTTCCGGTGGACAGCTCTTCCCCTGTTTGAGCTACTGTAAATTGCTATCCAGGCACCAGGTGGTGCCATTTCATAGTTTATAGATTTCATCCCATAGATTTCATACACTTTAAATGCTGGTCGTCAAGGAATGTTTGACCACTGAGAGCGACCCTGAATTTGGCCTTTATAAGCACATACTGATATTAATCCTTGTATATGTCCTAAGGGTACTACCATGCCATAATAAGAAATAACCTTGAACTGTGTATAGCTTTCATTATAGCATGAAGATAACTCTGCTATTTCCCATATACTTATTGATTACCATAAGGCACCACTACTAGACATCTCATCACAGAAGATATGTAATATTGGACATCAAAAGAGAATCCTTCCCCATAGAGAACCTAGACACTGCCAGTTCCAGTGATTCAGCCCCCCCCTGAGGAGGGTCACCCTTCCCTTCCCCCCTCAGCCTGCTCTTTGAGGCGCTGGAGGTCCCTGTGCATGTGTTGTCCTCTGGAAGTCTACTTGAGTGCACTGAAGATGAGGATGAGTTAATGTGGCATTATCCTCATCGGCTCCGTTGCTGCTGGCAGCTGGCTTTCATTTGCTTTTCAATTTCTCTTCTCCTTTTGGCGCTGTGGGTGATGCAGCAGGACGGGTGTGGCAGTGAGCAGATTGTGGACGTCCTTTCTCTCAGGAACCACAGAGACTTTTGGTTGTCCTCGGAACATTGTCTAGTCTGTGGAACGATTGAGCGCAATGGTAAGATTCAGCTGTGAATCACTTTTGTCTGTGTGTGATGATATCTCGAGTAATTCATTTCTATGTAGTTGATAATAGTTTGTAAGTTATGTATTTTCCTTCATACCAATCAAGAGTTGCATTACACAATTTGCCCAGAAGTGCAATTTAACTAATGTGAAGTCGTAAGCAGTCTGAGATTGTTATGCTGTCATTGTATGTTAAAGACTCACAGACTGCATGAGGAGATCCATGTGAAACAGCAGCACATTATGCTATGTCCTCCAGACCACAGTCACTCCAATGGAATGGAATCAGGGCTCTGTGACTGGATGACCACCAACCTGACCAGGGACATTGACCGTAAGTAGAAATACAACAGTCAAGCATGTGCATTACTCTGAAATTGTAATCTTTTATTAAAGTGTCTTTGGTTTTCACTCACTCAGGCAACATAGAGGGATGTGAAGGCACTTGCCTTCTTTACTAAAGTGTCTGTACTAAAGTGCATGTGCCAGACTCTTTTAAAGCAGCCCTCATCCTCCACATACAACACCCGTCTGTCAGTCACATTCTGTTAAAGGTCCCCAAAGCACACATATCTCTGGGTCGCTCCTCTTTTCAGTTCGCTGCAGCTAGCGACTGGAACGAGCTGCAACAAACACTCAAACTGGACAGTTTTATCTCAATCTCTTCATTAAAAAACTCAATCATGACACTCTTACTGACAGTTGTGGCTGCTTTGTGTGATGTCTCTACCTTCTTTCCCTTTGTGCTGTTATCTGTGCCCAATAATGTTTGTACCATGTTTTGTGCTGCTACCATGTTGTGTTGCAACAATGCTGTGTTGTCATGTGTTGCTGCCTTGTTACAGTATGTTGTTGTCTTAGGTCTCTCTTTATGTAGTGTTGCGTTGTCTCTCTTGTTGTGATTTGTGTTTTGTCCTAAATTGATATTGTTTTTATTTTTTATTTTGAATCCCAGGCCCCCGTCCCCGCATGAGGCCTTTTGCGTTTTGGTAGGCCGCCATTGTAAATAAGAATTTGTTCTTAACTGACTTGCCTAGTTAAATAAAGGTTAAACAAATAAAAGGCAGTAACCATACTATAACTATACTAATATAGTGCTGCTGGAACCCTGAGGTCGGCTTAAAATGGGTTCAAAGCAGGGGTTTGTTTATTTTTTTTATTCCAAAGTGCTTGTTTATGCTGGTGCCAAATTGCCACAGCTTGAATGCTATTGTGGGGAAAAGCCATGTCTTTGCACAATAGACAAATATTGATATTTACGTATGACGTTGATTTACTTTGAATGTTTGCTTTGTTCGTTTATCCCGTATGTGTGTCCGTGTTAGTTTGCAGAGACAGAGGTGTTGACTTGTTTTCCTCTCTGGCTGAAAACACCAGATTAATTAGATTTTCTGCTCAGCTAAGCGTATTAACCATTTTATTTCTCTGCATTGTGCAGTTCATTATTTCAGAGACTTGTCTTCAAAAAGAGTGCTCATGAAATAATTTGAAGGCCTGAGGAGTGAATTCATTTAACTGTTTATTTAAAGGATTTTCTCTGTGGTAGGATGAGAATGTCGAAACCTTTAACATGGATTTCTAAGGCTTGCTGGGTTGAAAATGATAGTTACTTTTACTGTTATGCACTACCTGGCAAAAGTATTCACCCCCTTGGCGTTTTTTCCTATTTTGTTGCATTACAACCTGTAATTTAAATTGATTTTTACTTCGATTTCATGCAATGGACACACACAGAATAGTCCAAATTGGTGAAGTGAAATGAAAAAAAAAAAACATTTGAAAAAATTAAAAACGGAAAAGTGGTGCGTGCATATGTAGTCACTCCCCTTGCTATGAAGCCCCTAAAAAAGATCTGGTGCAACCAATTACATTCAGAAGTCACATAATTAGTTAAATAAAGTCTACCTGTGTGCAATCTAAGTGTCACATGATCTGTCACATGATCTCAGTATATACAGTGGGGCAAAAAAGTATTTGGTCAGCCACCAATTGTGCAAGTTCTCCCACTTAAAACGATGAGAGAGGTCTATAATTTTGATCATAGGTATACTTCAACTGTGACAGACAAAATCACACTGTAAGATTTTTAATGAATTTATATGCAAATTATGGTGGAAAATAAGCATTTGGTCAATAACAAAAGTTTATCTCAATACTTTGTTATATACCCTTTGTTGGCAATGACAGAGGTCAAACTTCAAATGACAGAGGTCAAACGTCAAAGTCCTCACAAGGTTTTCACACACTGTTGCTGGTATTTTGGCCCCTTCCTCCATGCAGATCTCCTCTAGAGCATATTTTGGGGCTGTTGCTGGGCAACACGGACTTTCATCTCCCTCCAAAGATTTTCTATGGGGTTGAGATCTGGAGACTGGCTAGGCCACTCCAGGACCTTGAAATGCTTCTTACGAAGCCACTCCTTCGTTGCCCGGGCGGTGTGTTTGGGATCATTGTCATGCTGAAAGACCCAGCCACGTTTCATCTTCAATGCCCTTGCTGATGGAAGGAGGTTTTCACTCAAAATCTCACAATACATGGTCCCATTCATTCTTTCCTTTACACGGATCAGTCGTTCTGGTCCCTTTGCAGAAAAACAGCCCCAAAGCATAATGTTTCCACCCCCATGCTTCACCGTAGGTATGGTGTTCTTTGGATGCAACTCAGCATTCTTTGTCCTCCAAGCACGACGAGTTGAGTTTTTACCAAAAAGTTATATTTTGGTTTCATCTGACCATATGATATTCTCCCAATCTTCTTCGGGATCATCCAAATGCTCTCTAGCAAACTTCAGACGGGCCTGGACATGTACTGGCTTAAGCAGGGGGACACCTCTGGCACTGCAGGATTTGAGTCCCTGGCGGCGTAGTGTGTTACTGATGGTAGGCTTTGTTACTTTGGTCCCAGCTCTCTGCAGGTCATTCACTAGGTCCCCCCGTGTAGTTCTGGGAGTTTTGCTCACCGTTCTTGTGATCATTTTGACCCCACGGGGTGAGATCTTGCGTGGAGCCCCAGATCGAGGGAGATTATCAGTGGTCTTGTATGTCTTCCATTTCCTAATAATTGCTCCCACAGTTGATTTCTTCAAACCAAGCTGCTTACCTATTGCAGATTCAGTCTTCCCAGCCTGGTGCAGGTCTACAATTTTGTTTCTGGTGTCCTTTGACAGCTCTTTGGTCTTGGCCATAGTGGAGTTTGGAGTGTGACTGTTTGAGGTTGTGGACAGGTCTTTTATACTGATAACAAGTTCAAACAGGTGCCATTAATACAGGTAACGAGTGGAGGACAGAGGAGCCTCTTAAAGAAGAAGTGTACCTATGATGAAAATTACAGTTCTCTCTCATCTTTTTAAGTGGTAGAACTTGCACAATTGGTGGCTGACTAAATACTTTTTGCCCCACTGTATACACCTGTTCTGAAAAGCCCCAGAGTCTGCAACACCAATAAGCAAGGCGCACCACCAACCAAGCAACACTATGAAGACCAAGAAGCTCTCCAAACAGGTCAGGGACAAAGTTGTGGAGAAGTAAAGATCAGGGTTGGGTTATAAAAAATATCCAAAACTTTGAACATCCCACGGGCAACATTAAAACCATTATAAAAAAATGGAAAAAATATGGCACCACAACAAACCTGCCAAGAGAGAGCCGCCCGCCAAAACTCACACACCAGGCAAGGAGGGCATTAATCAGAGAGGCAAAAAAGAGACCAAAGATAACCCTGAAGGAGCTGCAAAGCTCCACAGCAGAGATTGGAGTATCTGTCCATAGGACCACTTTAAGCCGTACACTCCACAAAGCTGGGCTTTTCAGAAGAGTAGCCAGAAAAAAGTCATTGCTTAAAGAAAAAAATAAGCAAACACGTTTGGTGTTCGCCAAAAGGGATGTGGGAGACTCCCCAAACATATGGAAGAAGGTACTCTGGTCAGATGAGACTAAAATTGAGCTTTTTGGCCATCAAGGAAAACGCTATGTCTAGTGCAAACCCAACACTTTCCATAACCCCGGGAATACCATCCCCACAGTGAAGCATGGTGGTGGCAGCATCATGCTGTGGGGATGTTTTTCATCGGCAGGGACTGGGAAACTGGTCAGAATTGAAGGAATGATGGATGGCGCTAAATACAGGGAAATTCTTGAAGGAAACCTGTTTCAGTCTTCCAGAAATTTGAGAATGGGACGGAGGTTCACCTTCCAGCAGGACAATGACCCTAAGCATACTGCTAAAGCAACACTAGAGTGGTTTAAGGGGAAACATTTAAATGTCTTGGAATGGCCTAATGAAAAGGTCTGTCTAGCGTACAGATATAAGATCAAATTTTTTATATATTTTTTTTAACCTTTATTTAACTAGGCAAGTCAGTTAAAAACAAATTCTTATTTTCAATGATGGCCTAGGAACAATGGGTTAACTGCCTTGTTCAGGGGCAGAACAACAGATTATAACCTTGTCAGCTCGGGGATGCGCCCCCCCCCCCCCCCCCCCCCCCCCCCCCCCCCCTCTGCCCTGCAAGTTATGTCTGTCATATGCACCATATCTTTTTCTTGGCGATCCATGCCTTAGGATCTTAGTTTGATTTAAAAAGGCCTCTAACTCCTGTTCTACACAGCCAATGTAATAGGTTTACAGGTCAACAGGTCTGATGAAGACTGCAGACTGTCTGGGGCTGTAGTGAGGCTGTCTGAGGCTTTCTAGTGGTGAGGCTAAAAGTAAAATAAGTGCAACAGTTGATTGAGTTGTTGAATTTTTTGAATTATTCGTATTCTCCAAGACATTCCATTTAGTATGATATGTTATGTTTCTATGGAATGTATTAATTTGTGGATTCCCATGAATTTGCAAAACGTACAATATGTTGCGAATTCTAGCTAGGTGGCTAGGTGGCTAACGTTAGCTCGGCTAGGTATTAGGGTTAGGCGTTAGGGTTAAGTTTAGGAATTAGGTTAAAGGGTTAAGGTATAGGGTTAGGGGAAGGGTTAGCTAACATGCTAAGTAGTTACAAAGTAGCTAAAAAACTGGTAAGTAGCTGAAAAATGGCTAATTAGCTAAAATGCTAAAGTTGTCCATGAAGAGATTAGAACTCGTAACCTTTGGGTTGCTAGACATTCACGTTATACACCTAGCCATCCACCCCAACTAACCACCCTACTTTCATTTTTGCCTTAAGTAACCATCTGTCTTATGTAACAATATCAAACTTAATGTCTTACTAATTTGAGTGTCCCGGATTTAAATCAAATCAGATAAAATTGTATTTGTGGGACAAGGACAACAGGACAAAGACAACCCGGCCAACCAAACAATCCCCTAACCCAGAAGATGCAGGGGCCAATTGTGCGCCGCCTCAAAGGTGGTCTAGAGTTTCACATGTGACATGCTTGTAGAAATTCGGTAAAATGGATTTAAGGTTCCCCAGCCACTGGAGTGCTGCTTCTGGATGAGCACTTTATTGTTTGCTTATGGCTTTATACAGCTCGTTGAGTGTGGTCTTAGTGTCAGCATCAGTTTGTGATGGTAAATAGACTGCTATGGAAAATATAGATGCAAACTCTCTTGGTAGGTAGTGTGGTCTACAGCTTATCATGAGGTACTCTACCTCAGGTGAGCAATACCTCGAGACTTCCTTAATATTAGACATCACGCACAAGCTGTTATTGACAAATAGACACACACACCACCACATATACTATATACCGTTTAGCCTCTGAGACCAGGCTGTTGAGCCTGCTGGGAGGTAGAAAAAAGACTAGTTGACCACCACCACTCAGATCTCACTCAGGGAATTTGATGTATTGAGTTGTGTGCTCATCAACAAATAATGATGAGTACTTCTTTACAGCAGCGGACATGCATATACACTTTTTTTTCTATCATGTAATTCCTTAGGCCACAGTTGTAAGTGTCAACATGTTTTTTTAGTTCATTATTTTTTAAGGGAACTTCACTGATTCAAAAGCTCTGGTCCTAAGCCAGAAATTGAATCTAAAAGGCTTATATCAGATCACGTATCAAAGAGCTGTCACGTCCTGACCATAGAAAGCCTTCTATGGTAGAGTAGGTCAGGGTGTGACATGGGGTTTTAGTCTAGTTTATATTTATTTTCTATATTTTACAGGTGATTTATTTCAGCTTTAATTTCTTTCATCACATTCCCAGTTGGTCAGAAGTTTACATACACTCAATTAGTATTTGGTAGCATTGCCTTTAAATTGTTTAACTTGGAGCAAACGTTTCCACAAGCTTCCCACAATAAGTTGGGTGAATTTTGGCCCCTTCCTCCTGACAGAGCTGGTGTAACTGAGTCAGGTTTGTAGACCTCCTTGCTCGCACACACTTTTTCAGTTCTGCCCACAAATTTTCTCTACGGTTGAGGTCAGGGCTTTGTGATGGCTACTCCAATACCTTGACTTTGTTGTCCTTAAGCCATTTTGCTACAACTTTGGAAGTATGCTTGGTCATTGTCCATTTGGAAGACCCATTTGCGATCAAGCTTTAACTTGACTGATGTCTTGAGATGTAGCTTTAATATATCCACATAATTTTACTTCCTCATGATGCCATCTATTTTGTGAAGTGCACCAGTCCCTCCTGCAGCAAAGCACTCCCACAACATGATGCTGCCACCCCCGTGCTTCACAGTTGGGATGGTGTTCTTTGGCTAGCAAGCCCCCCCCCTTTTACCTCCAAACATAACGATGGTCAATATGGCCAAACAGTTCTATTTTTGTTTCATCAGACCAGAGGACATTTCTCCAAAAAGTATGATCTTTGTTCCCATGTGCAGTTGCAAACCGTAGTCTGCCTTTTTATGGCGGTTTTGGAGCAGTGGCTTCTTCCTTGCTGAGCGGCCTTTCATGTTATGTTGATGTAGGACTCGTTTTACTGTGGATATAGATATTTTTGTACCTGTTTCCTTCAGCATATTTACAAGGTCCTGTTGTTCTGGGATTGATTGGCACTTTTTGCACCAAAGCATGTTCATCGCTAGGAGACAGAACGTGTCTCCTTCCTGAGTGGTATGACAGCTGCGTGGTCATATGGTGTTTATACTTGCGTACTATTGCTTGTACAGATGAACGTGGTACCTTCAGACATTTGGAAATTGCTCCCAAGGATGAACCAGACTTGTGGAGGTCTACAATCTTTTTTCTGAGGTCTTGGCTGATTTCTTTTGATTTTCCCATAATGTCAAGCAAAGAGGCACAGCGTTTGAAGGTAGGCCTTGAAATACATCCACAGGTTCACCTCCAGTTGACTCAAATTATGTAATTTCATGAGCTTCTAAAGCTTCTAAAGCCATGACGTAATTTTCTGGAATTTTCCAAGCTGTTTAAAAGCACAGTCAACTTAGTTTATGTAAACTTCTGACCCACTGGAATTGTGATACAGTGAATTATAAGTGAAATAATCTGTCTGTAAACAATTGTTGGAAAAATTACTTATGTCATGCACACAGTAGATGTCCTAACCGACTTTCCAAAAACATAGTTTGTTAACAAGAAATTTGTAGTGGTTGAAAAACGAGTTTTAATGACTCCAACCTAAGTGTATGTAAACTTCCGACTTCAACTGTACCTTTTTTTAAGGTATCTGTGACCAACAGATGCATATCTGTATTCCCAGTCATGTGAAATTCATAGATTAAGGCCTTTATTTATTTCAACTGACTGATTTCCTTATAAACTGTAACTTTAAAATCTTGTTTTGAGTTTGCAAGAACTTGATGTTGTGTTTATATTTTTGTTCAGTGTATATCTTTAAATGTTGTTAATATTAAGATAAATGTAAATATGTTTTATTTTTATTTTTTTAGATTGCCCCATCTTTCAAAAATCTCTGAATGTCAGGCCCTGATCTGTTTCACCTGTCCTTGTGATTGTCTCCACCCACTCCAGGTGTCACTTATTCTCAAATAAAAACAAATAAAATGTATTTATATAGCCCTTCGTACATCAGCTGATATCTCAAAGTGCTGGACAGAAACCCAGCCTAAAACCCCAAACAGCAATGCTTGCTGTTTGAAGCACGTTGGCTAGGAAAAACTCCCTAGAAAGGCCAAACCTAGGAAGAAACCTAGAGATGAACCAGGCTATGAGGGGTGGCCAGTCCTCTTCTGGCTGTGCCGGGTGGAGATTATAACAGAACATGGCCAAGATGTTCAAATGTTCATAAATGACCAGCATGGTCAAATAATAGGTCTGGGACAGGTAGCACGTCCGGTGAACAGGTCAGGATTCCATAGCCACAGGCAGAACAGTTGAAACTGGAGCAGCAGCACAGCCAGGTGGACTGGGGACAGCAAGGAGTCATCATGCCAGGTAGACATGTGGCATGGTCCTAGGGCTCAGGTCCTCCGAGAGAGAGAAAGAAAGAGAGAAAGAGAGAATTAGAGAGAGCATACTTAAATTCACACAGGACACCGGATAAGACAGGAGAAGTACTCCAGATATAACAAACTGACCCTAGCCCCCCGACACATAAACTACTGCAGCATAAATACTGGAGGCTGAGACAGGAGGGATCAGGAGACACTGTGGCCCCATCCGATGATACCCCCGGACAGGGCCAAACAGGAAGGATATAACCTCACCCACTTTGCCAAAGCACAGCCCCCACACCACTAAAGGGATATCTTCAACCACCAACTTACCATCCTGAGACAAGGCCGAGTATAGCCCACAAAGATCTCCGCCACGGCACAACCCAAGGGGGGGCGCCAACCCAGACAGGAAGATCACATCAGGGACTCAACCCACTCAAGTGACGCACCCCTCCTAGGGACGGCATGAAAGAGCACCAGTAAGCCAGTGACTGAGACCCTGTAATAGGGTTAGAGGCAGAGAATCCCAGTGGAAAGAGGGGAACCGGCCAGGCAGAGACAGCAAGGGCGGTTCGTTGCTCCAGAGCCTTTCCGTTCACCTTCACACTCCTGGGCCAGACTACACTCAATCATATGACCCACTGAAGAGATGAGTCTTCAGTAAGACTTAAAGGTTGAGACCGAGTTTGCGTCTCTCACATGGGTAGGCAGACCTTCCATAAAAATGGAGCTCTATAGGAGAAAGCCCTGTCTCCAGCTGTTTGCTTAGAAATTCTAAGGACAATTAGGAGGCCTGTGTCTTGTGACCGCAGCGTACGTGTAAGTATGTACGGCAGGACCAAATCAGAGAGATAGGTAGGAGCAAATCCATGTAATGCTTTGTAGGTTAGCAGTAAAAAAGCAGTGAAATCAGCCCTTGCCTTGACAGGAAGGAGGTGAGGGCCCTCGGAGTGTGGTGTCAGGAAAATAACCTCACACTCAACGTCAACAAAACTAAGGAGATGATTGTGGACTTCAGGAAACAGCAGAGGGAACACCCCCCTATCCACATAGATGGAACAGTAGTGGAGAGGGTAGCAAGTTTTAAGTTCCTCGGCATACACATCACAGACAAACTGAATTGGTCCACTCACACAGACAGCATCGTGAAGAAGGCGCAGCAGCGCCTCTTCAACCTCAGGAGGCTGAAGAAATTCGGCTTGTCACCAAAAGCACTCACAAACTTCTACAGATGCACAATCGAGAGCATCCTGGCGGGCTGTATCACCGCCTGGTATGGCAACTGCACCGCCCTCAACCGTAAGGCTCTCCAGAGGGTAGTGAGGTCTGCACAACGCATCACCGGGGGCAAACTACCTACCCTCCAGGACACCTACACCACCCGATGTCACAGGAAGGCCATAAAGATCATCAAGGACATCAACCACCCGAGCCACTGCCTGTTCACCCCGCTATCATCCAGAAGGCGAGGTCAGTACAGGTGCATCAAAGCTGGGACCGAGAGACTGAAAAACAGCTTCTATCTCAAGGCCATCAGACTGTTAAACAGCCACCACTAACACTGGGTGGCTGCTGCCAACACACTGACACTGACTCAACTCCAGCCACTTTAATAATGGGAATTGATGGGAAATGATGTAAATATATCACTAGCCACTTTAAACAATGCTACCTTATATAATGTTACTTACCCTACATTATTCATCTCATATGCATACGTATATACTGTACTCTATATCATCGACTGTATCCTTATGTAATACATGTATCACTAGCCACTTTAAACTATGCCACTTTGTTTACATACTCATCTCATTTGTACATACTGTACTCGATACCATCTACTGTATCTTGCCTATGCTGCTCTGTACCATCACTCATTCATATATCCTTATGTACATATTCTTTATCCCCTTACACTGTGTACAAGACAGTAGTTTTGGAATTGTTAGTTAGATTACTTGTTATTACTGCATTGTCGGAACTAGAAGCACAAGCATTTCGCTACACTCGCATTAACATCTGCTATGTGTATGTGACAAATAAAATTTGATTTGATTTGATTTGATTTGAAGCCAGTGTAGGGAGGCTAGCACTGGAGTAATATGATCAAATATTTTGGTTCTAGTCAGGATTCTAGCAGCCGTATTTAGCACTAACTGAAGTTTATTTAGTGCTTTATCCAGGTAGCCGGAAAGTAGAGCATTGCAGTAGTCTAATTTAGAAGTAACAAAAGCATGGATTAATTTTTCTGCATAATTTTTGGACAGAAAGTTTCTGATTTTTGCAATGTTACGTAGATGGAAAAAAGCTGTCCTTGAAACAGTCTTGATATGTTCGTCAAAAGAGAGATCAGGGTCCAGAGTAACGCTGAGGTCCTTCACAGTTTTATTTAAGACGACTATACAACCATTAAGATTAATTGTCAGATTCAACAGAAGATCTCTTTGTTTCTTGGGACCTATAGTGATAACAATAGTGGTCCTAAAACGGAACCTTGAGGAACACCGAAATTTACAGTTGATTTGTCAGAGGACAAACCATTCACAGAGACAAACTGATATCTTTCCGATAGATAAGATCTAAACCAGGCCAGAACTTGTCCATGTAGACCAATTTGGGTTTCCAATCTCTCCAAAAGAATGTGGTGATCGATGGTATCAAAAGCAGCACTAAGGTCTAGGAGCACGAGGACAGATGCAGAGCCTCGGTCTGATGCCATTAAAAGGTCATTTACCACCTTCACAAGTGCAGTCTCAGTGCTATGATGGGGTCTAAAACCAGACTGAAGCATTTCGTATACATTGTTTGTCTTCAGGAAGGCAATGAGTTGCTACGCAACAGCCTTTTCTAAAATTTTTGAGAGGAATGGAAGATTCGATATAGGCCGATAGTTTTTTATATTTTCTGGGTCAAGGTTAGACTTTTTCAAGAGAGGCTTTATTACTGCCACTTTTAGTGAGTTTGGTACACATCCGGTAGATAGAGAGCCGTTTATTATGTTCAACATAGGAGGGCCAAGCACAGGAAGCAGCTCTTTCAGTAGTTTAGTTGGAATAGAGTCCAGTATGCAGCTTGAAGGATTAGAGGCCATGATTATTTTCATCATTGTGTAAAGAGATATAGTACTAAAACACTTGAGTGTCTCTCTTGATCCTAGGTCCTGGCAGAGTTGTGCCGACTCAGGACAACTGAGCTTTGAAGGAATACGCAGATTTAAAGAGGAGTCCGTAATTTGCATTCTAATAATCATGATTTTTTCCTCAAAGAAGTTCATGAATTTATTACTGCTGAAGTGAAAGCCATCCTCACTTGGGGAATGCTGCTTTTTAGTTAGCTTTGCGACAGTATCAAAAAGAAATTTCGGATTGTACTTATTTTCCTCAATTAAGTTGGAAAAATAGGATGGTCGAGCAGCAGTAAGGGCTCTTCGATACTGCACGGTACTGTCTTTCCAAGCTAGTCGGAAGACTTCCAGTTTGGTGTGGCGACATTTCCGTTCCAATTTTCTGGAAGCTTGCTTCAGAGCTTGGGTATTTTCTGTATACCAGGGAGCTAGTTTCTTATGATAAATGTTTTAATTTTTTAGGGGTGCAACTGCATCTAGGGTATTGCGCAAGGTTAAATTGAGTTCCTCAGTTAGGTGGTTAACTGATTTTTGTTCTCTGATGTCCTTGGGTAGGCAGAGGGAGTCTGGAAGGGCATCAAGGAATCTTTGTGTTGTTTGTGAATTTATAGCACGACTTTTGATGCTCCTTGGTTGGGGTCTGAGCAGATTATTTGTTGCAATTGCAAACGTAATAAAATGGTGGTCCGATAGTCCAGGATTATGAGAAAAAACATTAAGATCCACAAAATGTATTCCATGTGACAAAACTAAGTCCAGAGTATGACTGTGACAGTGAGTAGGTCCAGAGACATGTTGGACAAAACCCACTGAGTCGATGATGGCTCCGAAAGCCTTTTGGAGTGGGTCTGTGGACTTTTCCATGTGAATATTAAAGTCACCAAAAATTTGAATAATATCTGCTATGACTACAAGGTCCAATAGGAATTCAGGGAACTCAATGAGGAACGCTGTATATGGCCCAGGAGGCATGTAAACAGTAGCTATAAAAAGTGATTGAGTAGGCTGCATAGATTTCATGACTAGAAGCTCAAAAAACAAAAACATCATTTTTTTTTTTGTAAATTGAAATTTGCTTTCGTAAATGTTAGCAACACCTCAGCCTTTGCGGGATACACGGGGGATATGGTCACTAGTGTAACCAGGAGGTGAGGCCTCATTTAACACAGTAAATTCATCAGGCTTAAGCAATGTTTCAGTCAGGCCAATCACATCAAGATTATGGTCAGTGATTAGTTCCTTGACTATAATTGCCTTTGAAGTAAGGGATCTAACATTAAGTAGCCCTATTTTGAGATGTGAGGTATCACGATCTCTTTCAATAATGACAGGAATGGAGGAGGTCTTTCTCCTAGTGAGATTGCTAAGGCGAACACCGCCATGTTTAGTTTTGCCCAACCCAGGTCGAGGCACAGACACGGTCTGAATAGGAATAGCTGAGCTGACTACACTGACTGTGCTAGTGGCAGACTCCACTAAGCTGGCAGGCTGGCTAACAGCCTGCTGCCTGGCCTGCACCCTATTTCATTGTGGAGCTAGAGGAGTTCGAGCCCTGTCTATGTTGGTAGATAAGATAAGAGCACCCCTCCAGCTAGGATGGAGTCCGTCACTCCTCAGCAGGCCAGGCTTGGTCCTGTTTGTGGGTGAGTCCCAGAAAGAGGGACAATTATCTACAAATTCTATCTTTTGGGAGGGGCAGAAAAGAGTTTTCAACCAGCGATTGAGTTGTGAGACTCTGCTGCAGAGCTCATCACTCCCCCTAACTGGGAGGGGGCCAGAGACAATTACTCGATGCCGACATCTTTCTAGCTGATTTACACGCTGAAGATAATGTTGCACTTGGTGACCTCTGACTGTTTCATCCTAACATCGTTGGTGCCGACATGGATAACAATGTCTCTATACTCTCTACACTCGCAAGTTTTAGCTTTAGCCAGCACCATCTTCAGATTAGCCTTAACGTCGGTAGCCCTGCCCCCTGATAAACAGTGTATGATCGCTGGATGATTCATTTTAAGTCTAATACTGTGGGTAATGGAGTCGCCAATGACTAGGGTTTTCAATTTGTCAGAGCTAATGGTGGGAAGCTTCGGCGTCTCAGACCCCGTAACTCTTCCGGCGCCGACAGAGATGGCCGCCTCGCTTCGCGTTCCTAGGAAACTATGCAGTTTTTTGTTTTTTTACGTGTTATTTCTTACATTAGTACCCCAGGTCATCTTAGGTTTCATTACATACAGTCGAGAAGAACTACTGAATATAAGATCAGCGTCAACTCACCATCAGTACGACCAAGAATATGTTTTTCGCGACGCGGATCCTGTGTTCTGCCTTACAAACAGGACAACGGAGTGGATCCTATGCAGCGACCCAAAAAAACGACTCCGAAAGAGAGGGAAACGAGGCGGTCTTCTGGTCAGACTCCGGAGACGGACACACCGTGCACCACTCCCTAGCATTCTTCTTGCCAATGTCCAGTCTCTTGACAACAAGGTTGATGAAATCCGAGCAAGGGTAGCATTCCAGAGGGACATCAGAGACTGTAACGTCCTTTGCTTCACTGAAACATGGCTCACTGGAGAGACTCTATCCGAAGCGGTGCAGCCAACGGGTTTCTCCACGCATCGCGCTGACAGAAACAAACATCTTTCTGGTAAGAAGAGGGGCGGGGGCGTATGCCTCATGGCCAACGTGACATGGTGTGATGAAAGAAACATACAGGAACTCAAATCCTTCTGTTCACCTGATTTAGAATTCCTCACAATCAAATGTAGACCGCATTATCTACCAAGAGAATTCTCTTCGATTATAATCACAGCCGTATATATCCCCCCCAAGCAGACACATCGATGGCTCTGAACGAACTTTATTTAACTCTCTGCAAACTGGAAACGATTTATCCGGAGGCTGCATTCATTGTAGCTGGGGATTTTAACAAGGCTAATCTGGAAACAAGACTCCCTAAATTTTATCAGCATATCGATTGCGCAACCAGGGGTGGAAAGACCTTGGATCATTGTTACTCTAACTTCCGCGACGCATATAAGGCCCTGCCCCGCCCCCCTTTCGGAAAAGCTGACCACGACTCCATTTTGTTGATCCCTGCCTACAGACAGAAACTAAAACAAGAGGCTCCCACGCTGAGGTCTGTCCAACGCTGGTCCGACCAAGCTGACTCCACACTCCAAGACTGCTTCCATCACGTGGACTGGGAGATGTTTCGTATTGCGTCAGATAACAACATTGACGAATACGCTGATTCGGTGTGCGAGTTCATTAGAACGTGCGTTGAAGATGTCGTTCCCATAGCAACGATTAAAACATTCCCTAACCAGAAACCGTGGATTGATGGCAGCATTCGTGTGAAACTGAAAGCGTGAACCACTGCTTTTAATCAGGGCAAGGTGTCTGGTAACATGACCGAATACAAACAGTGCAGCTATTCCCTCCGCAAGGCTATCAAACAAGCTAAGCGCCAGTACAGAGACAAAGTAGAATCTCAATTCAACGGCTCAGACACAAGAGGCATGTGGCAGGGTCTACAGTCAATCACGGACTACAGGAAGAAATCCAGCCCAGTCACGGACCAGGATGTCTTGCTCCCAGGCAGACTAAATAACTTTTTTGCCCGCTTTGAGGACAATACAGTGCCACTGACACGGCCTGCAACGAAAACATGCGGTCTCTCCTTCACTGCAGCCGAGGTGAGTAAGACATTTAAACGTGTTAACCCTCGCAAGGCTGCAGGCCCAGACGGCATCCCCAGCCGCGCCCTTGGAGCATGCGCAGACCAGCTGGCCGGTGTGTTTACGGACATATTCAATCAATCCCTATACCAGTCTGCTGTTCCCACATGCTTCAAGAGGGCCACCATTGTTCCTGTTCCCAAGAAAGCTAAGGTAACTGAGCTAAACGACTACCGCCCCGTAGCACTCACATCCGTCATCATGAAGTGCTTTGAGAGACTAGTCAAGGACCATATCACCTCCACCCTACCTGACACCCTAGACCCACTCCAATTTGCTTACCGCCCAAATAGGTCCACAGACGATGCAATCTCAACCACACTGCACACTGCCCTAACCCATCTGGACAAGAGGAATACCTATGTGAGAATGCTGTTCATCGACTACAGCTCGGCATTCAACACCATAGTACCCTCCAAGCTCGTCATCAAGCTCGAGACCCTGGGTCTCGACCCCGCCCTGTGCAACTGGGTACTGGACTTCCTGACGGGCCGCCCCCAGGTGGTGAGGGTAGGCAACAACATCTCCTCCCCGCTGATCCTCAACACTGGGGCCCCACAAGGGTGCGTTCTGAGCCCTCTCCTGTACTCCCTGTTCACCCACGACTGCGTGGCCACGCACGCCTCCAACTCAATCATCAAGTTTGCGGACGACACAACAGTGGTAGGCTTGATTACCAACAACGACGAGACAGCCTACAGGGAGGAGGTGAGGGCCCTCGGAGTGTGGTGTCAGGAAAATAACCTCACACTCAACGTCAACAAAACTAAGGAGATGATTGTGGACTTCAGGAAACAGCAGAGGGAACACCCCCCTATCCACATCGATGGAACAGTAGTGGAGAGGGTAGCAAGTTTTAAGTTCCTCGGCATACACATCACAGACAAACTGAATTGGTCCACTCACACAGACAGCATCATGAAGAAGGCGCAGCAGCGCCTCTTCAACCTCAGGAGGCTGAAGAAATTTGGCTTGTCACCAAAAGCACTCACAAACTTCTACAGATGCACAATCGAGAGCATCCTGGCGGGCTGTATCACCGCCTGGTATGGCAACTGCACCGCCCTCAACCGTAAGGCTCTCCAGAGGGTAGTGAGGTCTGCACAACGCATCACTACCTGGCAAACTACCTGCCCTCCAGGACACCTACACCACCCGATGTCACAGGAAGGCCATAAAGATCATCAAGGACATCAACCACCCGAGCCACTGCCTGTTCACCCCGCTATCATCCAGAAGGCGAGGTCAGTACAGGTGCATCAAAGCTGGGACCGAGAGACTGAAAAACAGCTTCTATCTCAAGGCCATCAGACTGTTAAACAGCCACCACTAACACTGAGTGGCTGCTGCCAACACACTGACACTGACTCAACTCCAGCCACTTTAATAATGGGAATTGATGGGAAATGATGTAAATATATCACTAGCCACTTTAAACAATGCTACCTTATATAATGTTACTTACCCTACATTATTCATCTCATATGCATACGTATATACTGTACTCTATATCATCGACTGTATCCTTATGTAATACATATATCACTAGCCACTTTAAACTATGCCACTTTGTTTACATACTCATCTCATTTGTACATACTGTACTCGATACCATCTACTGTATCTTGCCTATGCTGCTCTGTACCATCACTCATTCATATATCCTTATGTACATATTCTTTATCCCCTTACACTGTGTACAAGACAGTAGTTTTGGAATTGTTAGTTAGATTACTTGTTATTACTGCATTGTCGGAACTAGAAGCACAAGCATTTCGCTACACTCGCATTAACATCTGCTAACCATGTGTATGTGACAAATAAAATTTGATTTGATTGATTTGATTTGGGAGGAGTAGAGACAAGAGAAGGCTCGCCCTCAGACTCGACTAGCTGCTTAATGGGGAACACCGGTTGCAAGGGGATTTATACTAACGTTACTATCTGTACTTACTGCTGGCACAGACGCTGTTTAATCCTTTCCTACACTGAAATTGCCCTTGCCTAACGATTGCGTCTGAAGCTGGGCTTGCAACACAGCTATCCTCGCCGTAAGGCGATCGTTCTCCTGTATATTATGAGTACAGCGACTGCAATTAGAAGGCATCATGTTAATGTTACTACTTAGCTTCGGCTGTTGGAAGTCCTGACGAACCACGTCCAGATAAAGCGTCCGGAGTGAAAAAGTTGAATGAAAAAAAGTTGAGTGAGGGAAAAAACAAAAATATAAACGGTAATTAAAAAGCAAAAACCGTAAAGTTGTCAGGAAGCAAAGTAAGGTTGGCAACAACACACAGCAACACGTAAACCTCCCCAGTGTATTTATCCCTGTGTTTCCTGTCTCTCTGTGCCAGTTTGCCTTGTATGTTAGTCAAGTCAACCAGTGTATTTTTCCCGTACTCCTTTTGCTTTTATCTTTTTGTTAGTCTTCCTGGTTTTGAACCCTGCCTGACTCTGGACTACTTTCCCACCTGCCTGATCATCCGGCCTGCCCTGACCTTGATTCTGCCTGCCCTTCGGTACCTTTTGGACTCTGAACTGGTTTTGACCTTTTTTGCCTGTCCACGACCATTCTCTTGCCTTCTCCTATTGTATTAATAAATATTGTAAGACTCCAACCATATGCCTTCTGTGTCTGCATCTGGGTCTCGCCTTGTGTCAAGGTACTGAGCTCTAAAACAGCAACATTTTCTCCCAGCCTCATGACAAAATGTGTCAAACCGTATGAGATTCGCTATAAATACTGCACATTTTTCTTTCTGCCCCATGGAAGAAAAAATTAATCCTGAAGTAAAAGGGGGGTGAGGGGCTTACTCTAACGTTTTCGGGGGCCGCGAAACTGCACTACTCCTCCCCAGCTAATACCCAAGTTCCTTTGGAAACATCACTCTAATCGCAAACATAGGCAAGGTCCTCACTTCTCACCAAAATTATATTTTTAAGATAGTGAGAGGGCCCTAAATGATAAGGAAACCATTTCTGTTTAGTCCTGTTTTACTGAGATATTGTGACATACAATAACTGTATTATGTGTGATAATGGGCTCTTTTGCCAAATGACTCTGCCCTGCAAGTTATGTCTGTCACATGCATTTTATGTTTTTCCTGGCAATGATGTGGCTGTAGGATCTTAATTTGAGCACTCTATTGTTGCTGAGAATCTTCCTGCACCCTAGGAAATGCAGATGAGTTTTGTGATTTGCATAAATACACTGAAAGCCCACACTAACACACATATTAACAGTATTGCACTTTTCATGTAGTCGACGTTTGGCCATCTAATAGCCTAACCATCGATCAAGCAACATTATGGACTAACCGTTCAAATCCTGTTGCTGCAGGACTATTTTGATGTGACAATATAGGTCAAATTAAGATCCTACATACACATTTGATAACCTGCTAAATCAGCAGTGTTTCCTACTTACAAAGCATGTAGAGGTCTGTCATTTTTATCATAGGTACACTTCAACTGTGAAAGACGGAATCTAAAACAAAAATCCAGAAAATCACATTGTATGATTTTTAAGTAATTAATTTGCATTCTTTTGCATGACATAAGTATTTGATACGTCAGAAAAGCAGAACATAATATTTGCTACAGAAACCTTTGTTTGCAATTACAGAGATCATACGTTTCCTGTAGTTCTTGACCAGGTTTGCACACACTGCAGCAGGGATTTTGGCCCACTCCTCCATACAGACCTTCTCCAGATCCTTCAGGTTTCGGGTCTGTTGCTGGGCAATACGGACTTTCAGCTCCCTCCAAAGATGTTCTATTGGGTTCAGGTCTGGAGACTGGCTAGGCCACTCCAGGACCTTGAGATGCTTCTTACAGAGCCACTCCTTAGTTGCCCTGGCTGTGTGTTTCGGGTAGTTTTCATGCTGGAAGACCCAACCACAACCCATCTTCAATGCTCTTACTGAGGGAAGGAGGTTGTTGGCCAAGATCTCACGATACATGGCCCCATCCATCCTTCCCTCAATGCGGTGCAGTCGTCCTGTCCCCTTTGCAGAAAAGTATCCCCAAAGAATGATGTTTCCACCTCCATGCTTCACAGTTGGTATGGTGTTCTGGGGTTGTACTCATCCTTCTTTTTCCTCCAAACACGGCGAGTGGACTTTAGACCAAAAAGCTCTATTTTTGTCTCATCAGACCACATGACCTTCTCCCATTCCTCCTCTGGATCATCCAGATGGTCATTGGCAAACTTCAGACGGGCCTGGACATGCGCTGGCTTGAGTAGGGGGACCTTGCGTGCTCTGCAGGATTTTAATCCATGACGGCGTAGTGTGTTACTAATGGTTTTCTTTGAGACTGTGGTCCCAGCTCTCTTCAGGTCATTGACCAGGTCCTGCCGTGTAGTTCTGGGCTGATCCCTCACCTTCCTCATGATCATTGATGCCCCACGAGGTGAGATCTTGCATGGATACCCAGACCGAGGGTGATTGACCGTCATCTTGAACTTCTTCCATTTTCTAATAATTGCACCAACAGTTGTTGCCTTCTCACCAAACTGCTTGCCTATTGTCCTGTAGCCCATCCCAGCCTTGTGCAGGTCTACAATTTTATCCCTGATGTCCTTACACAGCTCTCTGGTCTTGGCCATTGTGGAGAGGTTGGAGTCTGTTTGATTGAGTGTGTGGACAGGTGTCTTTTATACAGGTAACGAGTTCAAACAGGTGCAGTTAATACAGGTAATGAGTGGAGAACAGGAGGGCTTCTTAAAGAAAAACTAACAGGTCTGTGAGAGCCGGAATTCTTACTGGTTGGTAGGTGATCAAATACTTACAGTATGTCATGCAATATAATGCAAATTAATTACTTAAAAATCATACAATGTGATTTTCTGGATTTTTGTTTTAGATTCCGTCTCTCACAGTCGAAGTGTCCCTATGATAAAAATTAACATGGTTTGTAAATAGGAAAACCTGCAAAATCGGCAGTGTATCAAATACTTGTTCTCCCCACTGTATGTAGTGTTAGAGAGCATGACTCCCAGTATGCAGTAATGCCTAGTCTCATAGATTTGGCACAAGACACAGAATGGTTGCCTTATTTGCAGTGACACATTTTACTGTAGTATGTACAGTGGCTCAGTCAGGATCACAACCATACTTAAAGATGAAAACAGATACAGTATATAGTTTGCAGGAATAAATCACTTAAAGATTTAGTCCGATTCTTGTCTATGTTTGCTGTTTATTTGTTTGTATTGTAATGGCCATCTGTCATGTGTACCTGCTTGTGTCTAATCTAGCTCGGGGACGCCTCTCCATGCCACAGTGTCAGTGTGAGCCACAGCCACACCCTGGGGTTCCGAGGGACCAGGAATGGGCCAGAGACGGCAGACGATCAGGCAGCCAGCAGGGAGGGCAGTGTGAAGACTGTGAGATGTGTCTGTGGTGTAGGGGAGTCCAACACAATCCTCATAACACCAGGTAGGACTCTGCAGAGGCAGGATTTGTGTATAATGCATTATTCCTAATGCTTAGAGAGAAGTGTATAGCACTGGGCAGAAATATGTATTTCTGTTGATGGGCCATGTCTGAAATGTTATCGTTAGCCTTGGATCTGCAGAAACCACACATACTTAGTATGATCTTTGTATGTAATATATGTATTAATGTATGTAATGTGCATGAATGTGTTTTCATAACATTATGTATAAGTTGAGTCTTAATATGAGCATGAGTCTACGAAGAGCATGTTTATTTGTGCAGTGTGTGTGTACAGTATGTGAGGGTGTGTTATGCCTGTCCATGTGTGTATGTCTTGTGTACGCTGATGTGAGGGCTGATGTTTCTGGGTTAATTATTACACAAGGTAAACCAGTCAAGCGAAAGAAGAGAGATGCAACCCTGCATTTCCCCGGGCAGTAGCTTTCAGCTTTCATACAGAACAACCCATTTTTATTTTTACTGTGATGCCAGTAGAAGTCAAACACAACCCTGGTAGTTTGAAGCATGCATTTGTGTGATGGTAAAATCACATAATCATTTTTAAATTGCTTGTTGTTTATTTTGCTTAATAACAAGCGGTTTAATATTCTGTCTGTAATGAAAAGCGCTATAAAAGTTCAATAAATTATTATCATTATTATAATAGATATTTATTCCACAATATCCTTAACTGTGGTGTGTTTTCTTTACCAAATATGTTGCGATGTGCCCTCCCAGATGTATTTATATCATGCTACTTATCATCTGCCATCTGTTCATTTAGCCCCTGACTTTCTGGACCAGTGTCTGTGGCTCTGTTTTGTCAATTCTATATTTTCCTGTTTGGTTACCGTTTACAGTTTTGGTAAATTGCTACTTGTGTGCCGTGTTGTTTTTGTCACTGCCGAGGAAAGTGGAACTTATTGAACCAGGGAGAATTCTATGGAGAGCTGGGTAAATTAGTGCTAACCCAGAGCTTATCTCCCAGGCTTTAATTAGCACATAAACCATGAAGGGACCCCCCACTGACTCTCACAGCACTTAATAGACAGGCTGGATGTAGCATTTTAATTGCTGGTGTTGACATTGAACTGACAGAAAGTAGACGTTGCTCTGAATCATAGATAACACAGAGGGGAACATGCCCTGCAAGAATGTTACTTGTCAGTACCATGTTGGATTGTGCGTTTGAGGGTTCCCTCATTCAGACTGCTCGGCTCAGAAGTGGCCTCTGGCAGGACATTGATTGACTCTTGAAGTTTAGGTCAGGTCATGGGTCACTGTTGAACTCTAGGGCATCTTTGGAAGAATCTCAATTGCATACTCCTCACATCCTCTCCCCTCGCCTCCTTCTCAAAACTCATTTGGAGAAGTTCACCTCTGGCTTTCTCATCCAATAGGTTTTGAGAAGGAGGTGAGGAGAGAGGATGTGAGGTTTGTCCAATTGAGATTCTCGCACTGTGCTGATAGGCCTAGATGGAGAGCATGGTCTGGCGCGGTTTTCTGAGGAAGTCATTACAGTACATTTCAAATACATCCATTAATGTGTTTGAAATTCTTAACCACACATATAGATTACCCACTTTCAAACTTTTCACATATTTTGGAATGATTTGTGAGAAAATTGCTGTATTTACTCAACATTTAACAATGTATGTACGATTCGTGTTTGTCTGTGTTTCAAAATATATTTCCAATCCACACAGTGTAGGACTGGAGACTCTCTCAGACATTAATGAGAGGCTTCAGCGTTCGCTACAGGGCATCATTGATTGGCTATCTGTGAAGGATGAGGAGCTATCTGACAGTTTGCCTTTACATGGCGATATAACAAGCTACAAACATCAGAGTGAGATACATCAGGTAGGCCAAAACAATCTATAAGATATACACTACTGTTCAAAAGTTTGGGGTCACTTAGAAATGTCCTTGTTTTTGAAAGATTTTTTTTTGTCCATTAAAATAACATACATTTGATCAGAAATACAGTGTAGACATTGTTAATGTTGTAAATGACTATTGTAGCTGGAAACGGCAGATTTATTTTTAATGGAATATCTACATAGGCGTACAGAGGCCCGTTATCCCATTTGTTTTATTGCTTCTTCAATCAGACAACAGTTTTCAGCTATGCTAACATAATTGCAAAGGGTTTTCTAATGATCAATTAGCCTTTTCAAATGATAAACTTGGATTAGCTAACACAAAGTGCCATTGGAACACAGGAGTGATGGTTGTTGATAATGGGCCTCTGGACACCTATGTAGACATTCCATAGAAAATCTGCCGATTCCAGCTACAATAGTCATTTACAACATTAACAATGTCTACACTGTATTTCTGATCAAATTTGATGTTATTTTAATAGACAAAAAATGTGTTTTTCTTTCAAAAACAAGGGCATTTCTAAGTGACCCCAAACTTTTGAACAGTGGTGAACATTTTATTTGTTTGACTTTTATTGTCAATTTTTTTTGCAGGATATGTACACAATACATATGTGCCGTATCTAAATAAAATATGAGCATAAAAATGGCCTTGTACAGTTATTTCACATTAAGCCATTGTTTATTGGAATGGTTTTGATGATCTTTATATGCCCGTGCAAAATCATCTCTACAGTCTTTGACGTCTGTCTGTTGTCATGAATCGCAAATTCCCAACACATGCAATGTATGAAATGTAGTCCAAGTGAAATTCTAAATAGAGAGAGAGTACTTCAACCCACATTATGATGTAGTCTGAATGTATTGTCATTGGAAATCAACACAGATTCAGTCTGAAGCCTTTCTTCTCTTGTTTGCTCCTGGCTATAATTGCAAGTCCACAGAGGTCTGTTATCTAATTCAGTTACAAGGATGAAAAAAACAAGATATCCAGTGTCTTGTGCATACTCCAGTTCTGTGGTTTTGTTAACGTTAAGTCTTGTTATGCTGCTATGTGCAGCACTTAACCCAGAGCAGATGGAATGACGATGGCACGGATGTTCTGTTGATCTCTTCTTTAGGTTTTCGTTGAGGAGTTAAAGTCTCGGGGACCCTTTATTTACTCGGTGTTGGAGTCCGCTCAGGCCTTTCTGTCACAATGTGCCACTGTGGATCCAGATGACAGCAAAGGTGGGGAAGTCAACAAGATATGGCAAACCCAATTATCAGACCAATAAGTTAAGAAGTTAGTTATGTGTTCCTGGTTAGGAAGAAAATGTTTATTTCATAATAAGCTGAATCATGATTTGTCATTGTCTCTCCAGTGAGATCTGCCCTTTCTGTTACTCTGCATCTCCTGTCTGTAGACGTGAGTACTCGACAGCAGAGTGGGGTGTGGAGGCAGGCCGCAGTGGCCGGAGACCTGTGGGAGAGGGTGATGTCACGCAGTGTTCAGCGCCACAAACACATGCAGTGTACTCTGGAGCGCCTCACAGAGCTACAAGGGGCTGTGGAGGAGCTGTGCCTGGACATGGAGCAGGCTGAGGGGGTGCAGGAGGCCTGGGGGCCCATAGGAGACCTCCTCATTGACTCACTGCAGGACCACATCGATGCCACCAAGGTATGCAGGAATCAGCAACATACAACCATTTTTGTTTTCCACTACCAAGGTCCATTTTTATTTTCCATTATATAGTGACTACTTAGACTAACATTGACAGTGAGCTGATATGCTCCAAATGCTTAATCCGTGTGCATAGGCATAGAATAACTAAATTAGCAGCTATTCTCTGCACATTGTATAGTTTGATTTATTCTAGATTGCTATACCAGCAGATACAGCGTATTTGGTCAAAGACCCTACATACCAGGATGTTGTGTTATGATTGGCAAATGGTTGCCGTGTTAGTGACTGGCATGGCCTCTCTGTTGTAGTTGTTCCAGGAGGAGCTGACTCAGGGTCAGGAGGGCATGAAGCATGTCAACCAGCTAGTCCACCAGCTGACCATCTCCAGTGTCCCCCTATCAGAGGACAACACCCAGGGTCTGCAGCAACTCAACACCAGGTGGAAACTGCTGGAGGTACAAAAAAAGGGAGAGACTAAAGTCCTATATGAGATTTTACAATCCTGATCTTCCCCTGCAACAATGTTCTCCAGCAGTCTCATTTTTCCCATCACTCTTCTAAAGCCTCTTGTTCACGTGTAGTATGTTACTCTGTCCCTGGGAATGTGCTGTAGCAGGCTTAGAGATGTGTGTGCTGTAGTGTGTGTGTTTCCCTGTTGCAGGAGTCCACTGAGAAGAGGCTGAGGCATCTGCAGGATGCCCACAGAGACTTTGGGCCCAGGTCCCAGCATTTCCTCTCTGGTAAGCTGCTTCTCTCTCTCTCTGCTGGAGAACCCCCTCAGAACACTGGTTACATTTGCCATGCTGTGTGCCCTTGCTCTTCTGGTTACGTTTTCCATGCTACATTGTTGTGCTTGCTTGATTTACATTGTGTTCATTTTAGGTTCAGTGCAGATTCCATGGGAACGTGCCATATCGCCCAACAAAGTGCCATACTACATTAAGTAAGCATAAATAAAAACACAAAACCAGTGTGAAAAAACATCAGCCTTCCAGCACAAATACAAGTCTAGCAGCATGCAGTGGTTCTTCCTTTAAAAGTTTAGAGCTTATGCCGTAACCGTTTGTGGTAGATGGTGGCAGATTGGGGTAAATTGTGTCATTCTGGCAACAATAGCTGACAAATAATGCGCCATATAATTATGCGACACTCCGCAAGCTGTGCTGTAATAAGGCCGTAACTTTTAAGGGAAGAACCACTGTAGCATGTCACAACAGTTTCCCTCTTTTTGTGACCCGTGTCCCAGTTTGTTTACTGTGACCTCAATATTTACTGTGACCCCTGTCCCTCTAAGTCTCTCTACATGTTACTCTCTCTTGCTACAGCCATCAAACCCAGACCACTTGTTGGGATCATCCACAAATGAAAGAGCTCTACCAGGCACTTGGTAAGACTGAAGAAAAGGATCGCCATATGATTGCAAGGATGCTTCCTATTATGGTGTTGATCTAAAGATGCCATTATTTACCATCTTTCCCCAGCTGATCTGAACAATATCAGGTTCTCTGCCTACCGAACAGCCATGAAGCTGCGACGTGTACAACAGGCCTTGAGATGTGAGTGTGTTACTGTGCCCAGTGGCCTGTCATATTAATTGCCCCACTCAATCACCACAGCAGTAGTGTCACAGCTAACGCCCTTCTCCCTTTCCCCTCTACCCAAAGTGGACAAGCTGAGCCTTGGCTGTGTTGCGGCAGCGGTTTTCCAGGGCCTGGGGTCGGGGTATGAGGACCCCGTGACGGACGCTGTTGAGGTTATGGATGTCCTGGAGGTCATCCATGCTCTGACCAGCCTGTACGAGCAGCTGGAGGAGAAACATGGCGTCTTGCTCGACATCCCGCTCTGTGTGGACATGTGTCTCAACTGGCTGCTCAACGTATACAACAGGTCTGCCTAATGGAACATCTTCTTAATTTTCTACAGTTTATTCCCCTTTTTGTCTATCCTTTAGCCTTTCTATTCCCAATCTCTATCTATTCCATAACATGTCACTCTCTCCACTCTTTCCCTTAAATATTTTCCCTCCATCTCTCTCTGCATCTTCCTCTCTTCCTCTAAGAGACATCCTAGGTCAGTCCCACATAGGGGTTGCTCTCTCTATCTCTTAGATAATTTAGCTACAGTACATCACTCTTAGCAGGGCTCCTTGGATTAGCCATTCAGTTTAGTGAACAATATTCCCCAGGGCAACATCACCAACCAAGTATCAAATAAATATCCAATGATGCGTGACAGCGCTCAGTTTGTGTGTGTGTGTTTTATACTGCGGCCTTTACGCTCTTTGGATAGCGTGCATTTGTCCCTGGGTGATTGTATGTGTGTGTGTGAAGACTGTGTGGACGTGTTTAACTTCTTGTGGGGATCAGAAGTCCCCACAAGAGTAGTAAACAAACAAACATTTGACCAACTGGGGACATTTTGATAGTCCCCACAAGGTCAAATGCTATTTCTAGCGGGTTTAGGTTTAAGGTTAGAGTTAGTGTTAATCTTAGAATTAGGCTAAAGTGCTAGGGTTGGTTTTAGGATTAGGGTTAGGAGCTAGTGTTTGGTTTAGGGTTAAGGTTGGGTCTTTGGGTTAGGGTTAAGGTTAAGGTAAGAGTACAGGTTAGGGTTAGGTAAAATAGGATTTTGAATGTGACTGAATTGTGTCCCCCCACAAGGTTAGCTGTGTGTGTGTGTGTGTGTGTGTGTATATATATATATATATATAGATGCATATGTGTGTGTATATATATATATATATATATATATATATATATATATATATATATATATATATATATATATATATATAGATGCATTTGTGCATTTGCATTTGTGTGTGAGAAGGAAAGAGATAGTGAGGGTGTATTACTGCATTATATCATGCTTAGATGGCAGTTGACTCTGTTGAGTAAGAATGTATACCATTGTGAAAAAACATCCACCTCACTCCATACTGTGCGGCAGTCAAACACTGAGACTTCTTCTTTTTCTCTCTCTGCACCCTCTAGTGGCCGTAATGGGCAGCTGAGAATCCTATCCTTCAAGACAGGACTGGTGTGTCTATGCAATGCTGACATTCAGGAGAAATGCAAATGTAAGATGTGCTTTGTTACTGTATATGATGCATTTCCAATCAATCGTACAGAGAAGTGTACGTTGTGTCCTATATGTCCTGTCTGAGGAGAGGGTATGTCAGATCTGTTCTGGCAGGTGTCTGGGCCTGGTGGATGTGCTGACCAGCAGCACCTCAATGCCCTGCTTCAGGAGATAATCCAGATCCCATGGCAGCTAGGAGAGGTGGCTGCCTTTGGAGGGAGCAATGTGGAGCCAAGCGTGGCCAGCTGCTTTCGCATGGTGAGCTAGGATTTACATTGGTCAAACTAGCTACTACTGTTAAGTATAGCTAAGGTTTTCCCCATCTAATTCCCTGTTATTGTGTGAGATTACAATAAGTAAAATCCATTCTGTGTTAAAAACTGATACTTGTCATTAGAGTATCTCCAATCTTGATATGTGATGTTGATTATCAAAGGGGATTTTGAACATTCTTTATTAATTTGTAAGGTGTAATCTATAACAAATAATGTGAGCAGCAGACTAATATCAAAGAGGATTTGAGGCTGTTTATATGTCTTTGAGTAGCTTTGAGACCATGGAGGAGAGATGCATATGCCTGATTAAACACTGTGAGCCCTATTCAACTAACCATCTATGATAACAGTTATGCTAACTCAAACTGTATCATGTTAAAAGCTCATGTCAAACGTTCATGATAAATACTGAGACATCAACGCCTCTGATAGACTCTTTTAGATCAGCCAGTCATATATCTGCTGCATCTGTTTCATCTTGACATATCTGAGTGAGATTAGTAAACAGTCAACTATGTCAAAGGGGTCATGGCATTTTAACAGGCTGTGTTAACTTATCTGAAAGGGCTAATTACCACAGGCTCTGTCGCTCTGACCTTTTGCTGTCTGTCAGCTTGTTTGTGTGGGCTTTATGGAGGTACATATGTGTACACTGGTGTATTTGTGTACGTTGTGTATATTTGTATGTCCACATGCATGTCTGTTTGTGTAGTAAATATGTAATTTGTCCTCTGGTATGTCCCCATGATAGATACTCAGCAGTCCTTCACTCCAATGGCATCGGGATGCTACTATAGTAGACAGGCTTTATCAGGCTTCACAGCTGGATTAGAGCACACCACTGGAACCAAAACGGCAATGACAATTTAATTATGCAATTTCTCTAATCAAGGCCCTCAAGAAATGTAACATGGAGTGCCTTTCAAACCCTTTTTAATGAGAATTTAGTCCAGTAATGAACATTAGTGACTCATGAGGCTTTTCTTTAACATTTCTTATCATCAATGTCATTAATTATTTCTGGCAATGAATGACTGTGAAGCGCCAGTAATTTGCTACAGCTCTACTTAGTCAGTCTCTGAAGGGGACCAGCTGCCCTCAGGGTGCCAGAGAGCACAGGCCCTGCCTTTGGGATCTCTGGTGGTCTCATGGTCCTCTTCTCCTCCCCACCGTGTGGCTGCAGGCTCCTGGGAAGACCTCCATCCAGCTGTCCCACTTCCTGGAGTGGATGAGCCTGGAGCCCCAGTCCATTGTGTGGCTGCCCGTGCTGCAGCGAGTGGTCCAGGCAGAGAACGCCCAACACCAGGCAAAGTGCTCCATCTGCAAACAGTGTCCCATCAAAGGCTTCAGGTGAACCATAGGGCCTCGACAGGGGAACAACATTTCAACCATATAGAGAATGTCAATAATATTTAGGCTTTTTAACTCATTTTCCCCCAGATACAGAAGCCTCAAGCAGTTTAATGTGGACATTTGTCAGAGTTGCTTCCTGTCCGGGCGTACTACCAAGGCCAAGGCTTTAATTTACCCCATCATGGAGTATTACACCCCAGTAAGACTCATTTTATTATGCCATACTACACCCAAGCATGGCTACAAGAATATTCCCATGGAATTGCAATGTACATTATTTTCTGATCTCTGACAGACCACTTCAGGGGAGAGGATGCGTGATTTTGCCAAAACACTGAAGAACAAGTTCAGATCAAAGCAGTACTTCAGCAAGCATCCCCAGAGGGGCTACCTGCCTGTACAGTCTGTCTTGAGGTCAGGGAGTGAGGAGACGTGAGTCCACAGAATTAGTTCTAAAGCCTGGGAGGTTTTATGTGATGGCACATCCGGAGACTGTGAGCACAGATTGACTCCTGACTTTGACATCTCTGTGCTTCCTTTAGGCCCAGCTCGTCCCCGAGGCTTCCCCACTCGGACACACACTCCAGGATTGAGCACTATGCCTGCAGGTATGAGTCAAGAAATCCTAATATAGTATCAGCCACCTGCTGCTGCCCATTAGCTGGGTGGACTTCACCCTGGGGGTGTTGGGTCAGGCTGAGTCAGAAAAGTGGGCCTGAAGCCTACCAGCACTAGGGCCAGGAGGAGAGCACGCTGAAGGTTAGCAGTGTCCACAGAACCTTATAATCCAGTTTCTCAGGCAATAACTCCTGCAGCCTATATTTGTAACAGCTGGTCTAAGATCAGCAGCCTGCTGAACACTACGTGTTCCCCAGCACCACTGTGTTTACTTCAACAAAGCAACTATTATGTCAGACACACATTTGTCAGTTTCTTTACTTCAATGTCAGTGAAGATATCTCTACATTGTGGAATAATAGTGAAGACATCAAAACAATCATGTAGTAACCAAAAAAAGTTAAACAAAGTAGGCACTCTTTGCCTTGATGACCGCTTTGCACAAACTTCGGTAAAATAGCCCTTACACAGCCTGGAGGTGTGTTGGGTCATTGTCCTGTGGAAAAACAAATGACAGTCCCACTAAACGCAATCAGATGGGATGGTATATCGCTGCAGAATGCTGTGGCAGCCATGCTGGTTAAGTGTGCCTTGAATTCTAAATAAATCACTGACAGTGTCACCAGCAAAGCACCATCACACCTCCTCCTCCATGCTTCACGGTGGGAACCACACATCCGTTCACCTACTCCGCATCTCACAAAGACATGTCGGTTGGAACCAAAAATCTCACATTTTGACTCATCAGACCAAAGAATGGATTTCCACCAGTCTAATGTCCATTGCTCGTGTTTCTTGGCCTAAGCAAGTCTCTTCTTATGATTGGTGTCCTTTAGTAGTGGTTTCTTTGCAGCAATTCGAGCATGAAGGCCTGATTCACGCAGTGTCATCTGAACAGTTGATGTTGAGATTTGTTTGCTACTTGAATTCTGTGAAGCATTTATTTGGGCTTTAATCTGAGGTGCAGTTAACTCTAATGAACTTATCCTCTACAGCAGAGGTAACTCGGGGTCTTCCTTTCCTGTGGCGGTCCTCAGAGTCAGTTTCATCATATTGCTTGATGGTTTTTGCGACTGCACTTTAAGAAACTTTCAAAGTTCTTGACATTTTCTGGATTGACTGATCTTCATGTCTTAAAGTAATGATGGACTGTCATTTCTCTTTGTCTATTTGAGCTGTTCTTGCCATAATATGAACTTGGTCTTTTACCAAATAGGGCTCTCTTCTGCATACCTCCCCTACCTTGTCACAACATAACTGATTGCTAAAACTCATTAAGAAGGAAATAAATTCCACAAATTAACTTTTAACAAGGCACACCTGTTAAGTGAAATACATTCCAGGAGACTACCTCGTGAATCTGGTTGAGAGAATGCCAAGAGTGTGCAAAGCTGTCATCAAGGCAAAGGTGGCTACTTTAAAGAATAAAATATCTAAAATATATTTAGGGGTTACTACGTGATTCCATATTGTGTGTTATTTCATAGTGTTGTTGTCTTCACTTTTATTCTACAATGTAGAAAGAAGTAAAAATAAAGAAAAACCCTTCAATGAGTAGGTGTGTCCAAACTTTTGACTGGTACTGTATGTTTTTACTGTCTGCCTCTGTTCAAGACTCGCTGACATGGAGGACCAGAACTGCTCCTTCTTCAATGAGAGCTTGTAAGTTTATCATATAAAGCTCTTACTTAATGATACAAAATGAGACTGTGTCCAAGATGAACATTACATTATCTTTCTTACATGTCCGCATAGTTCATTCTGTCCTTCCCTCTGTTAATGGCCAGGGATGAGGATCAGTATCTTGACCGTCTGGAGCAGGACTCCCAGGCCTCCTGTCATCATTACCTGGGTTATACAGGCTGTGAGACCCAGGATGAGCTGCAGAGGACACTGGCCATGCTGGAGAATGAGAACAGGTGAGAGTTCACTAACGCTCATGTCCTTATCATTTCATGAGTGGTGAGGTCAGTCCAATCACGTCCAAATCAAAATATTTCTGCCATCAGGGTATCGAATCATATCTAATCATCATTAGTTTACCTCTGATCTGCCATAAGAGCATAGATGAAAACATAAACACACAAATGAGTGCCTGGGGTCACAAAGGTGTAATTTCCCCCAGGGTGCTCCAGGGGGAGTACCGACGTTTGAAGTGGCAGCACGCTGAGGCCCAGGCATGTCCACACCTGAGGGAGGGCTCTGTGGACCAGGAGGACTACCAGGACCAGGCCTTGCTGGCTGAGGCCAAAGGCCTGAGGCACCATAAGGGCAGGCTGGAAACCCGCATGCAGATCCTGGAGGACCACAACAAGGAGCTAGAGTCCCAGCTTCACCGGCTCAGGGAGATTCTACAACAAGTGAGTCTCAGCCAGAGGTTAGCAAATAGGGGGATGCCTCGAATGCACAGTCCTGTCCACATGAAAGTGCATCCTTTTATTTCCTTGTGATTTTAGAATATGTTTTGTGAGTCCAACAGAACAGAGAGGGTTCAGAGGACAATGTATCGACTGGAACACCATCATCTGTGTACTCTCCTGTGTCACGAAGAGACCAGCTGGGGAGACAGCTAAGCTCAGGAGCCTCCAACACAGAACCCCCAGGTAACATACTACGCTAGTTTGATATGAGGATTAACTATCAAAGACATGTTGCCATTAGGGGCTTGTCTAAAAGGGAGCCCTCATGCCTTTGTTTTCCCTATGTGTAATCAGGGCCTGCCTTGGAGCCAGAGCAGGGTGTTACAGCCGATCACCTTCAACAGGTCATAGAGCAACTGAAGAACGTCTTCCCCTTAGAGACCAGAGAGAACAGTAAGTTCAAAGGGGTGATAACCTGGCACAAAGGCTGCATTCTTCTGATCAATGGGATATCCCCACTGCATAATCCTTATTACATCAGAAAAATATCTCAAAAGTATGCCAGCCTTCTTTGACCGTCTCTGGATATTCTCTAATAGTGTGTACTTAGTACATGTAAATGTCTGTTCTTTTTCTTTTTGGCCCCACAGGTGTTGCATCACCTTTTTGACTTGTTTGCCATTCCAGAGACCAGACTGTGAACCTAACAACACCTATCGTTAACGGATAGCCTTCAAGATTCCTCTCACTATGATCAAGCACATATCACTACTATGATCCATGTGTGTTTTATCCAGCTTAATACACATTGAAATGAACAAACAGGCTGATAATGAATACGTTTTACAAAATAAGTGTACATTATGGATGTCCAGTGGCCAAATGTACCACTGGATGGGAATATGATGTGTTGTTTTATGGTGTCAGGCCCATCTTTGTCTATGTGTAGTATTTCATGATGTTGATATTTTTTACATTTTCAAGAATTAATAAATTCATAATTCAATGTTTCTCTCTAACCGTTTAATTATTTTGCACAAAAGTACATGTCCACATTCATGTCAGTATTCAATATTCTTTCTCTCAGTAATATTTTAAATATATGAAAAAGTTATATTTCATTGTCACAATGTAGGCCCACAGAGGGAACAGCCATACAAATCACTTATCAGTACTTTCCATGCAAGGATATTCTCTTCTGGTAAATGGACTTAATCGACAGGACGGCACAATTTTCACGCCACTATATCGAAGTGACTCCCAGACAAACTAAACTTCTTTGCTCGCCTTGAGGACAATACAGTGCCACCAACACAGCCCGCTATCAAAACCTGCGGGCTCTTCCTCACCGCAGCCAACATGAGTAAAACATTTAAACTTGTTAACCCTCGCAAAGCTGCCCGTCCAGATGGCATCCCTAGCCGCGTCCTTGGAGCATGCGCAGACCAGCTGGCTGGTGAGTTTACAGACATATTCAATCAATCCCTGTCCCAGTCTGCTGTTCCCACATGCTTCAAGAGGGCCACAATTGTTCCTCTTCCCAAGAAAGCGAAGGTAACTGAGCTAAATGACTATTGCCCCGTAGCACTCACTTCTGTCATCATGAAGTGCTTTGAGAGATTAATCAAGGATCATATCACCTCCACCCTACCTGACACCCTAGACCCACTCCAATTTGCTTACCGCCCCAATAGGGCCACACAACGCAATCACACTGCCCTAACCCATCTGGACAAGAGGAATACCTATGTAAGAATGCTGTTCATCGACTACAGCTCAGCATTTAACACCATAGTACCCTCCAAACTCGTCATTAAGCTTGAGACCCTGGGTCTCGACCCCGCCATGTGCAACTGGGTCCTGGACTTTCTGATGGGACGCCCCCAGGTGGTGAGGGCAGGAAACATCTCCACCCCGCTGATCCTCAACACTGGGGCTCCACAAGGGTGCGCTCTCAGCCCCTTTCCTGTACTCCCTGTTCACCCATGACTGCGGGCCATGCACACCTCCAACTCAATCATCAAGGAAGGAGGAGGTGATGGCCCTCGGAGTGTGGTGTCAGAAAAATAATCTCACACTTAACGTCAACAAAACAAAGGAAATGATTGTGGACTTCAGGAAACAGCAGATGGAGCACGCCCCCTATCCACATCGACGGGACAGTAGTGGAGAAGGTGGAAAGTTTTAAGTTCCTCAGCGTACACATCACAGACAAACAAATGGTCCACCCACACATAGCGTGGTGAAGGCACAACAGCGCCTCTTCAACCTCAGGAGGCTGAAGAAATTTGGCTTGTCACTAAAAACATTCACAAACTTTTACAGATGCACAATCAAGAGCATCCTGTCGGGCTGTATCACCGCCTGGTATGGCAACTTCTCCGCCCACAACCGCAAGGCTCTCCAGAGGGTAGTGAGGTCTGCACAACGCATCACCGGGGGAAAACTACCTGCCCTCCAGGACACTTACACCACCCGATGTCACAGGAAGGCAAAAAAAGATCATCAAGGACAACAACCACCCGAGCCACTGCCTGTTCACCCCACTATCATCCAGAAGGCGATGCATCAGGTGCATCAAAGCTGGGACCGAGTGCCTGAAAAACAGCTTCTATCTCAAGGCCATCAGACTGTTAAACAGCCAACATACTTACTCAAATCTCTAGCCACTTTAATAATAAAAAATTGAATGTAATAAATGTATCACTAGTCACTTTAAGCAATGCCACTTTATATAATGGTTACATGCCCTACATTACTCATCTCATATGTATATACTGTCCTCTATACCATCTAATGCAGCTTGCCTATGCCGTTCGGCCATCGCTCATCCATATATTTATATGTACATATTCTTATTCATTCCTTTACACTTGTGTGTGAAAGGTAGTAGTTGTTGTGAAATTGTTAGATATTACTGCATTGTCGGAACTAGAAGCACAAGCATTTCGTTACACTCGCATTAACATCTGCTAACCATGTGTATGTGACCAATACAATTTTATTTTGATCTGTAGTGAAGTTTGGATGATGCCTTCCCCCCCTAATTGACTATCAAATGTGAGCAGAATGTAGGTTCTAGTTGTTAAATACTCCTCAGAAAACAAACTAGATAATCCCTATGTATTATTCAGTGTTTGTAATGGATTAGCTGTGGATTTAATAATCCTTAAGGTGTACGCTGTATCCTGAACTTCCGTTCCCCCTCTTATGTATGTTTTCTTTCAGAATGGACACAAGTTTAGGAGCATCACTGAGACAGTGACAACAGCAGTCATTCATTTTCACACTAATCATTAATTTGGCTTTTTGATTTGTTTAATTGAGGATGACAAAGTCAATACTTGACACAGTATGATAATCAAGGACATTGCCTAACTAGACAATTCAATATGTCCAGCATTCACTTCTGTACCAATAATGTACAATTACATAAAGTGTACCATATGTTGAAATCAATATATTTGTAGGGGTTTATGATTTGCCAATACGGTAATGTGGCAATCCACAAGAGTACAAAATAAATACAATTCTGAAATACTAAAAAATATATATTTTTCCATGCAGTCCTGCTTCAATATCTGGACTTGTGCCCTCCATGGGGGTGACATTGAAAGTATCCATAGTGCAAGAAGGCTTATATGCCATTAGTGTGTTCCATTGGAATTGTAAAAAAAACTTTGAAGGATGACACTTCGAAGAGACATCAAGTTTGCTTACTTTCATAAAAAAATGAATGGAACTGGACATGCAGTCAGTTATTTATCCATTGGCACAGCTGATGGATCTCTAACACCGTCTCAAAGTGTTCTGTGGAAGACTAGATTCTAGTGCTATAATTCAGTCCACAGATGTTGGTTTGTCACAGAGTAGCTCGGATGGCTTCATTCCGTAGCACTTTGTACGTGAGCCAATAGAAAACATTGAAGCAAAGGAAAGTCAGAGGGAACACAGCCCTGGATATAGTGTCAATCCTTTTTGCCCGATCTACAAACCGCCTGCGGATGTCATACAGTGGAAACCCAGGAGGTAAGGCCTGAAAGATTGGGGCGTCCATCTCTGGTGGTGCATCTTCTGCTGCTCCATAACTATGGAGAAAATAGGCCTGACTCTGCTCTGCCAGTTCCTGCTCCTAGGAAAGAACACAAGGAAAAGGGTCAAATATGTCTGTCACCCTCAACCTGAAACATTTTCTCCACATTTATTGCCGTATTATAATTATTCAAGTGTGGCAAAGTAAAAAAGGATTTTGTGATGAATACATTTCACATGAGAGAGATTAAACAGATAGCGATGACAACTGTATCACTGTGAGATCTACCATTTTGTTTTTCTAAGTGAACAAACAGTGGACTATCCCCATTAAACTAGACTCCAGTCAATGTGAGAAAAGTAGGAGTTTTTACCCTGGCACAGACACTGCACTGCTGAGGGCCAGACAAGGTCCCCTGGCAGGTGTTGTTGCCTGGCACGTTGTTACCTTTCACTTTGCTGCTCTCACCAGTTCCACTTCCCTGCTGATAGAGCCAGAGCAACATGGAGGTTTAGCAGGCATACGGGAATACTGTGATTCAATCTAAACAAACAACAAGCAGTGACACATTACTGATGACATTCAAGTATGTTAACAGAGTCTGAGAAATACCAACTGAATGTGTAAAGGTTTCAAAATAAGATGAGACTTAGGTAAAACAGTAGACTACCTGGTCCCTGGAACTGATCTAGATGGAGGTGTCAGGGAAAAGTATTGGGAATTTTCATAATACAGTGGAAGGCTAACTTTTGGGTTACTTGTTTATGTTGAGGTCCAAAGTGAAACGGAAAGCCAAGCTGTTGAGTAGAGCAATAATGGCTAGAAGAAGGAAGAAAATGACTTGAATTTAGAACAGATCTGTGGATCTCCCAGCATGATACAACAGCCAGCTGAACTGTGTTGCTGCTGCATAACAGGGCATAGAGGGAATAGCAGGTGACAGCAGCCTGAGGGAGTGGGCTGCACAGGGTCTCGTACTCACAGTTCTCTGCCGCTGTTGTTCTTTGATCTTTTTCCTCAGTCTGAAGAACTCTTTGTGCTGTCGTGAGACAAAGTTCACTGCTGCATACTCGAGCAGTGCAGCAAACACAAAAAGAAGACACACAGCCATCCAGATATCAATGGCCTTCACATAAGACACCTACAAACAGATTAATACGTGTTAGAACTTCAACATGCAGGTAAACAACTGAAATAACCTGTGATGGTTAGGTATTAAGTAGAAAACTGATAACTGGCATTTTCTGAATTAAATCATCTTTTGAAATCAATTTTGATTGAATGTATGTAGCTTGTCCAGCTAGAACACCTGAGCAAAATAAAATATCAAACATTTCCTCTCTTACCTTAGGCAAGGATGCCCTGGACCCAGAGCTTTGTGTTGTCATGGTGAGCACTGTGGTGATACCAAGGCCCACTCTAGCTGGGGCCGCATCCATGTTGATCCAGAAGGATACCCAGGAGAGGATGACAGTTAGCAGGCTGGGGATGTACATCTGGATCAGGTAGTAACCCATCTGTCTCTCCAGGTGGAACTTTACCTCGATGCAGGCGAATTTACCTGCCAGCAGATGCCAGATGGTTACAGATGAAGACATTGTCATTAAGCAAACTGTGGCAATAACATTCCATTGAGAGCCCAGAATCTACCTGTGTTGTAGTGTTTGGTGCAGTAGCCCAAGTCTTTCTCCTCCTTCAACACAAACTGAGGAAGCATCAGGTCATCAGCCACCTGCACAGGGCCAATGTCCAGCCACTGGAAACACAGGTCATTCATGGTGTAGCCAACTAGAGCACAGAGGAGAAGGGAGAACACGGGTTTCTTTTATTCATGATCTAGCCTGCTACAGAGGGAGAGGCAAGTTTATTTATAAAGTTGTCAACATCAAAAGCCTGTCTAGTCAAGTGTAGAGAATGGGGGAAAAGAGGCACCAGGAAGTGAAACTAGCCGAGTGCAAAGAATGGATTAAAAAAAGAGGTAATAGAAAACTCACAGCTTTCCAGCTGCATAGAGCATGTCTGAATGTCCATAGGGAAGTTCATCAGATCCATAGGGCAGGACAGGATCAGAGTTAACCTGACTCACAGAACCAGAAGCACATAGTGAGAGGGTGAATAGAAGACAGGTATGGGGAGCTTTGTACACTAATATTACTTGTGGCCTCAAATTGAGCGTTGATAATTATTGTTACTGATCACATGTTATAAATAACACAATTGTACTCTTATATATCATTATGAGGAGACACTACTGTTTTAGAGACACCGGTCACCTGATACTGTAGAGGACATTCCCATTTTGGAATATCCGCAGCAGTTTGTTGTCTGTGGTGACTTCGTGAAAGTTTGCCCCTTTTTCATTGGCAAAGAAAAGGTCAGGTTTCCAGATGGAGTCCAACATGGAAGGATCCAGGTCCAGAGAGTCATCAGGGTACTCCTTATAGGCCAGTCGTGGGTCATTCCATTGTTGCCGTAGAAACACATTAAGCCGATAGTCCTATGGTAGTTATAGTAGAAAAGAGACAGTCTATTAAAGTGAGCGAACAGCCGCTGTTTGGAGGAAAGGTGGATGAGAAGAAAAAGCCCTCACCATAGTGGTTTCTGTGATGGACCCAAAGCTGTTGATGAACAGGTTGATGGTGACATTCACAGGAGGACCTGAAAAATAGTCCATGAGACACAGCTACTCATCTATACTGCATTATAATTTAATGTGTTTCACTATACTATTTTCTGAAACAGACAATTTTTTCATTGCTTAACCTGTACTGTAAAATGCATTACTCATACAGTACATGTTCATTCATCATTCATACATATTTATTCATATTTCAAGGAAAATATCTGTGGCAGAGCATCTGTGGCAAATAAAAACGGATCTGAAAACATTGTCAGGTCTATTTAATGACGGGATAATATTGTATTCCAGCCCACAATGGAATAAGAACTATTTTACTGTATATACTGAACAAAAATATAAACGCAACATGTAAAGTGTTGGTCCCATGTTTCATGAGGTGAAATAAAATATCCCAGACATTTTCCATAAGCACAAAAAGCTAATTTTTCTCAAATTTTGTGCACAAATTTGTTTACATCCCTGTTAGTGAGCATTTCTCATTTGCCAAGATAACCCATCCACATGATAGGTGTGGCATATCAAGAACCTGGGGATAATAAAAGGCCACCTGTGGCAGACTGCACTAGCATCGATTAGTCCCCGCGATATGCAACTTTTTAGGGAAGTCAGGAACCAATACACGCAGTCAGTCAGGAAAGCAAAGGCTAGCTTTTTCAAACAGAAATTTGCATCCTGTAGCTCTAACTCCAAAAAGTCCATGGAGAATAAGAGCACCTCCTCCCAGATGCCCACTGCACTGAGGCCAGGTAACACTGTCAACAACAATAAATCCACGATAATCGAGAATTTCAATAAGCAATTCCCTATGTCTGGCCATGCTTTCCTCCTGGCTACCACAACCCCAGCCAACAGCTCACCCCCCCCCCGCAGTTACTTGCCCAAGCCTCCCTAGCTTCTCCTTCAGCCAAATCCAGATAGCAGATGTTCTGAAAGAGCTGCAAAACCTGGACCCGTACAAATCAGCTGGGCTAGACAATCTGGACCCTCTCTTTCTAAAATTATCCTCCGCCATTGTTGCAACCCCCATTACCAATCTGTTCAACCTCTCTTTCGTATCGTCCGAGATCCCTAAAGATTGGAAAGCTGCCGCGGTCATCCCCCTCTTCAAAGGAGGTGACACTCTAGACCAAAACTGCTATAGACCTATATCCATCCTATATCCATCCAAGTCTTCGAAAGCAAAATTAATAAACAGATCACTGACCATTTCGAATCGCACCGTACCATCTCCGCTGTGCAATCCGATTTTCGAGCTGGTCACGGGTGCACCTCAGCCACGCTCAAGGTACTAAAATAAATCATAACCGCGATCGATAAGACAGTACTGTGCAGCTGTCTTCATCGACCTGGCCGGGGCTTTCGACTCTGTCAATCGCCGTATTCTTATCGGCAGACTCAACAGCCTTGGTTTCTCAAATGACTGCCTCGCTTGGTTCACCAACTACTTCTCAGACAGCGTTAAGTGTGTCAAATCGGAGGGCCTGTTGTCCGTACCTCTGGCAGTCTCTATGGGGGTACCACAGGGTTCAATTCTTGGGCCGACTATTTTCTCTGTATATATCAACAATGTTGCTCTTGCGGGTGATTCCCTGATCCACCTCTACGTAGACGACACCATTCTGTATACATCTAGCCCTTCTTTGGACACTGTGTTAACTAACCTCCAAACAAGCTTCAATGCCATACAATTCTCCTTCAGTGGCCTCCAACTGCTCTTAAACGCTAATAAAACCAAATGCATGCTTTTCAACGGTTCTGACTTAGAATATGTGGACAACTACAAATAACTAGGTGTCTGGCTAGACTGTAAACTCTCCTTCCAGACTCGTATTAAACATCTCCAATCCTAAATTAAATCTAGAATCGGCTTCCTATTTTGCAACAAAGCCTCCTTCACTGACGCCACCCTCGTAAAACTGACTATCCTACCGATCCTCGACTTCTCAGAAAGATGGATGGCACTGCATCCAGTTATCACAGTGCCATCCGTTTTGTCACCAAAGCCCCTTATACCACCCACCACTGCGACCTGTATGCTCTAGTCAGCTGGCCCTCGCTACATATTCGTCGCCAGACCCACTGGCTCCAGGTCATCTATAAGTCTATGCTAGGTAAAGCAACACCTCATTTGGCCGCCTTTCCTTCCAGTTCTCTGCTGCCAATGACTGGAACGAATTGCAAAACTCGCTGTAGCTGGAGACTTATATTTCCCTCACTAACTTTAAACATCAGCTATCTGAGCAGCTGACCGATCGCTGCAGCTGTACATAGCACATCTGTAAATAGCCCACCCAATCTACCTACCTCATCCCCAATGTCATTTTAGAGAATTTGGCAGTACGTTCAACTGGCCTCACAACTGCAGACCACGTGTAACCACGCCAGCCCAGGACCTCTACATCCAGCTTGTTCACCTGCAGGATCGTCTGAGACCAGCCACTCGGACAGCTGATGAAACTGAGGAGTATTTCTGTTGTTAATAAAGCCCTTTTGTGGGGGAAAAACTCATTCTGATTGGCTGGGCCTGGCTCCCCAGTGGGTGGGCCTGGCTCCCAAGTGAATGGGCCTATGCCCTCCCAGGCCCACCTATGGCTGTGCCCCTGCCCATTCATGTGAAATCCATCGATTAGGGGCTAAATAATTAATTAATTTCAATTGACTGAATTCCTTATATGAATTGTAACTATAACATTTTTGAAATTGTTGCGTTTATATTTTTGTTCAGTATAATAATAATACATTTGTATAAAGCTTTTCATTAGAGTTATTTTTGATACTGTATACTGTATATATACAATAAAAACAACATGCATTTAGAATCAAGGCAGATAAAACAGGAATAGTGTGCTGGGTGCTAAATACATTTTACATTGGGACTAGGACTATCAAAAATTCAGTCTTTAATTCAGGTTTTAAGGCCCGTTTTAAAAGTTCAGAGTGATGGTGCAACTCTCAGATGGCCAGGGAGAGCATTCAATAGGCGAGGGGCAAGGGACCAGAAGGGTCGGTCCCCCATAGTTCGGAGACGTGTCTTGAGGACTTGAAGCAGTAGGGAGTGGCTGGAGCAGAGAGTGCAAGGTGGCTCGCTGATTGAGATGAGGTCGCTGGGCTTTAAATACAAGCATGACCATTTTGAAGTCAATCCTGTAGTTGACCGGTAGTCAGTGGAGTTGGACCAGGATCGGGGTGATATGGTCTGACTTCTTGGTCCTGGTCAGGACCCTGGGCAGCACTGTTCTGGATTAGTTGGATCCCCTGTAGTGATTTGGCTAGGAAGCCCCCAAACAGCGCATTGCCGTAGTCATTCTGAGAGAAGAAGGCGTGGATGAATTTCTATGCATCTGTCTGGGAGAGTGATGGTATAACCTATTGGAAGAGGTCAGAGGAGAACCAGTTCAGAGCTGTTCCAGAGACAGCAGTGTGTTCTCTGAGATGCCACAGGAGGATGATGTGGTGTACAGAGTCAAAAGCAGCACTGAGATGTAAGAGGAGGAGGATGCTAGGAGATCCAGAATCAGCAGCCATCAGCAGGTCATTAGTAACTTTAATCAGAGCTGTTCCGGTGCTGTGCAAGGGCCAGAAGTCAGATTGGAAAAACTTTTACAACTGATTAGAGGACAGATGAGATTGAAGTTGGTTTGCAACCACTTTCTCCAGTACTTTTGATAGGAAGGGGAGGTTGAAGATGGGCCTGTAGTTGGATAGGATGTGCTGGTCAAGGTTGGGTTTCTTCAGTAACGGGGTGACTGCAGCTGTTTTGAAGATTGGTGGTACTGTACCTCTCCAGTCAGCAGGGACTTGTTGATCAGGGTGATGAGAAACATAAGCAGGATTGATGAGCAGGTTTTGAGTAGGGATGTAGGGAGAAGGTGGTGGCCTTTCATTTTAGAGATGATTGACTGCACAGCGGTGGATGTGTTTACACAGTTTATAATGTGGCAAGCTGTCTTGTATTAGATTGAGTAATCACAAACATCCAGGATAAAATGGTTGTCGTTTCCAATATGCTCCCATTAGTACATTGCATCTCTCAACTACTGACATCATAAATATTTAATAATCTAATTTCCTAAGAGGGTATAATTTATTGATTCTACTTTAATTAAATTTGTGTATTTATAGACAATCAGCATGGAGTTACTTTGCATTGCATTCACTGGCATATTTCAGTGATGTGCAGCAAGTATAAAATATATATGATGAGATTTGACCCTTGAGAAATAAAGAGGAACTATGTCAGAGGGAATCTGCTGGCTTCGCTGGCTGTGGAGAAACAGACTGAACTAGGGGCTCTATTCATTCTGATCCCGAGATAACATTTTAAGGTAATTTCCGATTGAGCTGACATGCAGCATATACTGTGAATGCAGTCTCCGCTAAAGCGGGAATATTGCCTTTACATTTCAATCACACTTTAAGGCTGAACTTCTGCGATGCGGATTTAATAGAGCCCAAGGTCTGTGTGTTAACATACACGCAAAATGACACTTTTCTAACCAAAAACAAATGCTCTGAGTAATTCCGGCTTTAAGTATCAAAATAAATCATTATAATATGAAAGTGGAAATCTTTCAGATTTATATCCAATTGTATCTTAAATATATTATTTAAAGCTACTGTACTACAGCCACCTGTTTAGGCTTTACTGTACTGTATCATAATGTGTATAACTGTATATGTATTGTTTTATAATCTACAATGTACTGCATTATACCTTTGAAGTTGGGTCTAATGCGGGCGTCATACCCAGATGTCCTTCCCATGAGTTTATCCAGAAAGTCAGATGGGGAAGGGGCCTTCCCTACCCTGCTAGGTAGCTTCATCTCCTTACAGGACCCAGGCCTGCCAGAGGGGAGGAAGAGGAGCAAACTGTGAGAGGAATGTCAGGAGTAGTATTATCTGGAACTGATGGGCAACTACAGTTTCAGACAGTCATAATAAATGGATGTGATAGAAATAATTTGATTCATAAAAGGTGAAGAGTTACATACTCTGCTCAACAAGTGAGATGCTGCAAAAACATATTTCTTTGAAAATATAAGGTGGGAATAAGAATGGTAGGGACGATATATGCTTTTTGTAATTACTATTTCTTTGTAATCAGCCACAAGCAGTAAAGTAGTGACTATTTTTTGTAATAAAATTGGAATATTAATGTATTACAATTAAGAGATGGTATTTGAGTTGGTGTGATCATTTATATTGATTTTAGTACACACACAGGTCATGTAGCTTTCTCCTTTATGTAGACTGCGTATATCTAATCCCTGGACAAAATCATCTCTCCACTGTGTCTTTCCCAACATTCCAAATCACCTTTCTCCCTCTATCAGCGGTTTTCTTTCATAGATGATCCTACTTTAAGTGTAGGACTTCTACGGTCTAGTCCCAATGCATTAGACTAACAGCAGAATCGTATAAATTTGTTAAGCTAAATGTAGAGTTGTTTATGAATAAATATTTAATACAGGGTAAAAGTCTGCAAAATTTGGAGGAATAACTACGTCATATACCTTTTAGTATACAGTCCAAATAAATATCCTACAGTTATTGGTAATTATTTTACAAAATGCAATGTAAAACATGATTAGCACATCAAAATCAATTTAATATCTATTATACATGTATTATTTTTAGGCACATTTAAAAAAATAATATATTGTAGAACATATGAACCTTTCAAGGTGAAAAAAATGATTTTATTTCTCTGTGATTTTCATATATTTGGGAAAACATTGTACATTTCCCATGGAACAACTTCTCACTTCAAAAGTAGCAGATCTCTATTTCTTCAGTTTGCACAAATGCACATTGAAACAAAATTTTCATTTTTCTTAGTCTCCTTTCAGTTTTACTCAAACAACCACAGGCTATAATAAAACAATAAGTACTTACTAAGCCAAAAGGCAAGACAATTATGTATCTTACCTGCATTGTAGAAAGCAGACCGAGGAAACCCATACCATCCACAGGACTAGTGAAATCATTCTCTGCTAACAGCTCTATGTATAAAATACAAATGGATGAAGAAATGTTTAGAGGCATATAACTCAGTGAAGAGTCTGTGAATCTAGGCTGAGAAACATGGTGTTGCTCCTCTACCCAGACAAATCCATATTGAGCCCTCTGAGCCTCCGGCTCTCTGCAGGTGTAACATCCAAGATGATGCTGGTCTATAATTCAAGGTCTGGGGAAGTTTTGCCATGTGATTTTTTTGTGTTGAAGACCCACAAGCTTTATGTCTTTTTCATAGCCAAATGCATGCTCCAGGAATTACAGCAGGAATATTTAAAGAGACGGCAGCATTTGAGACCTCTTTTTTATAAATTTTTTAGTCAGTGAGTCTTTAAAGTTCCAATATTTTGAGACTTAATCTTATGATGGCTTTAGACTTTCATAAACAGTTTGGATCCACAGTCAAGGCATTTTCTATTAAATAAATACCTTTTTTCACCTAAAAAGAAAAACACAGTAACAGAGAACATGGACATACATTCCCCAAATATATATTCACTGAACAAAATTTAAACGCAACATGTAGTGTTGGTCCCATGTTTCATGAGCTGAAAAAATAAATCCCAGAAATGTTCCATATGCGCATATTTCTCTCAAATGTTGTGCACAAATTTGTTTACATCCCTGTTAGTGAGCATTTCTCCTTTGCCAAGATAATCCATCGACCTTGATAGGTGTGGCATATCAAGAAGCTGATTAAACAGCATGGCCATTACATAGGTGCACCTTGTGCTGGGGGACAATAAATTGCCACTTTAAGAGGTGCAGTTTTTCCACACAACACAATGCCACAGATCTTAAGTTAAGGGAGCGTGTAATTGGCATGCTGACTGAAGGAATGTCAACAAGAGCTGTTGCTAGAGAATTGAATGTTAATTTCTCTACCATAAGCCCCCTCCAACGTCATTTTAGAGAATTTGGCAATACGTACAAACGGCCTCACAACCGCAGACCACATGGGGGGTATTTCTGAGGAGTATTTGTGTCTGTAATAAAACCCTTTTATGGGGAAACACTCCTTCTGATTGGCTGTGCCTGGCTCCCCAGTGGGTGGGCCTATGCCCTCCAAGGTCCACCAATGGCTGCATCCCTGCCCAGTCATGTGAAATCCATAGATTAGGGCCTAATTCATTTATTTCAATTGACTGATTTCCTTATATGAACTGTAACTCAGTAAAATCTTTGAAATTATTGCATTTATATTTTTATTAAGTATATTTCTAGATACAAGTCTACCTCCATTATTAAAATAATTAATTTCAAGAATGTATTAAATAAACATTAATTGGTAAAAGGATTTTGAAATATTCAAGAATGAAGAGGGGCACTCAAGGCAGTTAAGCAGACAAATTAAAGAATAAAGGGCACAACATTGTTATCAAAAGGAAAGTACTTTCAAAGTGTACAATACAAAAGGGAAAGACATTTTGTATATTTCTTTCTCATGAGAAGTTCTCTCGACTAGTTAATTAAACTATCCCTCGAAGGGATACGTTTTCTGTTCACAGGTTAATTACTTGTCTCTTTCAACACCTAGATAAATTATCACACCTTTGGAGGAACTCAGTAGTAACAGTCAGACATAAAGCGGCAATACATTTCACACATTACTTTAATAATTACGCCTATGGCAGACTATCTTAGCAAAAGCGATGCTAGCTGTACCTCACACGTGTTAAGACAGTTCCTTCACATCTGTAAAAACTTTCCCGCCTTCCCACAGGGAGGTGTTTAAGAGCCAGTGTCAGCAGATTGGGAGAGAATTTTTTTTTATTTAAAATCATGCAAGTTTTCTGCATGTAAAAACAGTTCCAGTTCCATAGTGGTTAAGTAGGCCAGCTTTAATTTTAATGTGGCAGCCTTCTGTAGAGTATAAAGTTATACTGCAGACCTACTTTCCCAGTGAGTGGTTCTGTATGCTGTAGCCCACAGGTCAGGCGCCCTTGGAGCAGGACTGCCTGTTCCCATCCACTCTGAGGAGAGCCATGGCACTAACCTGAGAGCTCCCAGGACAGGAACAGTCTGTGGGAGCAGTGCAGGCAGGTGAGCAGTGACTGTTGGGAATGGATCTTTTGTTAAACAAAACAGTCTCAACATGGTAAGCCACTGCATAAGAGACTCCATATTTGAGCTTGTGTGATTTAATTACCAACATTTAAACAATGTGAAACCATGTTATAATACAAGTTCTCTTGGAAATGTATCAAGGGACTTTAGTGCTTACAGTCCATATCAGAACCAGTTCTCCTAACGGAGTGATAACATCTTAGGAAATAAAAATGCAAATGGTAGGATAATTTCAATTTAAAAACATGTTTATTGCAGCCTTTAACAATAGGAGCTGCTCTGATCACACTGAAAAACAACCTCTATGTACCAGTATGTTGTCAGGCTTGCACACCGTCACCTGTATTCCCGGGATGGACAATTTCACCTTGATCACAAAACGCAACAGAATAGATCTGGAGATATGGGGGCGGCATTCATTCTATATAGAATGATTAGACTGATCGACATTGGGAATATTTCTACTCACTATCTTGAATAGAAAACAAGAAAAAAACATGCATGTGATAGAAATTACAAACATGACAATATTCCAGCGACATTAAAATGTACAGAGTAGATTTGTGTCCAGAGATTCTCCCTTTTCAAGTGCACCATCATAGTGGGGTCTGCCAAAGCCTGGCGATGACTGTGAAAGTTCAAAGCCTTTATGAGTAGTGACAGCACACGTCTCTCCCAGCATAGGCTCAGCCTCCCCAGAGGAGAGAAGACTCAGTCGTCGTGAATGTTGAAGAGCTTAGCCACTTCATTCAGATCGGCATGTTCCTCTCCATCTTTGATGATCTGCAAAGACAAGAATGCAAAGCAGTCTATATTTAACTGCGTTCAACATCACTTAAGTGACATGGAGCGGGTTAAAGAACAGAGAAAATATGTATCCTCTGATATTTGTGACAGTTCACACCTTCCTTGCAACGGGCATTCTGTTGAACACGTTCCACAGGATAATGCCCACCACCACTTTGTCTCGCAGATAGAAGATCACTCCTTTCCCGTAGTTGTCCTTCTGCTCGAGTACTGGAGGGGGTTCAGGGGTGGAGGAGGCTACAGGGCTACTGGCCGTCCCCTCAGTCTCACTCTCCGAACGGATTCCAGTTCCTATCGGGATAGGAAAGACGCTCAGTCTATGTCTTTAAAACAATTGTTGGGGGGGGGGGTTTAAAAGTTGAGTTGATTTGTAAAACAGAGGTCCTTCTGTAGAATCAAATAGTTGTCGGCACATGCTTTGTAAACAACAGGTGTAGACTAACAGTGAAATGCTTACTTACAGGCCCTTCCCAACAATGCAGAGATGAAAAAATTAAAAAATGATACCGCGAGGAATGATTACACAATGAGCAACGATAACTTGGCTATATACACAGGGTAATAGTACCGAGTCATTGTGCAAGGTAAGAGGTAGATATGTACATATAGGTAGGTGTAAAGTGACTAGGCAACAGGATAGATAATAAACAGTAGCAACAACGTATGTTATGAGTCAAAAGAGTTAATGCAAAAAGGGTCAATGCAGATAGTCCGGGTAGCTATTTAACTAACTATTTAGCTGTCTTATGGCTTGGGGGTAGAAGCTCTTCAGGGTTCTGTTGGTTCCAGACTTGGTGCATCGGTACCACTTGCAGTGTAGTAGCAGAGAAAACAGTCTATAACTTGGGTGGCTGGAATCTGACAATTATGTTGACTGTAAATCAGTATAATGTGGATGGTTATACCTGACTTCTCTGTGGCAGCTTTGGGGGTGTCCTTAGCAGTGGCTTTGGCAAATACTCCAACCGTTGGAAGGCTACTGTCTACTATCCCAATGGCCTCATAGCCTACATCAGGCCCCAGGTCACTCCTGTGGGACAAAATAGGACATGAGATACAAGGTTAGAGGAGAGGGAGCCACTGACGACTAGTGACAAGGAAACTGAATGATATGACTCGTACCAGAACATGGACTGATGCCAGTAGGGCTTATTGGCTCCCGTCATGTTCTCTCCGGCCAGCCGGCCACTCACGACTGCATGGTCATGGTGCTCCACTCGCCTGCGGCCCAGTCTGATGTCATAGAAGCACGCTGCATCACCTGCCTGTAAACAGAGGACACAAAGGATCACAACAGTGGCCTACATAGTCATGATACATCGGTAATAAATGACCACACTTTTTAATTTATAGTTTCCTTGTGCTTGAGAATGAGAGTAAAGGATGCATATCTTATGAGATGTTCTCAATCTTTCAATGGGGGAGCTCTTCTTTACTGAGAATTGACCTTTCAGAAGAAAATGAAGTAGGAGCCGAAGACAACCACTTGAATTTGCACTTACCACCCATATATTGGACCTAGCCTGCAGTTCTGCGTTGACCCGAAAGCCCCCAAAGTCAGAGTCTACCTCTAGACCTGCTGACTTGGCCAGCTCTACGCTGGGCTCCAGCCCAACAGCTGCAACAATATGGTCCGTCTTCACCACACGACCATCCTTCAGTTTGATCTCCACTTTACCATCTTTGAAGCTCACAGCTTTTACCAACGCTTCTGTGATGACCGCCACTCCCTCTGTAAAAGGTGAAAGATGAATTTCGGTATAAATAACTTACTTAAAAGAAGTATCAACCAGGCAAGGTTGGCAATGGCTGCCTCAGTCATTTCCACAGGGGAGAAGAAACTGCCATATACAGTCCATTAGTGAAACATACAAGTAATAGAGATTAAAGAGGTTTCCCCTTCTTACCGCTCTTGACTTTGGCTGTTGTCCAGTTGCTTAGATACTCCGGCAGCACCTTTCCCATGTTGCCCTTCTCAGGGAACATCTGGATTACCTCCAGGTCAGAATCAGCAGCTGGGAGAAGGATGGACAGAGACACATTACAAAAAAGGGGCATTTCACTGTGGTGAATGTTGGTTCAGTAATAGTGTCAAATTAATTGGAAAAACACATGTTTGAAAATTTGGGCCATAGACACATCCTATGTGTTTTAATCAAATCAACTATATGCACTGAGCTTGTCTGATACTTTAAGTGAACTGTTGATGAAATAATTAAGTCACACAAATGAAGAGGGAGTTCGACCAACATTTATTTGAATGTGCCTGGCCTGGCACAGACTTGCTGTGTTAAATTTTTTTTTTAAAGACGGCGAGGGACTGTGTGACTAGCATCCGTTCTCTCTCTGTCCTCCCTGCTGCAGCGACCACCACAAAACATCAACTGTGTGCCTTGTACTGTCGTGTTACTGAAATCTCTCATTTGTCTTTGACAAACATTCCCTATCGAATGCACGTGACCAATAGAATATTATTAGCACATCAATAAATTGGTTATAAACAAACTCTGAACACCGTAACAACAAAATGGATGCAGAGGACGTGACAAATAAACTCGCAACGGGGAATGTTTACTGGTTGCTCAGGAGGTAAAGGGGAAGTCTGAAGAGTGGAAAACATTTTACTAGTTGTGGAAAATACTGGATATCAAGAAAAAGAAGGTATGGAGCAAGAGCTGCGTGGATATTACGTGCACGAAACAAGTGCTGTTAGATTACAATATTTTTTCCTGACCGTTTGGAACCACATAAACACAAAAATTGTAAGTGTACTTGAGAGTCTGTTGTAATTTTAGTTTTGCATTTTATAAAGCCTTTATAACAGAAAATACTAAAAACAGTCACATTCATCTGTTAACGCAATTTCCGAAATGGAACGGTTTAGGCCTATTTATTGTTCATGCTAATTATTCAATGGTTGCTTTGTTATTTTATTTTTAAACAAAATGCTTGATTTCATTTCATATCATGAATGACTCCGATGCTGTGTGATGACATGAACAAATTAATGATTGATTCAGTAGCCTATATAAAAGTATTGAAAGGTGTTTAATTGCCATATTGTAATTACTTCGCCGCCATGGCCTATTTTTGCCTTAACTCCCTTATTTGACCTTATTTGCACTCACTGTATATATACTTTTTTCCCTACTGTATTATTGACTATGTTTTGTTCATTCCATGTGTAACTCTGTGTTGTTGTATGTGTCGAACTGCTATGCTTTATCTTGGCCAGGTCGCAGTTGCAAATGAGAACTTGTTCTCAACTTGCCTACCTGGTTAAATAAAGCTGAAATGAAAAAATAAAATAAAGCTATTAAGACTAAACAAGACGCGCTCTTAGGCTATAGCTCGATGATGGAATACAATGCTAGTAAACCTAGTAATAACATTACTTATTGATCATCATAATAGTAATAATAACAATAAGGAGATCAAGGAAAAAGGAGGGTTATCATAATAAACATAATTTGACCATTTGGAACAGCGTAAACACTAAATAACAATAATACCATGGTCCAACGAAAAAAAGTATAAAGCCTTTATTACAGCATAGCAAAATTTAAAAAACAGCCACATTTGTGAAATTGTTGCATGAGGCTTGGTGCTCACGGAATCAGTAGGCTATTATAAACAAGCACCCAAACAGGATGCGTCTTATTTCTGTAGATACAGGGCATTCAGGAAGTATTCAGACCCCTTTACTTTTGACATTTTGTTACAGCCTTATTCTAAAATGTATTAAATCGTTTTATTTCTTCATCAATCTACACACCTCATAATGACAAAGCAAAAACAGGTTTACAGGTTTAAAAACACTTGCACATTTACTTAAAAAAAATACTAAAACTGAAATATCACATTTCCTTACGTATTCAGACCACTCAGTACTTTGTTGAAGCACCTTTGGACATGATTACAGCCTCGAGTCTTGTTTTTTTAATATGTTTTTTTTAACCTTTATTTAACCAGGCAAGTCAGTTAAAGAACAAATTATTATTTACAATGACGGCCTAGGAACAGTGGGTTAACTGCATTGTTCAGAATGACAGATTTTTACCTTGTCAGCTCAGGGATTCGATCTAGCAACCTTTCGGTTACTGGCCCAGTGCTCTAACCACTAGGCTACCTGCCACCCCATATAATACCGAAAGCTTGGCACACCTGTATTTGGGGAGTTTCTCCCATTCTTCTCTGCAGATCCTCTCAAGCGCTATCAGGTTGGATGGGGAGCTTGCTGCACAGCTATTTTCAGGTCTCTCCAGAGATGTTCGATCGGGTTCAAGTCCGGGCTCTTAGCTGGGCCACTCAAGGACATTCAGAGACTTGTCCCAAAGCCACTCCTTTGTTGTCTTGGCTGTGTGCTTAGGGTCATTGTCCTCGTGGAAGGTGAACCTTTGCCACAGTCTGAGGTCCTGAGCGCTCTGGAGTAGGTTTTCATCAAGGATGTCTGTACTCCGTTCATCTGTCCCTCGATCCTGACTAGTCTCCCAGTCCCTGCAAAACATCCCCACAGCACCATGCTTGACCGTAGGGATGGTGCCAGCTTTCCTCCAGACATAACGCTTTGCATTCAGGCCAAAGGTTCAATCTTGGTTTCATCAGACCTTTTACTGAGGAGTGGCTTCAGTCTGGCCACTACCATAAAGACATGACTGGTTGAGTGCTGCAGAGATGGTTGTCCTTCTGGAAGGGTCTCCAATCTCCACAGAGGAACGTCTTAATCACCTCTCTGACCAAGGCCCTTCTCCCTCGATTGCTCAGTTTGGCTGGGTGGCCAGCTATAGGAAGAGTCTTGGTGGTTCCAAATTTCTTCCATTTAAGAATGGAGGAGGTCACTGTGTTCTTGGGGACCTTCAACACTGTAGACATTTTTTGTTACCTCCCCAGATCTGTGCCTCGACACAATCCCATCTCCGCGCTTTACGGACAATTTCTTCGACCTCATGACTTCGTTTTTGTTTTGACATTCATGGTCAACTGAGGGACAGGTCTGTGCCTGTCCAAATCATGTCCAATCAATTAAATGTATTGCTGGTGGACTCCAATCAAGTTGTAGAAACATTTCAAGGGTGATCAATGGAAACAGGATGCACCTGAGCTCAATTTCGAGTCTTATAGCAAAGGGTCTCAATATGATATTTAAATATTTATTTATTTTTGACATTTGCAACATTTCTAAAAACCTGTTTTTGCTTTGTCATTATGAGGTATTGTAATGAGAAAACAAATATTTAATCAATTTTAGAACAAGGCTGTAAAGTAACAATGTGGAAAAAGGGGTAGGAATACTGTATATAGAAATGATTTGTAAAACACGGCACATTTAACAGTTAGGCAATTGATTATAAAACTAATTAAATTGTGTTTTCCTCTCTCCTCACTTTTCTTAAGACAAGGGCTGTTTTCTCATCTCCCAACTCTGCTGCTGCATTGTCCTCAACATCAATATGCTGGTTAACTTTGTTATTATGCACATAGAAACATGGTCTAGGAAATGGCGCCAATTCAACAGCGCACTAATGTGTTTCAGAATTGCGGACAGCGACCACTATCCAACGCAGGAGAAAGCGCATTTGTTATAAAATTATATTTTATTTGTGTTGCACCAACATTCTCACATAATATAACCACCATATACAATTTTAGTTTCACATGTATGAGACTGATGGATTGTGCCATCTCCACGGTCTCCCCAATGGATAAGTCCACTGTGACAGGTGCCTTGTACACTATGAAATCTTGGTCGACCAATAGCCTATCAACCAAACAATCGAGCAGTGGACAAAATGGGGTCAGCCCTACTTAACTTACATCTCCTGCCCAGGGCACAGGCCAGCTCACTCCCCAAGAAACCTCCTCCAATGATGGTGATGGATTTGGTGTCTCTGGAGACCTTATCCAAAGCTTTGAAATCTTCAACCTAGGGATGATATCAAGTATTCCCTGTCAATGATAGCAAGTAACTACAAGTATTCCCTGTCAAAAAAACATACTTGCTGGCACTTATCTTAAACCATTTTATTTTGAATGATCGACATCACTATAGTTTTACGCAAAACAGGAAGTACATGACATAACTCAGGGCTCCATTGTAACAAACCTAACGCAATGGTAAATCGAAGTGCAGGGTAGCGCTATAGGTTCAGGGGTGTCAGAAATATTTTTACTAATTTCACCATCACAGTTATCGGTGCACTTGCTGGCGTTGGCGCGAAAGGGCTAGGTTTTGATGAATAAAACTATTTGTGGGTGTGGCGATACGTGGTTGCTTCAAGTTCTGTATTGCCTTGGAATCAACTCCAATGTTAGTCCGTTATAGTTTGTTAAATGTAGACCCATCTTTGATAAATAGGTTAACTTGAACCCATTTACAGTCCATTGTTCTAAGTAATTGCATGGCTTCAATAGCATTCACACTGATACAGGGGCCGGGCCTACTGTAAATTACATTCACACTGATACAGGGGCCGGGCCTACTGTAAATTACTGATACAGGGGCCGGGCCTACTGTAAATTACATTCACACTGATACAGGGGCCGGGCCTACTGTAAATTACATTCACACTGATACAGGGGCCGGGCCTACTGTAAATTACATTCACACTGATATAGGGGCTAGGCCTACTGTAAATTCATTATTGATAAAGGCCTAAATAGAGAAGGAATAATTCTAAACAAGTTCTAAACAAAACAACCTGTTTTAAATAGGCTGTCACTTACAGGCACCATCATTTCTCCTTGTGGGCATATAATATTAAAATGACAGACTATAGAGAGTTTAACACTTATCCTTTTCACAGTAGCTGGACAAAGATCCAATATAAATAGCAAAGGATAATGTCATTATACTGCTCCCAAATATACCTGTTTTTTTAATGACCATAATCGGAACCATCTTACAGGTCAGATCTCCAGAAGTTGCATTACAAGAGCGCTATGGACATGGTCAACATAAAACCAGGAAGGTCAATTATTCTAACAAGTTTGGTTGTAATAAAATTAAATGAAAAAGCAATATGTTGTTTTTTTAAACAATAAATGTAAAGATATCATAAAATCAACAGGTAAAAAATACAGGCATTGCTGTTGAACCAGCCTTCATTATAGCAGGCCTAAGGGAGGGCTTGGGTTTTTAACGTATGAAACGGGAAACAAGCCCTTTTTACAGGTTACAGATAACTTCTAAATACGAGGTTCACCGGTATTCACCAAGGTTCTCATCTCTCGTTTCATGACAGGCATAGACATGTAGCCTGCATCATGGAGGGGGTTTTACGCACGTCCAAAACGGGACCTACATGACTAAAATAATGTGGGCCTGCCTACAATGCATAGATAAAAAGGTAATGTCAGCTCAGTTTTACTCCTCTCAAACTTGATATTTTAAGAAAGCTTTGATGATGAAGATTTATTTCCAAGCTGTCTCAGAAGCCAAACCCTTTATCGACAGTCTTGACTACTTTGTATTTCTAAATACAAAGTATACAGAGGCACCAAAAGCACATTAGCCTACTCTTGTTCCATGTTCATATGGGCAGTGTGCTTCTTGGCTAGATAGGCTGCGTTTGAGGTCAAAATTCATGCCATAACCAACTGCGTTATCAATAAAAAAACAGCATTTGGTAGGTCTTAAATATCCCCATCAGTACTGCCTGAAATTAGCACTTAAGGACACCGCTCATATTTTCACCCTGCCCAACTGAGCTAATATAAGACAGGTAAATTGCCAAACCTGGCGTGAAGGCTGGAAAATGCCAGCGCAACTGTTTGCAATTTCGTCATGGAAAAACTAACGTGCGTTTGACACTAGCGCCACCTTAACTCCAGTCCGAAAAATAGAGCCCCCAGGCTTGTGATGCATTAACACAAGATCGCATCAATCAAGCACAAAGGCTCTCCCTGGTGGCTCTCCTTACAGATGGAACATGTCTAAGTTATGACTTGGAAGTCCCTGAAGATGACTAAAATAATTGCCCTTTCCTAACATTGTAAAGGACCTAGCTTCAGCATGTTTTGTTGTCATGTCAATGGTACCAAACACCAAATTAATGAATCATCATCTTGTGGCTTCTGCCCACACCTTTTAAAACATTGATTCTTTAGGCAATGTGTTTACCTTTCTAAACAGTGTAGTCCTCTTTGTCACCTCTTCTCCAGCTCGCTCAATCACTTGCAGATTCCTTGGGATTCCACCTTAAGAAAAAAGCTCATATTAATTACTGCTCAGTCCTAGCCTGTTGTGAATATCGCACCCAAGTCAGAAGCTAAACAGGATGCGCTCAATAAACTGGATTTTCACCATGGTTTACCTGTGGCAATCAGGCACTTATCATAGGAGATCTCTGTGTCGTCACTCAGTGTCACTTTGTTGCCCCTCACGTCCATGTGCACCACCTGAAGAAGATTAGGGAAGGTTTGATAAAAATGTGATATTAGGACAACATGCTCATCACTCACAGATTATTCTTCATGGAGGTTGGGTGCTGGATTCGCATTAGTAAAATACATTGAGTGAAATGGACAGCACTCTAAGGATACGGTTTAATAATTTATTCACCAATAAATCATTCACCAATAATTTAATTATTAAAGATTATCCTTGGAGTGCTGTCCATTGCAATCTCCAAGAAGGTTTGATAAATCCTTTTACTAAATCGGAATAAGTTTGGAAAAGATAGTATAACTAATGAAATGTAAGCAAATTCTTCAATTATATAGAATATAGCTCAAGACCAGAATGCTATAAAAACAAACAAGCACCAACCTTTTTCCCAGTGAGCACAGCCACTCCTCCATTCTCCACTTTCTCCAAATCCTGAGGACTAACATAGAATGAGGGAGGCTGGAAGTAGATGCTGAAAACCAGAAATAAACATGCATTAATACAAGAATATTGCACATGTTGATTGTGTTCTGTTAACATGTGAGCACACACACACACCTCCTCTCCTTGCCATTCCACTGTTTGAAGCGCAGGGTGTCAACCACACTGGGGTCATCAGAGAACCACAGCTCCTTGGAGAGAGGAGGCCTCATGTATGGAAGGTCTGGTTCATCAGTGATAATCAACACCTGTGGACAGATATCAAAAGAAAAATAGATTAGTTATGGTCTAAAGAAATCAACATGAGGTAGGACTGCAATTACTCTGCAAAACGTATACCATAATGAGCCTGCTATCATAACACAGCTTGCTAAGTTCTTGGTCACTCCATAGATCAACAACAGAGAGGCCCACTAACCCTGGCTCCTGGGTCCCTGGCCCTGATGGAGCGTGCTGCAGCGAAGGAGGCCGTGCCTCCGCCAATCAAGAGGTAGGGGGCGTGTGAGGGAAACTCTACAGGGGTAGGTGCAGGGACCTCAGCAGGTGCAACAGTTGCAGGTTCCGCAGCTGGGACAGCAAATAGGTAAAATCACTGCCTGGTCTGATACTGTGGACTCAGAGGTAGACCCCAAGCATGCTCCATCCTGCTGTACAATAGAAAACCTCAAGTCTAAAAACACCAGAACCATGTGTAGGAGATTATCATTTAGCCGTACAATGACCATTGCACAAGTAACCTTAAAAAGGAAAGGAGATTCAAATGGAGTTAAGGAAAAACAAAAAAAGTTAAATTGTTATCCATCCATGTGAGAGCTTTATCACTTAGCATAAACAGGACCCAAACATAGACAACGAGTAACCTTAACGGGGAAGGAGAAAATGAAAACGTAACCATAAACAGAAAATGAATAAAGAAATAAAAAGGAGATGTGTTGGAAGTAACCATATCGTGTTTACAGAAAAACCCATAGTGCTGTGTTGTCTGTCTGCCCCCCCCCCACTCCAGCAGAGGTTGGACTCAGGTCTTACCACTCTCTGTCTCTGTCGTAGTTTGCGGCTCCGCTGTTTCTGCAGGAAGGCTTCCTGCTACTGGTGTTGGTTCTGTTAGTATAACCGAAGCGTTAGGCAATTGGGAAAAAAATCTGAAAAATCTATTTTGATCATTGAAAAATATGGGATCATTTTCCCATACACTGGTCTGAGTGCTTACCACTCTTCACAATGGGAGCAGGAGGCTCTTCTGTAACCTCTACGGGGGACGGTTCCACTGAAGGTTCTGTTTAGCACAATGGCATTTTAAAAATGTAACGGCTTATTCATTATGCTAGTAGTGACTTCACAAAAAATAAATAAAGACTTCATCTTCATTGGCCAAAGCTCTTACCAATCAGAGCCTGTGCACTTGGCTGCTCCACTGCTTCTTCTGAGACAGATACAAGTGCTGCTTCTGTTAGCATGGGTCCTAAATTATTATTATTAACTCTATTTCAACTAAAATAAAAATGAACAATGATTTATTCCAGGAAGTCAGATCTTACCACTCTTAACTACTGGATCAGCATCAGGCGTCCCTACTGATTCTTCAGGAGCTGGTTCTACCACCGATTCAGGTGCTGTTGAGGGTAATCCATAGTCCATGATTATGGGTGAACTCCACATCAAAAACCTACAGGAGTGGAAGGCCTGCTTTCTTCATCCATGCAACCATGCCTTACCAATCTCAGCCTCTGGTGTGGTGGGAGGATCCTCTTGTTCCACTGCAGCAACTTCAGGGGACACTTTGTGTATTTGACCAACATTCTTTAAAAAAGTTCTGGGGGTCTATGATACTTACAGGCCAAGCATTGATTTGACTAAAATGGGGAGTATTCTTCTAGCAACTTTAAGCCATCACCCTCACCTTCAACAATAGGGGTTACTTCCGGAGTTTCCACAGGAGCATCTTCCGTAACAGGTGCAATCTCTGTTAGTAGGCATGACCGTAAAGGTTAAGGGGAGTGGTACAAAAACACAACGCTTGAAAATGTGCTGCACTGGTTTTAGCTCTTCTCCAGTTGATATGACGTAGGCAGCTTAACGGACTTCATAGAGGAGTAAACTGTAAAGGTGGGATCTGCCTCCTTCAATTAACACAACCAGAACATTAAGGCAAAACATAATGCAATAACACACAACAATATGTAATAAAAATAAAAAACAGAACATTCACATAACATCTAGTAGTTATTACGGGAAAAGAAGCAGAGATTGGAAAGGCTGTGGTGTTAGTCAAGATGGTAAACTATTCAAATCAAACTTATTAAAGTTTGATTGACACAGAAAATGTGAGACAGCAGTAGATCCATTCATAATCATGGACCTGTGGGCTAGGTATTGTCAACCAACAAACTCCAATGACGATGCCCCCACCAACATGTCCCAACCAATTACCACATCCTAGCTATACGTTTGAAATAGTACACATTACATTCAAGGACATGGTATGGTGGGGCATGTGAGTGTAGTTCCAGAACACATGTGTTGTCACAAAACAAGATTGGATGAGTACACATTGCACCCAGACAGTTGATCCAAGTTTGAGAAGACAAAAACATTTGCAGAATAGGAACAAAGTAGACAACAGGGAAATGTGCTGACGGGAGGTGAGCCACTTGAAGAGGGCGTTAAAACAGAGAAATTGTCACATGCCACAGATAGAAGATGTTTGACCAGAAACCGTCCCCATGCAGCACTCAGGACAGGCAACTACTAGTTCTCAGTCTCTGAACTTAAGCATCGCTATACACATAATGGGGTGTGAATGCGTTTGGAAGTTCCAGACGTGACGGAGGAATATAAGTATATAAATAGCTATCTATTCTATAGAACTTGTAGATAGTTCCGTTGTTTCACAGGGAGCGGGTTCCTCTGGAGGTGGGGAGCTCTCCTCCATAGCTGAAAGTGACACCTCGCTCTCAGCCGCTATAGGCTCAGAGCTCTCCTCGCTCTCAGCCGCTATAGGCTCAGAGCTCTCCTCGCTCTCAGCCGCTATAGGCTCAGAGACCGAACCCTGCACAGAGGTCTCTTCATGGTGAGAGATCACATGCAAACTCAACACATATATGTATAGCTAAAGGCCTTCTACCCTGCTGCAACAGTTAAGGGACATATAATTTACCAAACTTAAAGGATCAAGCTCAGCAAAGCTAAAGGCAGCCTGGTAAGTGCAAGATGATAGACAATGACGAGGTTGAACAAATGGAAAGCAGAAGCATGGTAGGTTGGTAGACAAAACTATAGGTTTTCATGTGTTAGCTTTACTTTGAACACAATTTACAAACTATTAATAACAGCCAAATTAGTGTTGCAAACAGAAGTGACATTGGTGTGATGCCAGGGGTAACTGCTTTATAGAGTATTCATGTTTTCAGTGAAATCTTGCTCTGCCCACCAAACTTTAAAATCTGAAAAGTCACAAATAAAAACCGAACCATCCATGTAAATTAAAACAATATCCAACATAAGAATCCATGCCCCCTAGTGGTGCTTTTCCAGAGTTTGACAATAAACATCTAAATATGAAATATACAGTACATTCGGAAAGTATTCAGTCCCCTTGACATTTTACACATTTTGTTACGTTACAGCCTTATTGTATTTATTCAATTTTAGAATATGTTCTCATCAATCTACACACAATACCCATAAAGACAAAGCGATAACAGGTTGTTAGCTCATGTAGCTCATGTATTCAAAATGAAAAACAGAAATACCTTATTTACATAAGTATGCAGACCCTTTGCCATGAGACTCTAAATTGAGCTCAGGTGCATCCAGTTGCCATTGATCCTCAAATCAAATGTTATTTGTCACATGCGCCAAATACAACAGGTGAAATGCTTACTTTACAAGCCCTTAACCAACAGTGAAGTTCAAGAAATAGTTAAGAAAATATTGAATAAATAAAATAAAAAGTAACAGTAGAACTACATAACATTAACAAGGCTATATACAGGGAGCCCGGTACAGAGTAAATGTGCAGGGGCACAGGTTAATCGAGATAGTTTGTAAATGTAGGTGGGGGTAAAGTGACTATGCATACATGGTAAACAGCGAGTAACAGCAGTGTAAAAACAAAGGGGGGGTGGCCATTTGATTAGCTGTTCTGCAGACTTATAGCTTGGGGGTAGAAGCTGTTAAGGGGCCTTTTGGACCAACACCTGGCATTCCGGTACCGCTTGCCGTGCGGTAGCAGAGAGAAGTCTATGACTTGGGTGACTGGAGTCTGACAATTTTTGGGGCCTTCCTGACACCACCTGGTATATAGGTCCTAGATGGCAGGAAGCTTGACCCCAGTGTTGTACTGGGCCGTTCGCACTACCCTCTGTAGCGCCTTACGGTCAAGATACCGAGCAGTTGCCATACCAGGCGGTGATGCAACCGGTCAGGATGCTTGCGATGGTGCAGCTGTACAACTTTTTGGGATCTGGAGACCCATGCTAAATCTTTTCAGTCTCCTGAGGGGGAAAAGGTGTTGTCGTGCCCTCTTCACAACTGCCTTGGTGTGTTTGCACCATGATAATTTGTTGGTGATGGGGACACCAAAGAACTTGAAACTCTCGACCCGCTCCACTTCAGCCCCATCGATGTTAATGGGGGTTTGTTCGCCCCTCCTTTTCCTGTAGTCCACGATTATCTCCTTTGTCTTGCTCACATTGAGGGAGAGGTTGTTGGCCTGGCACCACACTGATAGGTCTTTGACCTCCTCCCTATAGGCTGTCTCATCGTTGACAGTGATCAGGCTTGCCACTGTTGTGTTATCCTTAAGATGTTTCTACAACTTGGAGTCCACCTGTGGTGACATGATTTGGAAAAAAGGCACACACCTGTCTATATCTGGTCCCACAGTTGACAGTGTATCTCAGAGCAAAAACCAAGCCATGAGGTGGAAGAAATTGACAGTAGACATCAGAGACAGGATTGTGTTGAGGCACATATCTGGGGAAGGTACCAAAACATTTCTGCAGCATTGAAGATCCCCAAGAACAAAGTGTCCTCCAGCATTCTTAAATGGAAGAAGTTTGGAACCACCAAGACTCTTCCTAGAGCTGTCTGCCCGGCCAAACCGAGCAATCATGGGAGAAGGACCTTGGTCAGGGGGGTGAACAAGAACCCGATGGTACTGACAGACAGAGCTCCTCTGTTGAGAACCTTCCAGAAGGACGACAATCTCTGCAGCACTCCACCAATCACGCCTTTAAGGTAGAGTGGCCAGACGGAAGACACATGACAGCCCACTTCGGAGTTTGCCAAAAGGCACCTAAAGGACACTCAGACCATGAGAAACAAGATTCTCTGGTCTGATGTAACCACGACTGAATATTCAGGATTGAGGGAAAGATGAACAGAGAGATCCTGGATGAAAACCTGCTTTCGAGTGCTCAGGACCTCAGACTGGGGCAAAGGTTCACCTTCAAACAAGACAACGACACTTAGCACACAGCCAAGACAACTCAGGAGTGGCTTCGGGACAAATCTCTGTATGTCCTTGAGTGCCCTAGCCAGAGCCCAAACCCTATCGAACATGTCTAGAGAGACCTGAAAATAGCTGTGCAGCAACGCTCCCCATCCAACCTGACAGAGCTTGAGAGGATCTGCAGAGAATGGGAGAAACTCCACAAATACAGGTGTGCCAAGCTTGTAGCTTTATACCAAAGACTTGAGGCTGTAATCGCTGCCAAAAAGGTACTGAATTAAGGATCTGAATACTTATGTAAAATCTTTATATATATATATATATATCAAAATGCGCAAACATTTCTAAAAACCCGTTTTTGCTTTGTCATTATGGGGTATTATTATGTGTAGCTTGTGTGTGTGGGGGGGACACAATTGAATCCATTTTAGAATAAGGCTGTATGGTATCAAAATTTTGAAAAAGTGAAGGGGTCTGAATACTTTCCAAATGCACTGTATAACTAGGCTTACATGTTTTTCCTCTTAAGAAAAGTCCACAAATAATCCTTTATTCCAGGTTTTGAACAAGGGTTTATAAAATTTCTCGTAAAAAAAGGCTCAATGCCTAGCTAGAACGCACCGGGTCAAATTGAAGAATAATTTTGCTTTAATCTGAACTATGCAACATAATTTAGCCTTTTATGATTCTCACCTGACCACTAATGTTATACCATCATGCACATTGTTACATAAAACAGAGAGACTACATGTATGACATAAGGGTTGGGGACAGGATTGTTATCGACAAGCAACTAAAAATTCTCACCTTGTGGAGTTTCAGCAGCTTGTTCGCCTGAAAGACAAGATGTACACCACACGAGTAATTTTGTTTAAATGTAAAGACCAAAAAATGCAAATGTGACTTTAGACTGCCAATGTGTGTTATGAATCAAACCTTCTCACCTGGGGCCTCTGTGATTGGTTGTTCTGGCACTACCTTATTTGGTCTGGAAGCAATTTCATTAATTCGTTCCTGATATCGCTCTTTGTCTCCTTTGATGGTGCGGTAAGCCTGTGAAGTTACAAAACATTACATCTTTAAACCTCTTTTCTGGGATTTTTCTGCCATTGAAATCATTGGGCAGGACGCCTAAACGTTTTTTTTGTTCAAGATACCCATGTCCAAACAGTGTAAAAATACATTTGCTTTCAGGATGGAAAAACACGCAGTATTTGTTTTTTTAAATATAATCATTGAGAACTAACAAATCACCAAAATAAAAGCTAGACAGTCAGGGAGAAGTGAAAATGACAAAAACCATACATTTAGCAGTATTGATTTTGTTATTATGTTTGAGCAAAATAACAGCATTAGCCATAGCAAAATGCATAGAATTGCAGGAAACTAGCAAAAACATTTTTTTAATTAAATATTTTGTTTTTTTAATCTACTTCGCCAAAATGGGGGCATCTAAAATGTTATCTAAAATCCAGTCATGCTGACAGGCCCGACTACCTAGGCCCCTTTTTGACCCTCCAACTCAGTTGAATCTTAAATGACTACATTTGCCAAGTTTAAAACCAGAAGGTCCAACACACAGTATTTAAAGGCCTCTGTCAAAAGACATGTAATGAATGGGTGAATGAGGCAAGAGGGCAATGACAACAACTGTTCAATTCCATTGAATAAAGTCCATACATAATCATTAATAGGGTGACCCACACAGTTCTGGCCAAAAGTCAGAAGACATCAAATGCAGACCAGACTTGAAATAGCACCTTACAGTTTGAAGCCCTGATGACATTTTGACTGAACTAAAACGGTCATCAGCTACAAAGGTCAACAACCTATGGTGTCCAATATATTTGCCCTACTTGTTTTTTTAAAGCTAGCCTATAGCACTAAGCAGGTGCACGTGACAGTACACTTTCACAACAAAGCATGATTCACAGTACTACAATCAAAATCCTTTGCATTCACATTGTGATTAGACAAAATAATAATGCACTGAAACTAGTGTGCATTACTGAAAGAAATGGGCAGGACACTTATTACTTACATAAAATCCTCCCCCTACACAGGTTGCTCCCACTAGGAGGTAGTACAAGTTGTTGTCCCCTCCACTCCCTGGAGTTCCTGAGGACATGTGGGCCTGTGGAACCAGTGGCAGTCTTCTCTCATTGTTCAACACTGAAATGAATCAAGGTGTGTGTTAAGTAAGCTGGGCTGGAGCAAAAGCCTGAACATATAGTAGCTGTCCAGGACTAGAGTTGAGGACTCCTGCTGTAGTGTTTTCCATTAGGCTAACTCAAATAGTACATTACTTTTCAGTGGATTAATGGTTATAAAGTAAACAGAAATAGCCTGCATGTGACAAGTTATGACACTAGTCAATCATTCTGGTGATTTCATAAAGGTAGTTTAACATATCAGTTGAATCTGTTCTTTGTCTCACCATCTCAATAAGACCTTATCTGCAAAGAAAACCTGACTGGCTGATAATGATGCATGGCTCAATCATACTAATACTTCCTAAAATACATATACACCTGATGGATGATCCAGTTTGACATTATAAACAGTCTGAAATAAGCGGTGTGTATTTGCACCCGAGACCGAGACAAGCCAAGCTTCCCCCAAGTTATATAATTTCTTCAAACATTTGAAAATTGCCCAAAATGTGAGAAACAAATTACTGACGTTTCAAGTTCAGTAAGCCAGCTGAGCTAGATGTGAACTTTTTTTCCTACAGAAAATATGTCACGATGGTCCAATGAAGTTGAGATGACGGTGCCCACCACGTAGCCACGGTGGACATGCTTTCTAGCAACGACCTTGGCGGAATACATGGCCATGGGGAGGTTGCGCCACAACAGTTATGATAAGACAGGGAGGGCCACGTCGGTTTAAACGCGAGAATATTTCATCCTAGTTAGCAGACATACCTGTGTGTTTCATTACCCACCATGCGAAATGTTGCTAACTAATCTAACGTTAGTAACTAGCTAGCCAACGTTAAATGTATGTCTAGTTAGCTAGCTAGCTACCTATGACACTTAATTAACGTTAGCTAGCTAACTAGCCGCATCTGTAGTTAGTGCATTTTACTGCACATTAACGTTACTGACTAGCTACCCTAGCAAAGTTATCAGACTGAAGTAGTTCATGTTTGACTTGGGGTGTAGTGTACAGTGAAACCGGCTAACCACTGCACCGTTTCAAAGTTGCACATGCTATCCAGGGCTCACCAAGCTGCTAACGTTACTTACATACTCCCCTTGCATTTTGCCGGCACAAAGTTGAAGAGGATCTGGCGAGTGGGGCTAACTTCTTCCACAGGTTTTTACACGTCCACATTTCGAGTTCACGACAGAGAAACCGCTAGCTACAAGCTAGATCTGTACAACAATGTCGTTGGCTCGCTTTTGCCAGAGACTCAAACAGCTAGTACCTCTGAAGTATAATTAGAACGGCTAGTACTAGCTACAAGGCCAGACAGATTTTTTTTTTTTAGGTCATCTGATTCAAAAGCGTTTTTTGTCATCACGCAATGCCCGCCCATCTCACCATTTCATTTGGTGGTTTACTTTATGTGTGCATGTTCTTTCGATGCACATTGGCTCACACTCATGTGTTCGAGCATATCAACAATTTCTCTGGTTTCAATTTTACGCAGTTGGTGTGCTCAAGACTGAGAAAGTAGGCTTGCTCTAATAAATAGATTGTACAAAATAATGATTACAGCAAATATGGTTTAAAACTTTGAGATCTGGTGCTAAAACCCCCAGTGTATTCTAAAACCAGAGCTGGAGAAGCATAACTGTCACTGAAAAATCAGTTGGTGCCATTTATTTATTACATTGTTTGGAACAATATTCAAGAAAAATATTGTCATGGCGGGATTTCAAACTGGATGTGTATATTAATTCGCGCATAATAATAATATTATGGCTTTACTATTTACCACCATTGTTCTTCTCGCTGTTCCTGCAGACCGTTCTCGAGTTTACAAGTAAATTATAATTCCTGACATTTCTGAGTACATTCCGGTTCGACCTAGCTAACAAACTGCCCAGTTAGCTCTGTAGCTGGCAAGATAGATAGCAAGAGGGGAAAAATGGCAGAATACACTCTAGCCTATATACTTACTTAACTTTTTTTAAACTCTGTTGTCACTTTACGAGATGTGTACCTGGGCAACATATTTTCTTATCATCATGATGCTTCTCAATCTGTCAGCAATGTGGACACTGACTTTAAACGCCATCAGCCTGATCAGATCAGGCACATTTGACAAATGTGGAGCATCCTAGTGAGGTTCTGGATCTGAACTTTTTGGTAGCTAATAGCAATTTATTTTCAACAGTTTGAATTAACATAGTGTAACGACCCTGGGTTTATAAGCGCGGAAATTGACGAGCATGCTTTTGTGGCACAGTCGATATCGCGCCGGACCTCGGGCTAGAAGGTCGAGGGTTCGATACCTGCTCCCCTGCTGTTTCATTATACTGGTGTCAGAAGTGATCGGACCTTGCATCCACGACAGTGCGTGTGCTTGGCTGGTGAGCGCGTTCCTGTAAGACGCAAGCTAGCTGGAGGGACGTCGAAGGGACGCGCTCTTTGTAACGACCCTGGTTTTATTAACGCGATTTATACTGTGCCACACGAGTATGCTTTCGCAGCACAGTCGATAACGCGCCGGAACTCGGGCTCGAAGGTCGAGGGTTCGAGACCTGCTCCTTGCTGTTTCATTACAATAATGTGTAAAAACATCACTTCACCTTGCAGGATAGTGTACAGATGAGTTCCACAGTGTTTCCTGAGGATACAACGAGCTGTCTCAATCTATTAGCCAGTTTTACTCTGGCATAAGAATAGTGGGGGAGAACTATCCAATGACATCTATTTATCAGTAAATTGTATCTCTGAAGAATTTACCTTTCCATTATTCTTCATCTAGCTGGCTAATCTGTGTCTCATCTGCATTGTGGATTTTTATTTGGATTTCATGTAATGGACATAGAAAATTGTCCAAATTGGTGAAGTAAAATGAAAAATAACTTGTTTAAAATAATTATAAAAAACAGAAAAGTGGTGCGCAAAAATATGTGGTTCACCCCCTATGCTATGAAGCCCCTAAATAAGATATAGTGTAACCAATTATCTTCAGTAGTAACATTATTAGTTCAATAAAGTCCACCTGTGTGCAATCTAAGTGTCACATGATCTCAGTAAAAATACACCTGTTCTGAAAGGCCTCACAGTATGTAACACCACTACTCAAGGGGCACCATGAAGACCAAGGAGCTCTCCAAACAGGTCAGGGACAAAGTTGTGGAGAAGTACGGATCAGGGTTGAGTTATAAAACATATCCCATGGAGCACCATTAAATCCATTATTAAAAAATGGAAAGAATATGGCACCAGAACAAACCTGCCAAGAAGGGCATTAATCAGAGAGGCAACAGAGACTAAAGATAACCAAGAAGGAGCTGCAAAGCTCCACAGTGGAGATTGGAGTATCTGTCCATAGGGACGCTTTAAGTCGTACACTCCACAGAGCTGGGCTTTATGGAAGAGTGGCCAGAAAAAATGCCATTGCTTAAAGAGAAAAATAAGCAAACACGTTTGGTGTTCGCCAAAAGGCACGTGGGAGACTAAAATAGAGCTTTTTGGCCATCAAGGAAAATGTCTGGCACAAACCCAACACCTCTCATCACCATCCCCACAGTGAAGCATGGTGGTGGCAGCATCATGCTGTGGGGATGTTTTTCATCAGCAGGGACTGGGAAATTGGTCAGAATGATGGATGGTGCTAAATACAGGGAAATTCTTGAGGGAAACCGGTTTGTCTTCCAGAGATTTGAGACGAAGGTTCACCTTCCAGCAGGACAATAACCCTAAACTTACTGATAAAGCAACACCTTTGAGTGGTTTAAGGGGAAACATTTAAATGTCTTGGAATGGCCTAGTCAAAGCCCAGACCTCAATCCAATTGAGAATCTGTGGTATGACTTAAAGATTGCTGTACACCAGCAGAACCTATACAACTTGAAGGAGCTGGAAGTTTTGCCTTGAAGAATGGGCAAAAATCCCAGTGGCTAGATGTGCCAAGCTTAAAGAGACAAACCCCAAGAGACTTGCAGCTGTAATTGCTGCAAAGGTGTCTCTTCAACAAAGTATTGACTTATAGTTACGCACGCTCAAGTTGTTTTTCTGTCCAATTTCTTGTTTCACAAATATTTTGCATCTTCAAAGTGGTAGGCATGTTGTGTAAATCAAATGATACAAACCCCCCAAAATCTATTTTAATTCCAGGTTGTAAGGAAACAAAATAGGAAAAATGCCAAGGGTGGTGAAGACACTTTCACAAGTCACTGTACTTCAAAATGATGTCCATCACTGATTGGTAATGGTCAAAACCTATTCCCTGCACTTGGAATGGATATTCCCGGAATATGGTCATGGAGCCAACAGAATACGGTAGCTTTTTGCTCCATCTTCAACAATGCAAAGTAGACAATTGGTTTTGGGCAAAATGTGATTGTGTTTACAATTGTACATCTGATATTTTCCTGCATGCTGACATTTTCATTCAGCAGCATCTTAGAGATGGGCTCCCGAGTGGCACAGGGTCTAAGGCACTGCATCCCAGTGCAAAAGGCATCATTACAGTCCCTGGTTTGAATACAGGCTGTTCCACATCCGGCCGTGATTGGGAGTCCCATAGGGCGGCGCACAATTGGCCCAGCGTCACCCAGGTTTGGCCGTCATTGTAAATAAGCATTTGTTCTTGACTAGTTAAAGGTTACACATCCTAGTATTATCCACGAGTACTTTTGAAGTAACACTTGACAGTGAGTTAGTGTTGTCCTTTAAGTGGCTTACTGTGGAGCTTCCCAAACTTTTTCACTCATGAAATAGATGTGGCAGTCTATGGCCATATGCACTGTCCCCTCTTGTTGGCTAATGTCTAATGCATGACTCAAACATTACAGCAAAATCAACAGGCTAAAAACATTAGCTGACATGGTCTGGATCTGGACATTTCTGTCAAGTTCTAAATAACTCACGTTCTACAATGACAAGAGAAACTGCTGATGCATTACCTCATTTCAAAATCGATCACCTTGTATTGCATCGATGGGTAGAAACACTTAACTAAAGTTCTCAAATATACAGAATATTAGTGTTCTATTAGTTCCCCTTTCTCTACAGATAGACCAATGTGGTCCAAGCTTCAATTAGGATATATCCCTACTTTGAGATCTTGGATGGTTGCTTGTAGTTAACATGCAGGCTAAGTCTACACGTCAAGCTAACGTGAGACTGTCTCATGGCTAAATTAAGGTCTGCACTAAGCAGCATGCTGCGGGTTCAAGCCTGATGTCTTGCCACATTCCTGCTGCCTTTGGAAACATGGAATACCTCGTAGCTTGCCCCCCCCCCCCCCATTTAACGGCAACTATAAAAGAAAGGTATTACTGAAAGACCTGAAGAATGTCAAATCAATAGGGAATTACCCTTTTGTTTTGATCTGTAAATAAATGTCAAGCGCAGTTTGTCAATGTGGTGAGTTGTAGACTAGCAAAAAGTTTAACTGTTAGACAAACACTTGAGTAAAATGGCAATAAGAGTAACACCCTATTTTACAGTACACCAACTTGTACATTAGACAATAGGAACAATGGTATGCATCACTCAAATACCTTTATACTATTTTTATATCATATGATTTTCATTGATGTGTAGCAGTGCTTTAGTAAAAATCTAAATGCTTTAAAGACCAAGTCTTCAAATCATACTTGTAACTACATTATCCTCTTATGCATGTCTTCTATACAGTCGCTGAACCAGCCTTTTAAAAGGATAACATTCTAACACAGTTAACATGAACATTGAAACATGACAAAGTACCAAAAAACCCTACATGGAATTAAGATTTTATTTAAAGCTGTTCAGAAAGGCTTAGAGAGAGAATGAGCGTGACAAATGTACTATTGCTATATAAAAGTACATTGTTTTGAGGAGTGGTGTAGTGGTATAAAAATAGGTGGGTAAACTGATCGCCGGTCAAGGTGAAAAAAGCAACACTCCACACATTTGCAATGCATTTGCGTTTACCCTCCACTACACCACTAGTTTTGAGGAATAAAAAGAAAGTCTATACAGAAGCAGTATTCATCTGAAATACGAAAATGCCAACTTGACACTTAAAAAAAAAGAACCCATACAATTTTTCACAGTACATAAAATGTAATAATCCATGTATGACTTAAAATATAGTACAGTTTGAAAAGTAAAAAAGTGTAATTGACCATTTTAGAACCTGCGACGCTTGTTGGCAAAGTCAGCAGGGCCTTGGCCAGGGCCTCTTGCGAAGCCAGGTTGGCCTCCTACGGGCATGGTGTCATTTCCTGCCCCCTGCTGGAGAAAACAGAAAATACATAACATGAGTGACAACCACAAATGAAAGCAAGTCTGTTGCAGCGGTATATTTACATGACACCAGAGGTGAAATGATCAAATACATTTTTGTTTATGTTCTCTTTGGCACAATAAATTAGTTCATCTTGGTATGCAAATATATGGTTTGTTATTCTAAGTAGTCTCTTATATTACCATTAAGGGGGGGTTCTCAGCAGGCATGTTGGCAGCTCCAGGGTTGGGCCCGCTGGGCTTTCCTTCAACACCACCCATTGAGTTTCTGTTCATTCCTTGACCTACACCAAACCAAGACAGACAGCACATCTGCAAACCAATGCAATATCTACTAGATAACATGGTGCCCTTGATAACTCAGTGAAGATCTGACCGCTAATGGAAAACTTACCTTGCATGTGCATCCGCATCTCCTGCTCCCACAAAAAAAAAGATAAAACACATTAAAGGTATTTCTTAAAATCAGATACATTTAACAGCTTTCAGAATACCCAACCAAAATTGTTTTTTAGAGAATACTTGTCCTTTTTCCGATCGCTGACTACCAGTAACCACAAACAAAACAATTAGAAACATTTTAGACAACTTTCATTTCTGTGCATTTAAGTAGTGTCAAGAAGCAAAGACTCACATTTCCAGGGAAGTTCCCCTTGAAGCCTTCCTGCTGCCTCCTCATCCTCTCCTCAGTGTGCATCCTCATCTCCTCCTCCCTCCTGCGATGCTCCTCTTCCTGACGTAATTCCATCTGCTTCCGCTTCTGCATCTCCTGGTTATGGAGCTCCTCCATTCTCCTCAGCTCCTCCTGACGCCTCAGAAGGTCTATAATGAGATGAACATCCCATTTGTTAGTAACCCAGTCAAAAGACCTAAAACATATGAATCAATTGCTAACAGGACTACATTCAAGCGGTGTGATATGCGATTGACCTCTAGGCTAAATCTGGTGGTAGGACACTTTTCCCATAAGACACCACGTTGTGTTCATCGGTATCCTAAACTTTGTATTGATATGAGTGTTTAGAGTGGACCGAGACCATACATGCATACCTTGTCTCATCAGGACAACCTGGTGCTCATGTCTGGCTGCCTCCATCTCCTGTTCCAGCTTCTCCTGAGCCTCCTTTATGTTCCTGTCGACCTGCTCATACTGCTGCTTCTCCATCTCCAAAAGGGCCTTCCAGCGCATGGCATACTCATACTCAAATGTCCCTGGCTGAGCAAACCTTGGTGGATGCTCCCGCTCCCTGGCGGAGAGATTTTACATAAGAGAAACAGCTCAGTACGCAACATTTTCAAGTTATGGATTGTACCTATTTTCAGCAGCAAAGTGTGAGATTGTTGTACACACAGTTCTGACCAATGCATTCTGAGAAAGTATTACCCACTTGTGAAAAACTTGGTTTTTGTTTACAATCCTCTCCGGCAGTCCCTCATCTTCATCAAACTGCTCCATTGGTTCGACTGTTACTGGCCTGGGGAATCTGAAAGCAGAAAACAATCAGCATGACGACTTCTGCCATTTTGAAAACCTCACAACAAATGCATTTGTAACATCAACATGTTTTAATACATTTCCAGCATAATACTTACGCAGTCAATAGAAAGGCTCCATCTGCACACCTATCCAGAGCCTTCCTTGCTGCAGGCTTGGCTGTGTATTCCACAATCCCCTTTCCTGTGGGTCTCCCTCTATCATCCACTATAACTATGGCCCTTTCAATCTGGCCAAAGAAGGAGAAAGCCTCTTCCAGGAGCTCATTGGAAATGAACTGTGGCAAATTCTTCACAGCTAGAGCAGCACCATGTGTCGCAAACCGCACTCGCAACTGTCTGCCTCTGAATGAGGTTTCATCAAGTTCGGCTTTAGCAATCTCAGCCACTGTTTTTGTCTCCTGTTGGTAGAAAATTATAAAATTAGAACATTTCCAAATGTATCACAAAAATAGAAAGGTTGGCTATTGAGCAACAAAAACCAACACTTAGGGCAAAACAGACAGGGTTGGCTTAAGGCATCAGCATGCATTAGTTTGACTGGCACCCAACCGAACTCAGCTTGCATACTGCCTTAAAAGACCTTGGCTTGAAAACTAGAAAAAAAACGCTACAATAGCACCGTTTGTCTATTTTGACATGACATAGCCAGCATACACTTCCTCAAACGTCAGATATTTCATTTAACTAGGCAAGTCAGTTAAGAACTCATTCTTATTTAAAATGACAGCCTGCCCCGGACAAACCCTCCCTTAACCCAGACGACGCTGGGCCAATTGTACAGCCTGGGATCGAACCAGGGTCTGTAGTGACACTTCTAGCACAGAGTGCCTTAGACAGCTGCATCTAAGATGAGATTTTAGTCATGCAATTTCACATCTGTTTGCAGTATTTCTCAATGAAAAAATTAACATGAAAATGAGTCATCTCTGGTTGAATGACAAAGACTATTGAAGCATCTCTACCACTGACCAAACAACAACAACAAAGGTGTGTAGACTTTGGCTTGCCTCCAGAAAAAAAAGTGTGCGTGCCCGAACAGCGTAAAAAACCCTCACCGAAGTCTAAAAGGTCACAAAATGTTGTCATAAAATATGCACAAACTCTTCCTAACTGTTTCGGCTGGGAAGCATGCGGACGCCTTTAGACTATTGACAACATGTAAACTATTTTGTCTCCAAATGTTCATTGAAAACAAAAACATTTGCACAATGTGCGCTTGTCTCACATAGATCATTAGAGTTGTTAGTTAGCAAATTTTAGCCATATTAGCACGGACATGACAGTCAAAACATTCCATGGTATCAATAAGATATGTTCTGAAACGAAGCCAAGATTCCCCATTGTTGCTAGTTATCTGACCGTTCAGAGTCATAAAGTACACCTTCCAGCCACCTCGTTGCGCAAATCATGTGTGAGGTCAGCCAGCCAGTCTGTTTTCCATATAATTTAGGATTGAGGAATATAACTTCCATCACTTGAATATGCTGCTGCGACAGAGTGGAAATTCCACCTGACCAGGGTGCGAACTCACAACCCTTCTCAACGTAACAACTCACACGAGGCACTGTCAATACCACTGACCTGGAAATGCCAAGGCAATTCTAAAGCCTAAAGGGGCGACAGCATTTATACATCTCAGTAAGGCAGTAGATACACTTGGTCATCCACTACACTAGCAACTTACCAGTCTAATGAATCCAAACCCCCTGTCCTTGTTGATGAAAATCTCAGCTGCCTTGCCATACTTGGAAAACAACTTCTCCACCTCCGCCTCCGTAACACCAGTTGGTAAATTTCCCACAAAGAGACGGCTACGCTGAGTGTAAGTCTTCTCTCCAGGTTTCCTGAAGTTCTGTAGATCTATGGTTATCCCAGCATCTACAGAGAAGCAAAATATTATAATCTAATACAGGAGGATTTAATTTCCTTCCAATACAGGGCTCAGGAGGCAATGAATCCCATCTTACTTGGGCTCTCCTGCTCATCTGCATGCTGTCCATTGCTGTTATCGCCAGGTTTTTTCTGACTTTCCATCTGGTGTCTAGATGGGCCATGATTCTGCTGTTCACCACGGGGGCCCCAGTTTCCTTGCATCTAATAAAAAAGGACAGTCATTAACACAGTCACTACATTAATTATAGAAAACATAATCGGGTTAACTAGTTATGAAATAAAATAAAGATTCCAAAGCCAGATGAACGATATAACGTTAGCTAGCTAATGTAAGTGTTCAGTTAGTTATATAACGTTAACTGATAATTTCACCGTCTAAAATATTTTTGATTAACGTTTAACAAGCAAATAGTATATGGTAAAGAGTGGCGTTTTGAGAGAACGTTACTATCGGCTTAGTAATGAAATGCGACATCGCTGGCTAGTTAAGTTGTCAAGATAGAGTAAAGCGACTACCTAACGCGTTAACGCTAACTAGCCGAATTTGAAAGCCACCTAATTAGCTAGCTAACTAGTTCAAGGCGTGCATTGGCAGCTAGCAAACGAACATCGATGTTGAAACAATCAGTTAACGAACTAAAACGTAGTAGCACACGTTCGATAACTACCGATAGCTAGCGGCTAGCTACCTTATACATTTGGGAAGCGGGCTAGCAACAACTCCAGCTAGCTAAGCTAATCACCCTCACTCCTAGCTAACAATAGCTAGCTAGCACACTCGTTTTTTTCTAGCAAATTAATCCAACATATTGCTAACTAATATAAGATACTTCTCAGATGAAAGCACAATTTTTATATATCCAACCATTACTTCATACCTTTACCAAAATGAATGTTTGGGTCAACACGATTCCAACGCACGTAGCAGGGAAAATCGCTCTATACAAAGAACAGAGAATGGATTTCACAAACAACCTTGATAACGCATGAGAAAGTAGATTTGCTGACAGAGAGGAGGCGGATATCGTGAAGACATGCAGTGATTGGAACAATTGCCGTCAATTATATAGAGAACAAGATATCTAAACAATCTGATTGGTGCATATTGTATTTGAACGTTCTTTGATTTTGTCTGGAAATGACGTTTATAGTTTGTACGACGCTAAAGGGTAAGATAAATAGTAACTGTGTCTTTTGTAGGTACAAATAACTCCGCCATGGTTTGTTGGAAAAAGACTGAGGGAAATGAATGGGGTTTTGTGATAAACACCCATAATAAGGAATGTGGTAAACACAGGCTTAGCAGACTTTATACGTTTTGTCCTATGAGATAATCTTCATCAGCTAAAGTCACTTTTTTGTGAATTTGGACAGATTGATGTTATAAAAAAGCACATAAAGCACATACCTTTTAAAAAATATATATTTTTGATAGCCTGTCTGGTGGAATTATTGTAATTAAAAGGAGAGACTTTTAGATTTCTTCAAATTAATCAAACGTTATTATTTCATTACTGCACTAATGGAGCTGGTCGGTAATCACCCCTGGAGGTGATCACTGAGAACTCAACGAGCTGGTATGAGCCATGACATTTTATAGCGAAGTCCATCCTCCTCCTGTCTACATGACAAACAACCGATGTATGGAATGGGTTAAGATTTGTATGAAAGATACTTATAATTCACAGCAGACAGTATCTGCTGTAAAAACAATTAACATGAAAATTAGTCGTCTCTGGTTGAATGACAAAGACATGAACCTTGTGTAGAGACCAAGGTATGGCCCTGGAGTCATCTCTCCCTGGTACCTTATAGAACAGAAACATTAACTCATGCTCTGGAATGCAGTATCACCCAAAGACATCGTAAATCTTCCAGAGTCCCATCCTCAGTAGAACACACACAGATGAGCGTTCTAACAACCCCTTATTCAAAACAACCATTTGATGCAATTACAACATTATAACATCATCTTGCAATTTTGCTCTTACACCTGTTTTGCATGTTATTTTGGCATTAATACATGCCACATATCAGTTTGCAAACAATGTAAAAAAAAATAATAATAATAATAATTGAGTTAATAAAGCCACATACAAACTTGATCTGCTATTCAGGGTGTGGTCCCAAGTCTGGGTTTAAGGTCTCTTTTCCAAGCTTAAAAGGATAAATATTCAACATTGGCCATGCTGTCAATCCAGCATGACATCTGCCATGCTCAAAACAAGTGGAAACTCGGGAACTGAGAAATCTGACTTCAGTGAGTTCAAGACAACTGGAAATTCTGAAGAAAAAAAAGAGCTCCGGCTGGGATAATACGTTTTGAACGGTCATCCAAGTCGGGAATTCTGGCCTCTTTCAAGAGCTCCAACCTAAAGATCACTGACATCATCATGATTCAATCTTGTTTTTTTCCAAGTTTCCAGTTGTCTTGAAAGCACCATAAATCCAGAGAATGCCAGACTTTGATGACAAAGTTTGACAAAATTTGCCCACGAAGGACCGCCGCACCACCTCCCTGTTCAAGTGAGCACATCACAACAAGGCAAGCCTAAAAATGTCTTTATGCTGCTGCATAAATTATGTAATTTACCTGGGAGATATGTATACTGTAGCTAAGGAAGTAATATTAAGTGTATGTTGTGTAGTAAGCTGTTGTCCCTCACCCTAAATATTTGGTACATTTTCCCCTCTTAATTTCGCCTACTGTTCTCACTTGGCGGTGCACATGTAGCCTATAGCCTGTTTAGAGAAATGTCACCATCAAATATTGTAAGAGCTTTCATTGCCTGCTTATATACCCCCTTTATTTGTCATATGGTTCTGACTTGGTGTACAGGGAGAATATGGTAATAACGGCCCATGTTCAATTCTGTCGCTGGACATTTCAAAAGTGCTGAACAAATAGTTACATTGACTACGTCCGTCCTAGCCCACTCATTGTCTTAAACAAAATAACAGATGGCCTCTTATCCACTCGTTGTCTCCTTATGCCATAGTTTGTACAGCTCAATTGTCAGTAGAAACCACTTTTGTTTAAGCAAGTCAGCAATATCAGCTATATTTTTTTAAAGGCAGTAAATTAGGCTGAAGGAACTGTTTCGCTGCCAAACAAGGCTTTGCTGATAGCCAGGGCCCAGTTTCAGAAAGCGGGTTTAGTGAGAGTTAGTTGACCCAGAGTTGATGGAAACTCTGGGTTTTCGGTTTGACAAAGCCAGTTCAGCATAACTCTGAGTCAGTTACTATGGCAACATACTCTGTGAAGCTAACCTGCTGGCTGGCAGGTTTTCTTCAACTAACCCAGAGTTTCTCCTCTTCTTTAGCTAAAGCCTGCAGACTGAAGGAGGTGTCAGACATGGCGTGTCCTTTTCTTGAAGAGCCAGTTGATATTGAAGCACAAATACTCCACAGAAATCTCCTTTGGGAGAGGGTAATCAGACCCCGCTTGGATGTTTAATCATTCCCTGATGATTATCTGTATACATATACAGTAGTAAGGCTACATACAGACACCGGTTAGTCAGGCTGATTGAGGTAGTATGTACATATAGATATGGTTAAAGTGAATATGCATATATGATGAACAGAGAGTAGCAGTAGCGTAAAAGAGGGTGGTGGTGGATGGGACACAATGCAGATAGATCATTCATCTTCACAATATTTTCAGCCCTTATATCGTTCATATGACACATCGTATACATGCTCTCAGTTTGGGAAACAAATGATTTGTGTTGCACTTTGTTTTTTTGCAAATATATGATAACGTTTACTGTACACTTTTGTGGTGTTCCGAAGTCACAGACCCATAAGACTCAAAGAATTCCACAGAATTGCAGGTCAGTCTCAGCATTCATTTATTTATTTAGTATGAAGCTTTGAGACTTGAAGCACTAATCACTTAATTTGATACATTTTTGGGTTTCCAGGTGTGATTAGTTGCATAGATGGCACTCATATTCCTATCACAGCTCCTTCAGTAACTGAAGGAGATTATGTGAATAGGAAGTATTTCCACAGCATTAATGTGCAGGTAGGCCTAAATAGTAGCCTTCAGCATTCCAAATGAAAGATACTTTACAATAGTTACTGTAGCTAATTACTGTTCTGCACTGTGAAGATCATAGCAGCCCACATCATCAGCATTGTGGAAGCAAAGTGGCCTGGGTTTGTACATGACTCGCACATTTTACGACTCACACATTTGCGCTGTTCTGTGAAGGGAGTCGTACAACGTACGAGATCTTCAGTTTCTTGGCAATTTCTCGCATGAAATAGCCTTTATTTCAAGGAACAAGAATAGACTGACGAGTTTCAGAAGAAAGTTCTTTGTTTCTAGCCATTTTGAGCCTGTAATCGAACCCACAAATGATGATGCTCCAGATACTCAACTAGTCTAAAGAAGGCCAGTTGTATTGCTTCTTTAATCAGGACAAGTTTTCAGCTGTGCTAATGTAATTGCAAAAGGGTTTTCTAATGATCAATTAGCCTTTAAAATGATAAACTTGGATTAGCTTACACAACATGCCATTGGAACACAGGAGTGATGGTTGATGATAATGGGCCTCTGTACGCCTACGTAGATATTCCATAAAAAATCTGCCATTTCCAGCTACAATAGTCATTTACAACATTAACAATGTCTATACTATTTCTGATCAAATTGGACAATTTTTTTCCTTATCTTTCAAAAACAAGGACATTTCTAAGTGACCCTAAACTTAATGGTAGTGTATACTCATACGCATTCATTAATATTTCTAACTCCACTAGGGAGAAGTAGGAGGTTCGAGCCCTTTTATCTCCTGTTGCCATGATTAATCATGTTATCTGCGTTCCATTGATGAGGGCTTTTAATCTCCTCATGCACATGCTTTACTCTGGGTTAACTTAATTCAGTTGATTTAACTAATTGTTATCACCTGTTCAGAAACCAAAAACGCAGAGTTTGAGAGCTCAGAATTAGTCCACCCAGAGTTCAGGTTTAAACCTGCTTTCTGAAACAGGTCCCAGTGGTAAGGTGTTGGGACTGTTGTTGAGACAGCTTAAAGTAGGCCCTACCAGTTTGTGGGCACTGTTTGTCACCGTTATAGTGCAATGAATGTATTGTTTAATGTTGTGTAGTGGCTTTGCTGGCATGCATTAAAACATTTTTTAAATTGTTTGCCCCACCAAGATTTTCATGCTAAAAATCGCTGCATAATTCATAAAGGATTTGTATGTTAACTCAAATCAAATGTACTTTTTACATAACTGCTATTATATCACGGAACAAAATGTATAACATCGCCAATGTAATGAAACAGCAGGGAGCAGGTCTTGAACCCTCGACCTTTGAGCCCGGCGCGCTATCGACTGTGCCGCAAAAGCATGCTCAGTCAGTTATCCTCAGACCTTATTTTTTAGCTTTTATTCCAAAACCCTATACTTTCTTCCCTTAGAGATGGCTGAACAAACCAGAGGTAACTCATTTCTGGGTTTTAGGACTACAAGCTGGTGAGCTCATATTCTTTTTGCAGCGCACAATACCCACTTCATAAGAGGTGAAAGACGCATGAAAATAACAATTAGACAGAAGCTCCAAGAAAGGGAGTTAGGTATCTCTATTTTTTTTTAAAGTCGAATTAAAGTTAAACATTGCATTTACAGTATCAAAAATACCACAAACACACGTTTGCAAATAAAACAGTCAAACTCATGCACTTATTTCTGTACCCCAGTGTAGACTGGTGGAAGGAGCTATAGGAGGATGGGATCATTGTTATGGCTGGAATTAAATAAATGGAATCAAATGTCGTTTCCTTATGTTTGATCTGTTTGTTAATGTTCCATTTAAATTCCTTCCAGCCATTACAATGAGCCCGTCCTATAGCTCCACCCACCAGCCTCCCTACTGTACCAGTATAATGAATACAAGCAGGGTGCACGGTTATTTTGGCTTAACCCTCTTGGCACCCTCCTTGTAGTCCTCCTTGGTCAGTCGGTACCCCCAGTGCTGTAATGTCTGTCTGACCACAGGAGAGATTGTTGGGTTGTCAAAGCCACAGCCTGACCGGACTACTTTGGTTATCAGATTATTTCTCCACCGGCCTTTTACCCCAGCACACTTTGACCATCGCCCGATCTGACGCTCATCATCCTTAGTACGCCGACCATGGTAAAACCTGTAGGGAATTTACATTTCAGAGTAAGATTCTGAGGAAGAAGACACTAATGTAAGAGACTAGAAAGGAGCCTTGTTATACCCAGTCTGAATGTACTGTATATATTCTGCAAATACCTGCAGTACCACTGAAACCACCCATAGGGATCCTGGGTTACAATCCATCCACTGCTTTCCCACATTTCTAGACTACCTCCACACTTCACTTTGTATGTGTTTACACTTTCTCTGTATGTTGATGAGGCCACCTGTATGGGGAAACACATAATGCATTATTTATTATAAGCAGTGTGAGCCTGGCTTTGTAATGTCTTATTAGTAGGGATGCACGATATATCGGTGGACATATCAGAATCGGACGATATTAGCTAAAAATGCCAACATTGGTATCGGCCCGATGTCTAGTTTAATGCCGATGTGGAAAACCGATGTCAAAGCTGACGTGCATGCCTATATAACGTAGGTACATGGCGTAATGATGCCACGTAAAATTATTTGCAACACAGCATTCCTAACCTAGCCCACAATGTCTGCTGTGTGGATCGAGCAGTCAACAAGTCGGGCAGTCATTTGAAAGAGTAAGAAAATTTCAGCGAGACAACTCAAAGGTGAAATCCATTAAAGCCAAGATAATGGAATTCATTGCCCTTGACAATCAACCGTTCTCTGTCGTGGGTGATGTTGGATTTTTCGCGACTGGTCGAGCACCGGGACACACTACCAAGTGCACTATTTTTCAGATTTTGACCTACCGGAGTTACACAGTAATACGCTAATGTTTTCTGGGTGTCACGGAGTAGACTGATACCCCATGTCATTCATCCACAATCCATAGGGAAGGCTGTACAGTGAAATAAGTATGCCCTCAATGCAATTCTAAAGTATAATACATCCAGTGTGATTTCAAACTATTTTGGATTTTATATAACATTCCAACCTCGTTTAGCATGATCTATTCCAGTTAGCCTTCAAAATAAAAGTATGTCATTGACAGTGATGCAAAGTCCACTATTGTGGCTAATCCTTATTGTGGCTAGCTTCACACATATGGGTCCGACCACCATTAATCAAATAAGAACTGTCTTATAAATTAGGGTTATTTTAGATGATGACAGCTAGCTATATAGTTAGCCAGCTAACTATAGCTACTGAAACAGATTGTTGTTTTGCTAATGTTTTTGGGGAAGAACATTGCTTGCATCCATGAGCTACCTAGCTTTTTTGTTAATGACCAGCACTGTAGGTGCGCAAGACAACTTCACCAGCATCATAGCATATGTATCGATGAATTGTTGTGACATATGAAATACGAGTGATAGTGTAATCAATGTGTAATAACTACGTCAAAAATGTATGAACACGTTAAATTATGTGACGTGCAGTCATATTCAGGTCCTGATTAGTCAAATAGTGTTATTTGACTTGTGTCTTTTTGACACACAAAGGCCCAAACGGCGTTCCATAGAAATACTGGTTCAGACTGAAACGACTGAATAAATAAACAACGAAACAGCACAGCAAGTAAGTGAAAGAAATAGGTTTTGATTATGTTTTACTGGTAAATGCCAACAAAATAACTTTTTGGTCAGTGTGCAAACCCTTATTTAACTAGGCAAGTCAGTTAAGAATTCTTATTTACAATGATGGCCTACCACGGACGACGCTGGGCCAATTGTGCGCCGCCCTATGGGACTCCCAATCATGGCTGGATGTGATACAGCCTGGATTCAAACCAGGGACTGTAGTGAAGCCTCCTGCACTGAGATGCAGTGCCTTAGAGCGCTGCGTCCATGTGTGTGTGTTAACTATTTAACTGTACTAGAATGCTTAAAAAGGCAGCTAAAATGTTAAATATCGGATATCGGTATCGGTTTGTTTTTTTGGCAAGGAAAATATCGGTGCATATATTTCAGCAAATTTCCAAATGACTCAAAATGTCTAACTTCGTCAGGATCATTATGAGATCATAACAACATTGGTGGGCATGCTTATGGCAAGTCTTATAATGCTTTATTTTTGCATTATACCAATCAGCTTGAATTGTTCAGTCTTGTTTGGGTGTCTCTATTACAATGAATGTGTTCATAGGTGTTTTATCATTATCATTTAGTTTGGTAGGCCTAAACACAGTCAGTGTGTAGAGTAGGTTTGGTTTCGTATAATCACCTGTGTGGGAATGTTCAAACCTTTCAGCCAATCCTCAGGGAGCTCATTCCATTCATCTTTGCAATTGTGTTCTATGATGAAAGAAACAAAAAAGTGTGATTAGTAAAGTGCTTAACCTACATTAGTAATTACGTCATAACATCCAAAGTAATGATTATAGATGCGTGTGGGATAGGCTACTCACTTGTGACACTTGAGTATATTGGTCTGAAGTAGGTACCACCAAAGCTGCCAGCTTGAAGTACTTCTTTTGGTGACATGTTAGGTTGGAACTGTGGGAAGTCTAAGAAAAATTACTTGTCAATGAGCCTTCTGTGAAATGAATGTCCGTGTGTTAAAACAGAGTTGCATATGTAGGCATACCTTTAAAAACAAGTTGTCCTTTGTCATTCTTTGAAACCTCTTGGCATCCATCCCGGATCATCTTCTGGCTTGCATCTTTAGAACTTAGAGAAACTTCTGAGCTACCCAAGAATGTGTGTTTTTTCTTGCTCGAGTCCTTCTCTATTTTAGACTTTTCTGTGGGAAAGTAAAATAATTTTTTACCATTGGCCGTGTACAAGAGGATCAAATCCGCAATGTATCGTGGTTAAATTGTGACTGACTAATAATGAGTCGTTATTTATGATGAAAAGTGATTTGTTGATAGTCGTTTTGATGCTCTAGAGCACGGCCATTTTCTATGCAGCCACGTTGTACCTACTCAAAACCGTGACTTACTCTTGTTCAGAGCTTTATTTGCGCTAGTCTTGCCACTATCCTTCGATTTCATCTTTTTGCAGTCTGGAAGACTTGTCTCAGATGAGGAAGCTTTTCTTTTTGTAGAAGTTGTCCCGCTGCTTCTCTCCATGTTTCGTCTCGTTATGTGCCTTCCTGTAGGCCCTAGACAACGTTCAAATGAAATAAATCGAAAACGACCAAGCATCGGAGTTGCACAACCCTAATGGTTTTGTTGCGAAGAAGGTGGGACTCAACTGTATCCTCAGTATGAATGAATGGGGAAAAAATCGTGTTAAGTAACTGCGCTTCTCACTGTTTATGTAATTCTACGGGTGCGCCTGCTTTACAAGCCAGCGCACCCCGACCAAGGCTCCGTAGTCAGATGACGCGTTCCAATCAATGACATATTAACCCTGGATTGCGGATGCTATGTTTTGGCCATGGAGAGGCTTTGAAGGCGCCAAATTGGCATTCCTCAGAAAAGTAGTCTTCCATTGGAATGAATGGAATTCTAGAATGTTTCAAGGACAAAAAATATGTTTATTTACATATTTTTGTTGTTGTAGTGGGGACAGTAACATTAGTAGTTTTCAAAATGATGCTTTAAGGAAAATGTTTTTATATTTTTTGGTTCCAACCAATTACTTATATATATCTTAGAAAACTGACAGTTGGTGCTGTTTTGAAACCACCATGACTCCATCTTTGCACCCCCATCATTGTAAAAAATATTTTGGAATCTATAGAAATGCATTTATTAATGTCTACATTGGTTTTTGCCATGTGTATTCTATTAAAGACACCTTAATGCATACTTAAATATACTGAACAAAAATAGAAACGCAACATACAACAATTTCAAAGATTTTTACTAAGTTACGGTTCATAGAAGGAAATCAGTTAATTGAAATAAATAAATTAGGTCCAAATCTATAGATTTCACATGACTGGGCAGAGGTGCATCCATGGGTGGGCCTTGGAGGGCACAGGCCCACCCACTTAGCAGCCAGGCCCACTCACTGGGGTGTCAGGCCCAGTCAATCAAAATGAGTTTTCCCCCACAAAAGGGCTTTATATTACAGACAGAAATACGTCCATTTGGAGAGCATAAGGTGGGGAGTTTTTGAGTCGTTCAGTCAGACTTTCCTCTTGATTGCTAGCTATATCATACATTCTTAATTTCACAGTGTTATCTGACAAAGGTATTGATGTGAGTTTCTGTGCCTCTACCTCCCCACACATTGTTTTCACCATATAAATTGGGCCAGTCATATCAAAGTCTCTAGAATGTGTGTGGTTTCATATTATAGCGGGCATAGCCATTCACCATGGGAATGATTCAAGTGCAACGGTCAGGTGCAGCCTTTTCCCCTGATCTAAGGGCGCTCTCTGATTGAATTTTAACTGTTAGATTTGAATAATTTTCATTTAGATTTTTGAGGTTAACCACGTTACAATGATTTTCAGAGAAAAAGACAGTGTCATAATATAAATACTGCCGTTCAAGAGTTTGGGGTCACTTAGAAATGTCCTTGTTTTTGAAAGAAAAGCACATTTTTGTCCATTAAAATAACATCAAATTGATCAGAAATACAGTGTAGACATTGTGTATGTTGTAAATGACTATTGTAGCTGGAAATTGCAGATTTTTAATGGAATATCTACATAAGCTTACAGAGGCCCATTATCAGAAACCATCACTCCTGTGTTCCAATGGCACGTTGTGTTAGCTAATCCAAGTTTATAATTTTAAAAGGTTAATTTATCATTAGAAAACACTTTTGCAATTATGCTAGCACAGCTGAAAACTGTTGTCTGATAAAAGAAGCAATTAAACTGGCTTTCTTTAGACTAGTTGAGTATCTGGAGCATCAGCATTTGTGGGTTAGATTACAGGCTCAAAATGGCCAGAAACAAAGAACTTTCTTCTGAAACTCGTCAGTTTGTTCTTGTTCTGAGAAATGAACTGTCCACCCAATTAAAGGATCAGAGAATGAATCTAGTATTGAAAGCATATGCTACAGCTAGCTAGCACTACAGTGCATAAAAGCTGGTAAGTACTTTACTCAAAGAGACAGAAAGGCAATAGTTGAACAATTTTTATTTTGAATATTTTATTTTTGCATTTTCCGATTAAGAACATTCATAACAAAAGTGAAAAGATATTAGACAACAAATTGACAAAGTGACAGTAACAGACAAGCGTAAATTTAGAAAACAAATAATAATAATTATATATACAAACATACAGTAAATAAGTCATAATAAAGAATAAAATATTAATAATGAGACATTGAATCAGATGGTCACCTGCCGTAAACTACATATTATACATTACGTGTGAAACATTATGTGAGGATTATATAGAGATTCAATCAATATGATGTGAGGGGAGATTCTCCATATAGTCAAAAGGTTGCCAAATTCTGTAAAATGTCTCAAACTTATTCCTCAAGCAGTAAGTGATTTTCTCCAGTGGGATACAACTATTAACTTCCGATAGCCACATTGCAACTGGCAGGGGGAATCCGATTTCCATTTCAAGGCAATGCATTTCTTGGCAATCGCTAACAATATTTCTGTTAGCTTTATAGTATGGCTTTGCCTAAGATTGGAGTTTGGTAAAGTTACCCAATAGACAGACCTCCGGGTCTAAAGGGAATGCAACCCCGTGAATTGAGGATATGGTATCGCATACCCCCTGCCAGAAACCGTGTAGTTTTGAACACTGCCAAGTGGAATGGAGCAATGTTCCTTCATCTGAGCCACATCTTAAACATAGGGAGGAGATATCAGGGTTGAACTTGTGCAGTCTAGATGGGGTGATATAGAGCTGATGGAGGAAATTAAACTGGATCAGTCTGTATCTGGAGTTCAATGTGGATGTAACACCATCCCTGCATAGGTCACTACATAGACCCTCATCAAGATTAATACCCAGATCTTTTTCCCCATCTAAATTGTGGTTTATCTAGCTCAGGCAGTCTTAGTCCTGACATAAGAGCATCGTAAACACGGGAAATGGTCTTGAACAGTGGTTGGTCTGCGTGGCATAGTTGCTCAATAGGTGACATCTTAGGTAGGTTCCATTGTCCCTTGAGAGTCACCCTAATACAGTTTTGCAGTTGTAGGTAGCTAAAGAAGTCCCTGTTAGGCAAGTGGTATTTCTGTTTCAGCTGATCAAAAGACATAAGAACTCCCTCCTCATAACAATGTTCCAGAAGAGTGGTACCCTTATCAGACCATGGTCTAAAGTTACTATTCTGCAAAAACATAGGGATCAATCTATTGTTCCATAAAGGGGTTTTAGGGGAAAGGAATCCCCCTCGTCTGAACAGCTCAGGCAGTTTGCACCATGCCAGGACAGAATGTATGATTAAAGGGTTGTCTGTGATGGGTTTTATAGATTTCCTGTCCCATTTGCAAAACAATTCTGCCCCAGTGTCATCATTTACCTCAAACTTTTCAATGTTCAACCATGAGGGAGATGGACCATTGTCAAACCGTATGGTCTGCTTGTCGAGAGAGGAAAAGAATGCTGCAGGAACAGGGATGGGGAAAGATTGAAACAGATATAGAAATCTGGGCAGGACATTCATTTTAATTGCATTGATTATACCCAGTAGAGTGAGAGGCAAGTCCATCCATTTACACAGGTCACCCTCGACCTTTTGCAACCAGCTGGCCAGATTGAGTTTATAAAGGTTCTTCATGTTACCATCCACCATTATGCCCAAATATGTGAAGCCCATAGGCGACCATCTAAAAGGAAACTTATGCTTGATGGTATGGTGGTCAAAGACAGACAACAGTAAGATTTCGATTTTTATCAAAATTGACCTTATATCCAGAGAAAGAACTATAACACTGTAGAAGGATCTGCAAGTGAGAGAGGGAGTCCGGGTTAGGTCCGTGGGGCGACGCACAATTGGCCTAGCGTCGTCCGGGTTAGGGAGGGCTTGGTCGGTAGGGATGTCCTTGTCTCATCGCGCACCAGCGACTCCTGTGGCGGGCCGGGTGCACGGTGTAGCCTCCGACACATTGGTGCGGCTGGCTTCCGGGTTGGATGCGCGCTGTGTTAAGAAGCAGTGCGGCTGGTTGGGTTGTGTATCGGATCTCCCGAGCCCGTACGGGAGTTGTAGCGATGAGACAAGATAGTAGCTACTACAACAATTGGATACCACGAAATTGGGGAGAAAAAGGGGTAAAAATAAAAAATAAAAAATAAAAAATAAAAAAATAAGATAAAGTCATCCACAAAGAGTGATAACTTATGGGTATGGAGGCCCACCTCAAAGCCATGTATGTCAGGGCACTAGATTAACCATTTTGAAAAAAGTAATTTCTTCCAAAATGAAAGAGAAGAAAGTTTATTTTTTTAAATTCTTTTTTAATTTTTTTGCTTTCAGTTTCACTTACTTAGCTAGCAAATGCAGCTAGCTAGTTTAGCCTACTCAAACACCCTGCTCAAATAGAGGGATGCTATGTTAGCTAGCTGGCTATGACTATCCAACACAACAGGTAAGCTTTTGGTTTTACTCATTTATTGCCACCGGGGCCTGCCGGTGTTAGAGCTAAACTGCATGATTCTAGTGAGTTTACTAACGAGTTAGTTATATGTATGTTGACTATGACGTTACTTTAGCTAATATGGTGACAAACGATGAAAGGCTGTGTGTAGTGGTTATGATATGGTTTGGCTTGGAAAGTTTTTTTCGCCAGGTCACATACAGCTGATGTGTTGTGCATTGAAGTCCACAAGGTGAGAGGAGGAGAGAAGGAATGCAATATGTCTGCAATAAAAGTGAACTTTGTTTACGCGTGATCAGGGTGTATTTATTCTGCCGATTCTGTTGAAAAGCGTTTCTTAACAAAACATGAATAAACATACCTGAATTTGTTCAATATAAACTCTTATTTGCAACTATTTAATGTGTCACTGTCTGTCCATGTGTCACTGTCTTTCACCTCAAATGTTTCTCTCGACCTGTGTGCACCTACTTTGTAAACTTTCATTCATAGGCTAGGTTGTAGCAACCTCATGATGAGTATATGGAACATTTTTATATCATGTAGTAGCCTAAACCTCTCGCTGTTACATTGAACTGGGTGAATGGAATATGAATGAGTCATCCAATATCATCCAGTATGCTGTAATAGAAAAAAAATTGTCCTCCATTTTAACTGTCACTGACCTCCACTGGATGAATCACGCTTCACCATCTGGCAGTCTGATGGACGAATCTGAGTTTAGCGGATGCCAGGAGAAGCTACCTGCCCCAATGCATATTGCCAACTGTAAAGTTTGGTTGAGAAGGAATAACGGTCCGGGGCTGTTTTTCATGATTATGTGCTTCCAACTTTGTAGCAACAGTTTGGGGAAGGCCCTTTCCTGTTTAAGCATGACAATGCCCCCGTGCACAAAGTGAGGTCCCTACAGAAATGGTTTGTCTGTACGGACCTCAACCCATCGAACATCTTTGGAATGAATTGGAATGGCGACTGCGAGCCAGTCTTAATCGCCCAACATCAGTGTCCGACCTCACTAATGCTCTTGTGGCTGAATGGAAGCAAGTCCCTGCAGCAATGTTCCATCATATAGTGGAAAGCCTTCTTCACAGAAGAGTGGAGGCTGTTATAGCATCAAAGGGGGGACCAACTCGATATTAATTCCCATGATGTTCAATGATGTCCATATACATTTGGTCATGTAGTGTATCTTGAATTTTATGTGGCTATCCCTGGACCAGGGCATCCTATCAAAAGCTTAATCTGCCTTTTCCAGATTTGGCCAGTTTCTCCAGCTTGTTGGCCCCTATACTATACCTGCACTACCGCCCATCATGTTCCCACTCCCAGTGCAATGTATTCCGTGGCCCCAGAAAACAAGTTCGGCACGGTAGCCTAGTGGTTAGAGTGTTGGACTAGTAACCAGAAGGTTGCAAGTTCAAACCCCTGAGCTGTTGTTCTGCCCCTGAACAGGCTGTTAACCCACTGACAGGCTGTCATTGAAAATAAGAATTTGTTCTTAACTGACTTGCCTAGTTAAATAAAGGTTTAAAAAAAATGGAAAGTTCCAGAACACAGCAGCGGTTTCAGAACTAGTCCCCATGATCACTTAACATCTCAATGGATTTCTGCCTTGGAGAATGTTCATTTTAGCATTTGATCTATTTCATATTGTATATCATCTCATCACTATCTGCAGCCTGGATAGAGAACTCATTCTTTGTTTGCTTAGTATCTCACATTTTCAAGATGGATGTGATAGATGTTGCCACTACTAATGTTTGTATGCGATTAAAACAAATTTACATGCTGCAACTTAGCATCAATAAGATAATTGTATTGCATGAGGATGAAAGACTGTATTTGCCCATACATTTTATCACAAGATACCCTCTTGAGTGAAGATTATATACGAATATTTGGATCCAGTATCACTCCAGGCTTGTCGATGAGAAGTTAGATTTATTAACATGACATGTTCTGTTTGTTTCCCTGTGACTGGGATACAGCTTCAATGAAAAATATATAGACATTATGTGAGTTCAAGGCTGTAGTAATCCATCTGTCTATTATTCTATGAACAAGCTACTGAACAGCTGTGCAGAACCTAAACAAGTCAGTTTGAGATGTAAAAATAAATCAAAAGTAAGGTGCATTTTTGCATGTGAAATCATTCATAATGAATGCACAAGCTAGTGTTTCTCACTTCATGTGAATAAATACCAGGATTTTGCCTTTGGTTTAACTTTAGGAGGATCATTTCCTCAGAGTCCAGACAATTCCTTAATTGAGGTGTGTGTTTCTCTGGCTTGGTTTTGGTCATCAGAGGGAGAGATGCTGTACACAGACTCTACTCCTGTCAGGAGGACTCAAGCTCCATAAATCAAATGGTGACATATTGAGTCCACAGCAGAACATTATTTTGCTGATGCGTCTCAGACACTTGAAGTGGCGATTTTAGCATTTAAATCTTGGTGGGGCAAAAAAAAAAGTGTGATGCATGCCAGCATAGACACAACACTAAACAATACATGAATTGCTCTATACCACTGTTACACCTGGCTATCAGCGGAGCTTTGTTTGGCAGCGAAACAGTTCATTCAGCCTCATTTACTGCATTTAAAAAATATATGGCTGTCTTGCTTAAACCAATGTGGTTTCTACTGACAATTGAGATGTACAAACTATGGCATAAGGGGACAACAAGCGGATAAGAGGCAATCCGTAATTTAGATTAATAAATTAATGAGCGACCTAGGACAGATGTAGTCAATATAACTATTTGTTCAGCACTTTTGAAATGTACAGCTACAGAATTCAGAACTTGGGCCATTCTTACAGTGTTCTCCCTGTACACCAAGTCAGAACCGTAGGATAAAAAGGGGGCATATAAGCAAACAATTAAAGCTCTTACAATATTCAATGACATTTCTCTAAAACAGGCTATAGGCTACATTTGCATCACCAAGTCAGAGCAGTAGGCTAAGTTATGAGGGTGAGGCACATGGGCTACTAACAGCTGACTACACAACATACACTTAGTATTACTTTCTTAGCTACAGTATACATATCTCCCCGGTATATTACATAATTTGTGCAGCAGCATACAAAACATTGTTGGACTCACCTTGTCGTGCTGTGCTCATTTGAACAGAAAGGTGGTGCGGCGGTCCTTTGTGGGCAAATTTTGTCATTAAAGTCCAATCACTGGATTTATGGTGCTTTCAAGACAACTGGGAACGAAAAAAAAATATATATATTTCAATCATAATGACGTCAGTCATCTTCAGGTTGTAGCTCTATAAAGAGGCCCGAGTTCCCGATTTACAATTGGATGAAAGTTCAAAACATAATTTCCCAGTCGTTGCTCATTTTTCCAGAGTTCCCAGTTGTCTTGAACTTACTAGTCAGATCTTGCCATTTCGAGTTAACAGTTGTTTTGAGCACGGCACAAATCATGTTTCATTGACAGCATGGCCAATGTTGAATGTTTATAATTTAAACTAGGAAAACAGATCTTTAATCTTAGACTTGGGACCACAGACACTCCACTGAATAGCAGGCTAATGATTGCTTTGCAATGCTTGAAGTTAGCCACTGATTCCTTCCAAACCACTTATTGTTGAATTTGCGATTTCCAACTTGTTTTGTAATGTTTATGTCCAATAGCCGATGAGCACCAATACTCTTTATCTATAATTACTATTTTCATTTGACAAGGATTAAAAAGGGTTTCCCAATAGATTGTTGACTTGATTCATGATGACTGCTAGCTAAGATTTTGAATGTATGATGTTGACATGATCAATCCAATCAAAGCTACTGTAGATATAATGTGATTTGATGTCATTTTATCTGTGGCCAATGACCTCGAGCCTTGGATGGGTACTTCTAATTGCAGCACCAAAGGGGCTTGAATTTTCGAGCTCTACCCTTAGACTTGGTGGTGACGTAGTGTCCCCATGAGTGGCAGAATACTGAGACAAATCATGGCGCAATGTTCCGTATTTTCTACTGGCTTGTCCCACCACCATAGAAAGCACTGAGCTAGGATGAAACACCTGCATTTTGGAGCTGCCTTACTCATTGCAAACTGATATGTGACACATATTAATGACAAAATAAAATGCAAAACAGGCAAGGCCCCTCGGGAAAAAGTGATTATATTGTATTTTGTTGCTAAAAATTCCCAAAGGCTGGAGCATCGGCTTTCTTGCCCTTCTCCAACTTCTCTTCCATAGCACTCACTTCATAGCCTCTTGCTTTAGCTACTGTCATGGAGTTCACTAAATATTTTTATAAAGAAACAATGAAAGAATCATTGTGGAATCTGAAAAGACACATATCCGGAAAGCAAGATGGTGTACTTCATGCATGCATATGCTATAAGTAAGGAATGAGGTGGGTAGCTAATTAATGGTCATTGTAGCAAAGTATTTGTAAACAAAAAATCAGATCTCTTAAAAGTTTCCTACATTTTTGTTCTATTGTTTATACAACAGGTCATACTTGATTTTGGCCCAATAGGCCTGGCATATTTCAACTTTCAAGGAGCTTTTTTTTGTGTTGATTGGGTTATTTAAAAACATTTAGGCCTACCTATAGAGGAAAAAAATACTCTGAATCCCTGACCATCCTGGCAAGAGTGGCCAAACGGGTGTTTAGTATCCCCAGTGGCTCTGCAAACATGGAGAGGATATTCTCTCTCAAGGTACCATCGCATGAGCCTGAAGCCACAGACTCTGGCCAAACTGGTGTTTCAAAGAAATGTATTCAAGTGCACTGAGCCTAATTTCATTTATTTTGTATTTATTTCTAAGTAAGTCACAGCCTATACGCGCAATTGATAGACTAATGATTTAATACAACTAAATGTTTAAATGTTGAGCGCGTAATGGCACTCGCAAATGCTTCACATTGTATTTCTTTGTAGGTTATAGCCTTGAAATAACATAGCCTAAATAGTTAATTTATGTTCCTTCTCAGGCTCCCTGTCTAGTTCCTGACCTATTTTAAAGTGTTTATATGCTGTTTAATATGGCATGTAGCCTATTTGAAATGATGAGCGCTTCTTACATTAATATTTTAATGTTTATTAAAATACTTTCATTCAAGCAAATGGTTTGGTGTCAATACTTCAAACCCAAATGGTAGGTCCAGGTAGTCACAAAAATAGATGGGTGTTGGTTCAATTGTGATTTTAATGAATGGAGCGAATTTGGAGCAGTAGTTATTCTGTGAGCGTGGAGCGGTTTTTAGTGGAGAAGAAAGGACATGGATGTGAGCAGCTCCACGACTCAACTCTGCTCACATACTCTGGACGTGTGTCTCTGGATAGTATGTAGGAACTGGCTGGCCGTGAGATTAGTATGCACTGAAACACTCAGACATACACTACATGACCAAAAGTATGTGGACACTATCAAACATCTCATTCCAAAATCATGGGCATTAATATGTAGTTGGTCCCCCCTTTGCTGCTATAATAGCCTCCACTCTTCTGGGAAGGCTTTCCACTAGATGTTGGAACATTGCTGCGGGGACTTGCTTCCATTCAGCCACAAGCATTAGTGTGGTCGGGAACTGATGTTGGGTGATTAGACCTGGCTCGCAGTCGGCAATCCAATTCATCCCAAAGGTGTTCGTTAGGGTTGTAGTCAGGGCTTGTGCAGGTCAGTCAAGTTCTTCCCCACCGATCTCAACAAACCATTTCTGTATGGACCTCACTTTGTGCACAGGGGAATTGTAATGCTGAAACAAGAAAGGGCCTTCCCCAAACTGTTGCCACAAAGTTGGAAGCACAGAATTGTCTAGAATGTCATTGTATGCTGTAGCGTTAAGATTTCCCTTCACTGGAACTAAGGGACCTAGCCAGACCCTTTGAAAAACAACCCCAGACCATTATTCCTCCTCCACCAAACTTTACAGTTGGCACTATGATTTGGGGCAGGTAACATTCTCCTGCCATCCGCCTAACCCAGATTCGTCCATCGGACTACCAGATGGTGAAGCATGATTTATCACACCAGAGTCCAATGGCAACGAGCTTTACATCACTTCAGCCGATGCTTGGCATTGCACATGGTGATCTGAGGCTTGTGTGTGGCTGCTCGGCCATGGAAACCTATTTCATGATGCCCCCGACGAACAGTTATTGTGCTGAAGTTGCTTCCAGAGGCAGTTTGGAACTCTGTAGTGAATGTTGCAACCAAGGACAGACGGATGCAACCAAGGACAGACAGATTTTTACGAGCTGCGCGCTTCAGCACTTGGAGGTCCCGTTCTGTGAGATTGTGTGGCCTACCACTTTGCGGCTGAGCCATTGTTGCTCATAGACATTTCCCCTTCAGAATAACAGGACTTACAGTTGACCAAGGCAGCTTCAGGAGGGCAGAATTTTTTTTAATTTTTAATTTTTAACTCTGTTTATTAAGTTTCACACACACACACACACACACACACACACACACACACACACACACACACACACACACACACACACACACACACACACACACACACACACACACACACACACACAGACAAGACAACACAAAGCAATATAAATAATAAACTCAACTAGAAAATAAAAAAAAAATACAAATAAATACAAATAAAACAATAGCTTTAAAGATATCATACTTTAGACAAGTTAACACACCAGGCAGAAGGCTACAAAGGTTAAAGGGTAATCTATAGTACAGGGACAGAGCAAACACCTCACCATTGTTCCTGTAAACAGTCAAGGGATAAGGGTGGAGAAATGCAACCACTCACAGACAGTCATGGCCACAGACCGACCATCCACTGGACCAAAAATAAAGTTTACAATGCTTTAAAATAAAAAAAATAGAATGAATATTCATGTGGGCGTGAACAAAATGTAAAAATAACTGTGAAAAACAAGCTCACTGTCACGCCCTGGCCTTTGTATTCTATGTTTTCTTTATATTTGTGGTTAGGCCAGGGTGTGACATGGGTGATTATGTGTTTGTCTTGTCTAGGGGTTTTGTAGATTGATAGGGTTGTGTTCAGTGTAGTATTCTAGGTAAGTCTATGGTTGCCTAGAGTGGTTCTCAATCAGAGGCAGGTGTTTATCGTTGTCTCTGATCAGGAACCATATTTAGGCAGCCATATTCTTTGGGTATTTCGTGGGTGATTGTTCCTGTCTCTGTGTTTTGCACCAGTTAGGACTGTTTTTTTTATTTTTATTTTTTTTCCCCACATTTTCTTATTTTGTATATGATTATTGTTCACGTTATCATCTTTATTAAAGATGTTCAACCATAACCATGCGGCATTTTGGTTCTCCTCTCCTTCCCAGGAAGAAAACCGTAACAGAATCTCCCACCACAACAGGACCAAGCGGCATGGGGACAGGCAGCGGCAGCAGGAGCTGCGCAAAGAGGAATGGACATGGGGGGACGAATTGGACGGTAAAGGACCCTGGGTTCAGCCAATAGAATATTGCCGCCCCAAAGAGGAGCTGGAGAGGCGCTGGTATGAGGAGGCAGCACGGCGGCGTGGATGGAAGCCAGAGAGTCAGCCCCGAAAATTTATTGGGGGGGGCACACAGGGAGTATGGCGAAGCCAGGTATGAGACCTGCGCCAACTTCCTGTGCTTACCGGGGGGCTAGCGAGACCGGGCAGGCACCGTGTTATGCTGTGGAGCGCACGGTGTCCCCAGTGCGGGTGCATAGCCTGGTGCGGTACATACCAACTCCTCGTATCGGCCGGGCTAGAGTGGGCATCGAGCCAGGTGCCATGAAACCGGCTCTACGCATCTGGTCTCCAGTGCATCTCCTTGGGCCGGTGTACATGGCACCAGCCTTACGCATGGTGTCTCCGGTTCGCCTGCACAGCCCAGTGCGGGCTATTCCATCTCGCCGCACTGGCAGGGCGACCGGGAGCATTCAACCAGGTAAGGTTGGGCAGGCTCGGTGCTCAAGAGCTCCAGTGCGCCTGCACGGTCCGGTCTATCCAGTACCACCTCCACGCATCAGTCCTCCGGTGGCAGCTCCCCGCACTCGCCCTGAGGTGCGTGTCCTCGGCCCAGTGCCAGCACCACGCACCAGGCCTACAGTGCGCTTCGCCTGTCCAGCGCTGCCAGAGCCTCCCTCCTCTCCAGCGCTAATAGAGTCTCCCGCCTGTCCGGAGCCGCCAGAGTCTCCCGCCTGTCCGGAGCCGCCAGAGTCTCCCGCCTGTCCGGAGCCGCCAGAATCTCCCGCCTGTCCGGAGCCGCCGGAGCCTCCCGCCTGTCCGGAGCCTCCCGCCTTTCCGGAGCCTCCCGCCTGTCCGGAGCCTCCCGCCTGTCCGGAGCCTCCCGCCTGTCCGGAGCCTCCCGCCTGTCCGGAGCCTCCCGCCTGTCCGGAGCCTCCAGCGTCTCCCGCCTGTCCGGAGCCTCCAGCGTCTCCCGCCTGTCCGGAGCCGCCAGCGTCTCCCGCCTGTCCGGAGCCGCCAGCGTCTCCCGCCTGTCCGGAGCCGCCAGAGTCTCCCGCCTGTCCGGAGCCGCCAGAGTCTCCCGCCTGTCCGGAGCCGCCGGGATCCGCCAGAACCTCCATTCAGCTGGGATCCGCCAGAGCCGTCAACCTGCCTGAGCTTCCTCTCAGTCCGGAGCTGCCCCTCAGTCCAGTGGGGCCCTCTGTTAGGGTTCTTAGGCCAAGGTCGGTGGCGAGGGTCGCCACTCTAAGGACGCTAAGAAAGCGGACTAAGACTATGTTGGAGTGGGTTCCACGTCCCGCGCCAGAGCCGCCACCGTGGACAGACGCCCACCCAGACCCTCCCCTATGGGTTTAGGTGTGCGGCCGGGAGTCCGCACCTTTGGGGGGGGGGGGGGGTACTGTCACGCCCTGGCCTTAGTATTCTGTGTTTTCTTTATATTTGTGGTTAGGCCAGGGTGTGACATGGGTGATTATGTGTTTGTCTTGTCTAGGGGTTTTGTAGATTGATGGGGTTGTGTTCAGTGTAGTATTCTAGGTAAGTCTATGGTTGCCTAGAGTGATTCTCAATCAGAGGCAGGTGTTTATCGTTGTCTCTGATTGGGAACCATATTTAGGCAGCCATATTCTTTTGGTATTTTGTGGGTGGTTGTTCCTGTCTCTGTGTTTTGCACCAGTTAGGATTGTTTAGGTTTTTCCACGGTTTCTTATTTTGTATATGATTATTGTTCACGTTATCATCTTTATTAAAGATGTTCAACCATAACCACGCTGCATTTTGGTCCTCCTCTCCTTCCCAGGAAGAAAACCGTAACACTCACACTTCAGTCTCTGCCCGGGCAAGATGAACAAGGCATCCGCGGGTCACAATCAATAAGCACATGGACCTTAATGCCCCCCCAGCAGGAGGGCAGAAATTTGACGAACTGACTTGTTGGAAAGGTTTTATCCTATGATGGTGCCACGTTGGCCTTACTGAAGAGCTCAGTGACTTTCATTCTACTGTTAATGTTTGTTTGATTGCATGGCTGTGTACTCGATTTTATACACCTGTCAGCAATGGGTGTGGCTGAAATAGCCAAATCCACTAATTTGAAGAGGTGTCCACATACATTTGTGTGTGTATATATAGTGTATTTAATATGGAAGCATGTTTTGTATTCAGTAAGTTTGACTACTAAAATGATTGTATTGTCTCTTGTAGGGAATATCTTTGGTGAGTCTGTCGGTGGCAGACATGGTGGTGGCCTAACCTCCTGGCTCTCCTGGCCATCTTCCACAATGACTGGACAGTTGGGGGCGTGCACTGCCAGCTCAGAGGCTTAATCATGGGCCTCAGTGTCATTGGCTCCATCTTCAACATCATGGTCATTGCCATCAACCGCTACTGCTACATTTGTCACAGCCTGCACTATAACCGCCTGTTCAGCACCAGGAACACCTGCTGCTACCTGGGCATCACCTGGCTGCTCACTGCCATGGTCACGGTGCACAACGTCTTTGTGGGCTCACTGCAGTACGACCCATGCATCTACTCCTGCACCTTCGCCCAGACTGCAGCTCCTACTACACCATCTCTGTGGTGCTCATCCACTTCCTGGTGCCCCTCTCGGTGGTCTGTTACTGCTACCTGAGGATCTGGGTGTTAGTCATCCAGGTGAAACAAAGGGTGAAACCAAATGACAAGCAGAAACTAAAGCCCAGCGACCTTCACAACTTCTTGACTATGTTGTGTTCCTATTGTTTGCTGTGTGCTGGGGACCACTCAGCTTTATTGACCTGGCAGTGGCCACTGACCCGGAAGGGTATCTCAATGCTGTCATCTACGGGCTACTCAATCAGAACTTTCGTAAGGAATACCAGCGCATCTTCCTGTGGCTGTGCACCGCTCTAACAGTTTTTGTGGAAGGCTCCAGGTGTGGGACTGAGGGATTTATAAGAACAAGTAAACAGTCACATGTAGTGTCAAACAGCAATCAGGCCGAGGGTGAACCTGTAGGTGAATAGCAAATGACTGTTCACTTACTCCTTTAAAATACTATGAAATGGAGCAAGAAATGTGTTTGATCAAATTATAAATGTGTTAAAAAAAATTAAACATTTAACCTGTGTACAGTGGTGGGAAATTGTCATACTTGAGTAAAAGTATAGATTTGTTTTAATAGAAAGTTACTCAGGTAAAAGTGAAAGTCACCCAGTAAAATACTACTTGAGTAAAAGTTTAAGTATTTGATTCTAAATATACTTAAGTATCAAAAGTAAATGTAATTTCTAAAATATACTTAAGTATAAAATGTAAAAGTAGAAATAATTTAAAATTCCTTATATTAAGCAAAGCAGCTTTTATTGTTTTTAAAATTTACAGATAGCCAGAGGTACACTCCAAAACTCATAATTTACATACGATGCATTTGTGTTTAGTGAGTCTGCCAGATCAGAGGGAGTAGGGATGTCCACGTGTTCTATTGATAAGTGCGTAAATTGGACCATGTTCCTGTCCTGCTAAACATTCAACATGCACCGAGTACTTTTATGGCACTGAAAATGGCCCCCAAAAGGTTATTCCCTTTTTTGGGGGTTCATCGAGGAACCTCCTTAGTTAATGTTTTTTTTTTTTTTTTTTTTTTTTTTTTTTTTTGCAGGAACCTAACTGCCTAACTGAAACATTTCGATTTGAAAGGACAGCAGGTGCAGGCACTTACCTTAAATTGAGGAGATCTTTAAAATGTTTAGTTAAGGTTTGTCCCTTGTATGATCTTAATTTATATTATTTTATTTTATACAGTACCATGTATATTTTCATATTTGTGCAATTCTTTCTAAAATAGGAAATGTACACAATTCAATGGATATCAATCAACAAAGATGTAAGAATATGTACTGTAGGCTATAAGAATATATTGAAGGCTAGCTGCATTGGGTGCAAATGACTGAACTGCTCACTTTCTGTCTACAGGTATACAGACGGAGGCATACAAAGGTATGTCAATTGGTATTGGTATGTTATGCTGATCACATTTACCATCCTCCCTTCAGCTATAAAACTGAAGAAAAAAAATATCTACTCCATGGCAAAATGTGTAGAATTGCAGCAAGCTAGCAGTATTCCCTACCCCCCAAAATGTAGGTAGGTGACCCTGGGCCCCAGTTTTGGAAGTCCGGCCTGCCTTTGGATGGTTTGTCCCTTCAAGAATAGTTTTTATTTTCATTGGGTACCTGGTTGATCAATATACGTGGCTTTATGAGCTGTGTAATCACTTCACTCTCCATACTTTGGCAAAGGGCACTCGCTGTAAGGATGTAAGTTGATTTATTTCAGACATGTGTTCTGCTGCCTCAGTCAGTGCAAGTCATGTACTTATTCTAATAGTCAAACTGCATGGTGACCTGGGTGCACCTGTTTTTTTGCCAAGGCAATTGAAAGCAACCAAACCTTATTGTAATTGCATACAGTACCTCTGAGTCTAAAATATATGATAAGAGCAAAATATAAATCACTTCCTATACAAGGCCAATCATATATGAAGAGATTCTTGCACTGGTCAATCAACATTGGTAGAAAGAAATGCAACACATATTGATGGATTGAGGATCCTTTACCTTACTACTCAGTTAAAAATATTAAAAAAATACAGTGAAGACTGTACTGCACAATAGTGAGAAAAAAATCATGGTGATTAGTGACATTACCCAAACTTTAAAAAAAAAGTTTTGTTCAAAACAAAATCCAAGTTTGAGGGGCATGCAAAGTGGTTGAGATGTGTGACTTTTTATAAACGGATGTGAAATTACAGATTGCAGTTTGGTAGGAAAAACCAGTTATATACACTAGATGACTAACAGTGGGTGCTGTTTTGAAGAGAATATATATATACATATTTATATTAAATATAGGTTTCTGTACGATGCTGGCTTGTTGACAACATGACGGAGCGACGCAGATTACTGTTCGATTTGAGAAGGGCGCTCCTCCCTTACCACTTTTGCCCATTCACGTCACAGGCGCCCATTGGTAAAACCAAAGTAAAACAGGTTGGCCTCGTGGTCTGTCACGTTAGTTTAGTGCCGATTCTAATAGTATGTTACCCTCTAGTGGTAAGATAATGCAATTACATAGACTCATATTTCCATTGATCAGCATGCTTTTCATGTCTTAAAATTAGTATTACTGTATACAATTTCACGAATATGTATTTATCTGGGAGAATGGCTATGAAGTGACATTTTAAGCATCAGGTCATTTATTTAATTAGGCAAGTCAGTTAATTAAGAACAAATTCTTATTTACCAAGACAGCCTACCAAAAGGCCTACTGCGGGGAGGGGGACTGGTATTAAAAATAAAAATATAGAACAAAACACACATCACGACAAGAGAGACACCACAACACTACATAAAGAGAGACCTAAGACAACAACATAGCATGGCAGCAACACATATCAACACAGCAATGGTAGCGGCACAAAACATGGTACAAACATTACTCGGCACAGACAACAGCAAGAAGGTAGAGAAAACAATACATCACGCGAAGTAGCCACAATAAGTGAGTACATCTGTAGAGATAGTAAAAAAAATATCCTCATCAGTAACAACATTGGTGAATAAAATGCTCCTGTTAAAAACATAGACATGGTACAAAAAACACTGATTGACACTGCACAAATAAAAATATATACCATGTCATGGGCTCCCGAGTGCTGCAGTGGTCTAAGGCACTGCATCTCAGTGCTTGAGGTGTCACTACAGATCCTGGTTTGATTCCAGGCTGTGTTACAACCGGCTGTGATTGGGAGTCCCATAGGGTGGCGCACAATTGGCCCAGTGTCGTCTGGGTTAGATTTTGGCCGGGGTAGGCCGTCATTATAAATAAGAATTTGTTCTTAACTGACTTGCCTAGTTAAATAAATAAAAACGTCAGCACCTTCGACTTGGTCAACTGTATACCGTGTTCCTTTAAAATGTATACGTCATGTGATGTTACCAGGAAGTCTTATGTTTTCATCGCCACACTGCAAGAGCCATCGACATAGTAATCCTTTCTAGAAAATATTGCCTGTGCCATTCAGTTAAACCAAAAATGGATAACTATAATAAGCAATCTTTGAACTCAATGCCAGGTCCTGTTCCAGATTTCAGAGGGTAAGTTATTACGGATAGGCAAAAGGTTGTGAAACTGGAGCCTTGCTAGCTAACGGGATGGATTGCTAGCTAGCTAGATATCTTGCTAGCCCAGCTTGTGAACTTGATGTATGCAATACTATATCTACTTGCATGTAGCTGCAAGGTTACATGCATTGTTGTTAGCTACTGTACCTCACCATGGGCATATAGTATTTGACCACCTACAAAGTCATCACCAGACAAGAAATATAGCTAACTGCGCTCTCTGTCCAGGGTTAACCAACTAGCTAAATTACTCTACAGTTATACATGCACATTAATAATGGGGTTATGCATATGATGCAATTATACTTGACACAGTTACATTTTTTGCTTATACATTTCCGTTTTGTTTCCTTGTATAAGAAACAGTTTATGAATCTAACAAGTAAAGTGTTAGATTTGTGAAATGTGGTCACCAAATCATCTAAATTAAAACAAAAGGTGTTTTCTTTGTTTCATTCTCTTTCAGGAATGATGGATCATTGGTGTCTGTACTGAAGACATTGCTGTTTTTCACGGTCATGATGATAACCCTGCCAATAGGATTATATTTTACATCAAAATCATATATTTTTGAAGGTAAATTTGATAGCTAAGGGTGTAGCCCACCGCTTGCCCACCAAAAATGAAAAATGTAATTATGCACAGCAGGAGCCACATTGTTTTTGTTTAGTGGAATATTTGTATGTAAAATGTCTGTTTTTGGTGTCATTTACTAAAGACATCCATTTCTGCCATCATGATGGCTTTTCCATAGGCCTATATTGTTTTAATGTCATATACAAGAACATTTTTTTTCTCTCTTGCTTCCTCAGCTTCTGGGTATTCCAGCAATGACAGTTATTTCTATGCTGCCATCGTGGCAGTGATAGCTGTCCATGTGGTCTTGGCCCTCTTTGTGTATGTTGCATGGAATGAGGGCACCGGCTCACATCAGACAAGAGAAGGAAAGCAGGACTAGGAGGATCAGGCTGTGTGTGGACCAGAAGAGTGTGACCACATCACTACCACCACACACAGAGAAGACAGTGAGGCTACAGCCTAGAGCCCACTGATGCAGTGCAATAGTGGATGGTTGATGTTCAGGATTTATATGCTTGGAGAGACACGAAAGTATGCAATGTGGTGTTCAGACATAAGAATATGCAGCAATTGCTCAATGAGTTTGTCCAGTTTCAGCAGTTAAAAAATTAGGGACAACTATTTTTAAGACATGGGGCCCTATTAAATCTAACCTGGTAACAGGGCTTTGGGGATGAGTCAAAAGCATGTTTTGATAGGTTTTCTTAGGGAAGGGAAGAGGATTATATTTTGGTGTATTACCATATGCCATTAAGGTAATCAATCATCATTCAGTCATTGTTTTGAATCTAAATACTTGATAAACATCTGTAGGTATCAACCTAATATGAACACCTGTGGCTTCGCATCATCGGAGGTTAGATTGTATCAAAATAAAAAATAATGGATCAAATAGATGGCTGATGATAAGTCTTAATGTCATATACCACAAATCTATCTTCACTTCATCTGTTTTTTTTTAAACTTTAGAATGCATGTTTTTTTTCTCACTGATTCCTTCAAATGTGATATGCACATTCTAGTTTGTTGAACTCCCAAGGCTCTTTTTGACAGAATACAACATGTGACAATGTTTGTTTTCACCCAATTTGATACAATTCATAATGATAAGTGAAATACCCATGATGGCGTTTTTATTGATCATGCTTGCAGAGACCTCCACCCTGGGTCTCTTTCTGTAAGCTTGTCTCAACAAAAAATACATTCAAACTGACACCATGAACGTGTGCTGTCAGGGTTTGACAATTGGATGAAATTGAATAGTCATTGGGGGAAAACAACGGGTTGTTCAATAAAGCATTCATCTCTGATTTGTGGTTCAAGAATTATAACAAAAATCTTTTCAATTCACACAGCAAATACTTACTGGAAAAACAAGAAAGAATGAAGGTCTTGACTTAATGACAGGCAGCAAACCAAGAGTTTAAAAACATGGAAAGTAAAGACAATCATGGAAACCTTGAGAACATGTCTGGCTTCTGATGGAGGAAATATGGAAACCAAGGCCACTGATTGGCCTAGTAACTTTGTAATGCTCTGCTTAAATGCCCAATGATTTAGAAATCTAACCATTCCCTCAAATAAAAACTATGCATCCTACAAAAAGGCACAACTAGCATTAAACCTCAGATTTAACTCAGGCTGAATTTATGTAAGACGTCAGATAAATGTAATGAACATATAATAAATAGTACTTGGTAGACATACTGCACTTACACGAACAACACAAACCTTTTCTGAAACCAACTTGTCACAGCAAGACTGACAGCCATGTGTTTCAGGTCAGGATTGGAGCAGTGGTGATTTTAGTGTGGTGGGGCAAACAACAACAACAAACAAGTTGGGATGCATGCCAGCAAAGCCACTGCACAACACTAAACAATACATTAATTGCACTATAACGCTGCCCACAAACTGTTAGGGCCTGCATAAAGCTGTCCCAGCAGCAGAGTCCCAACAGCAGTCCCAACACCCTACACTCAGAAATGAAACGGTTCCTGGAGTATCCTTTATGGGTTCTTCAAATTGAAACTGTGGGGGAACCCCTATAGGTTCTTCAAAGAACCCCTTTTAATGGATTCTCAAATAACCTTTTGAAAAACCTTTCAGGGTTAATTTTTAAACTACCCCCCTCACCCCCAACTCCCCTGTTATTATTAATTATAATAATATGAATAACAACAATAACACAATATTTTAGTTCTCAGTGTATATGATTTTAATGGCAAAGCAGCATTTAAAAATCGAAATATGAGGTAGACTCCCGGCAGAGCCCCAAGTCCAATGGGTATATCCTCTGGCGTGTTGATGTTAATGTGTTGATGTTCTCCGTATCCACAGCCAGAATGATTTTGCAGTGCATGGTGATTGAACAAGTTTCCTGTCATATTCATCAGAGATGTAGGGAGGGTGAAGTCTGTTTATCCCCAAAAATGTAATTATACAGATGATTAACAAAACATGCACACAACAGAATTCATACCTTTGGTATTTGTGGTGAATGTGATGGAAAAAACCTGTTTGCATATTTATTTGTCACATGCGCCGAATACAACAGGTGAAATGCTTACTTATACAAGCCCTTAACCAACAATGCAGTTTTAAGAAAATACAAATGTTAGAAATAAAAGTATCAAATAGTTAAAGAGCAACAGTAAAATAACAATAGCGAGGCTATATACAGGGTATAGAGTCAATGTGCGGGAGCAACGGTTAGTCGAGGTAATTGAGGTAATATGTACATGTAGGTAGGGTTATTAAAGTGACTATGCATAGATAATAACAGAGTAGCAGCAGCATATAATTTTTTTTTAATATATTATTTATTTCACCTTTATTTAACCAGGTAGGCTAGTTTTGAACAAGTTCTCATTTACAACTGCGACCTGGCCAAGATATTGCAAAGCAGTTCGACACATACAACAACACAGAGATACACATGGAATAAACAAACATACAGTCAATAATACAGTAGAAAAAGTCTAAATACATTGTGTGCAAATAAGGTATGATAAGGGAGGTAAGGCACTAAATAGGCCATGGTGGTGAAGTAATTACAATATACCAATTAAACACTGGAATGGTAGATGTGCAGAAGATGAATGTGCAAGTAGAGATACTGGGGTACAAAGGAGCAAGATTAATTAATAAATACAGTATGGGGATGAGGTAGTTGAATGGGCTACTTACAGATGGGTGCAGTTAACTGTGAGCTGCTCTGACATCTGGTGCTTAAAGTTAGTGAGGGAGATATGAGTCTCCAGCTTCAGGAATTTTTGCAGTTCGTTCCAGTCATTTGCAGCAGAGAACTGGAAGGAAAGGCGGCCAAAGGAGGAATTGGCTTTGGGGGTGACCAGTGAAATATACCTGCTGGAGTGCGTGCTATGGGTGGGTGCTACTATGGTGACCAGTGAGCTGAGATAAGGCGGGGCTTTACCTAGCAAAGACTTGTAGATGACCTGGAGCCAGTGGGTTTGGTGATGAGTATGAAGTGAGGGCCAGCCAACGAGAGTGTACAGGTCGCAGTGGTGGGTAGTATATGGGGCTTTGGTGACAAAATGGATGGCACTGTGATAGACTGCATCCAATTTGTTGAGTAGCGTGTTGGAGGCTATTTTGTAAATGACATCGCCAAAGTCGAGGATCGGTAGGATGGTCAGTTTTACGAGGGTATGTTTGGCAGCATGAGTGAAGGAGGCTTTGTTGCGAAATAGGAAGCCGATTCTAGATTTAATTTTGGATTGGAGAAGCTTAATGTGAGTCTGGAAGGAGAGTTTACAGTCTAACCAGACACCTAGGTATTTGTAGTTGTCCACATATTCTAAGTCAGAACCATCCAGAGTAGTGATGCTGGACGGGCAGGATGGTGTGGCCAGCGATCGGTTAAAGAGCATGCATTTAGTTTTACTTGCATTAAGGGCAGTTGGAGGCCACGGAAGGAGAGTTGTATGGCATTGAAGCTCGTCTGGAGGTTAGTTAACACAGAGTCCAAAGAAGGGCCAGAAATATACAGAATGCTGTCGTCTGAGTAGAGATGGATCAGAGAAACACCAGCAGCAAGAGCGACATCATTGATGTATACAGAGAAGAGAGTCCACCCAAGAATTGAACACTGTGGCACCCCCATAGAGACTGCCAGAGGTCCGGACAACAGGCCCTTCAATTTGACACACTGAACTCTATCAGAGAAGTAGTTGGTGAACCAGGCGAGGCAGTCATTTGAGAAACCAAGGCTGTTGAGTCTGCCGACAAGAATGAGGTGATTGACAGAGTCGAAAGCCTTGGCCAGGTCGATGAATACGGCTGCACAGTACTGTCTCTTATCGATGCCGGTTATGATATCGTTTAGGACCTTGAGCGTGACTGAGGTGCACCCATGACCAGCTCTGAAACCAGATTTTATAGCGGAGAAGGTACGGTGGAATTCGAAATGGTCGGTAATCTGTTTGTTAACTTGGCTTTCGAGGGCCTTAGAAAGGCATGGTAGGATAGATATATGTCTGTAGCAGTTTGGGTCTAGAGTTTCTCCCCCTTTGAAGAGGGGGATGATCGCGGCAGCTTTCCAATCTTTGGGAATCTCAGACGATACAAAAGAGAGGTTGAACAGGCTAGTAATAGGTGTTGTAACAATTTCGGCAGATAACTTTAGAAAGAGAGGGTCCAGATTGTCTAGTCCGGCTGATTTGTAGGGGTCCCGATTTTGCAGCTCTTTCAGAACATCAGCTATCTGGATTTGGGTGAAGGAGCAATGGGGGAGGCTTGGACAAGTTGCTGTGGGGAGTGCAGGGCTGTTGACCGGGGTAGGGGTAGCCAGGTGGAAAGCATGGCCAGCCTTAGAAAAATGCTTATTGAAATTCTCAATTATAGTGGATTTATCGGTGGTGACAGTGTTTCCTTGCCTCAGTCCAGTGGGAAGCTGGGAGGAGCTGCTCTTATTCTCCATGGACTTTACAGTGTCCCAGATCCTTTTTGAGTTTGTGCTACAGGATGCACATTTCTGTTTGAAAAAGTTAACCTTAGCTTTCCTAACTGCCTGCATATTGGTTCCTAACTTCCCTGAAAAGTTGTATATCAAGGGGGCTATTCGATGTTAATGCGGTACGCCCCAGGATGTTTTTTGTGCTATATCTGGACAATATCTGTTCCTGGTTCTAAATTTTTTGAACGGGGGCATGCTTATTTAAGATGGTGAGGAAGGCACTTTTAAAGAATAACCAGGCATCCTCTACTGACGGGATGAGGTCAATATCCTTCCAGGATACCCGGGCCAGGTCGATTACCAAGGCCTGCTCGCTGAAGTGTTTTAGGGAGCGTTTGACAGTGATGAGGGGTGGTCGTTTGACCGCAGACCCATTACGGATGCAGGCAATGAGGCAGTGATCGCTGAGATCTTGGTTGAAGATAGCAGAGGTGTATTTGGAGGGCAAGTTGGTTAGGATGATATCTATGAGGATGCCCGTGTTTACGGATTTGGGGTTGTACCTGGTAGGTTCATTGATAATTTGTGTGAGATTGAAGGCATCTTGCTTAGGTTGTAGGATGGCCGGGGTGTTAAGCATGTCCCAGTTTAGGTCACCTAGCAGCACGAGCTCTGAAGATAGATGGGGGGCAATAAATTCACCTACAGTGTCAGAGGGTGGTCTATAGCAAGCGGTGAGAGACTTGTTTCTGGAAAGGTGGAAGGGGTGGAAATGCAAATAGTCTAGGTAGCCATTTTATTAGATGTTCAGGAGTCTTATGGCTTGGGGGTAGAAGTTGTTTAGAAGCCTCTTGGACCTAGACTTTGCGCTCCGGTACCGCTTGCCGTGCGGTAGCAGAGAGAACAATCTATGACTAGGGTGGCTGGAGTCTTTGACCATTTTTAGGGCCTTCCTCTGACACCGCCTGGTGTAGAGGTCGTGGATGGCAGGAAGCTTGGCCCCGGTGATGTACTGGGCCGTACGCACTACCCTCTGTAGTGCCTTGCAATCAGAGCCTGAGCAGTTGCCATACCAGACAGTGATGCAATCCATCAGGATGCTCTTAATGGTGCAGCTGTAGAACCTTTTGAGGATCTGAGGACCCATGACAAATCTTTTCAGTCTCCTGAGGGGGAATAGGTTTTGTCGTGCCCTCTTCACGACTGTCTTGGTGTGCTTGGACCATGTTAGTTTATTGGTGATGCGGATGCAAAGGAACTTTACGTCCACATCAGCTCTCAACCTGCTCCACTACAGCCCCGTCGATGAGAATGGGGGGTATGCTCGGTTCTCCTTTTCCTGTAGTCCACAATAATCTCCTTTGTCTTGATCACATACCTTGTCGATAATGTAGAGGCCTATGGGATATTCATTGAAGAGGTAAGGGCGGAGGATGGAAAATATAATTTGCATAACATACCAATACCAACTGACATACCTTTGTATGCCTCCTTGTCTGTATACCTGCAGACACAGACACAAAAGGGAGCAGTTCTGTCATCTTCACCCAATACAGCTAGCCTTCAACATATTCTTATAGCCTACATATTCTTACCTCTTTGTTGATTCATATCCTTTGAATTGTGCCTATTCTCTGTTTTAGAAAGATTTGCACAAATATGAAAAGATGGTATCATCATAAAATAATATACATTTAGATCATACAAGGGATAAACCTTACCTTAAATTGAGGAGACCTTTACATGTTTCAGTTAAGTGTCTGCACCTGTTGTCCTTTTAAATTCAAATCCAAGTGTTTCAGTTGGGCAGCTAGGTTCCTGCAAGAACCCCCACCAACTAAGGAGGTTCCTCAATAAACCCTACCTCCTATGGGGTTCTTGAATAACCTTTTGGGGACCGTTTTCAGTGCCAAGAACCCTAAGGTTCTTCGAAGAACTTTGAGGATCTTAGAAGAACCGTTGTTGAAACCCCAATTTTTTGTGTGCATTTCAAAAGTGCTGTGTCACACAGGGTGTGAGTTGGGGTGGGCATTCTATGTTTCGTTTTCTATGATTTGGCCGGGTATGGTTCTCAATCAGGGACATCTGTCTATCGTTGTCTCTGATTGGGAACCATACTTAGGTAGCTTTTTCCCTCCTTTCTTTGTGGGAAGTTTACTTTGTTTAGGGCACATAGCGTTTGAGCTTGTGGCGAAATCTGCACCGAGCCTTCACCGTGCACTGCCACTTTAAGAGCGCATGAGCAGTAAGGAAGGAGAAAATAAAGAGAGCTCGTTCAGCTCTTTGGGGAGGGGCTCTTTGGTGGCGCGACAGTTTGATTGTGTGTGCTGTGCTGCAGAAGTTTTGTTTGTTTTCAGCGTGTGTAGTTTATAGAGTGTTTAACTCAATCATCGGTGTAATTGCTCTAGGTCGTGGTTGTTTTCGTTTGGGACCGCGCCCGTTATGGATCGCATGGATTAGTAGCAACATTGTTGCGAAGCTTTAACATACAAACCGTCAGACAGTACACCTGCACGCCTGAAGACCACAGCTAAGATCTCTCTTGTTCTCTTTCTCTTTTTCTCTTCCCTCTATCGTTCCAGTGCTTTACCCTGCAACAGACTCTCTATTTTTCCAATGCACTTCCCATTGAAGTTCATTAGAGCTGGACTATTATTGCCCTGCCAGAAGTATTTGGACATTTCAGTTAAAAGGGAGGTTGCTTGCAAATTGTGTATTGTTATGTGAACTGTATTGAGATGTAGTAATGACATGTGGCCGAGAAGACTGGACATTTTTAAGGCATTTGTTGTGTCGATGAACACCCCCCACATTCATACCCTCTGCACTCATCCACTAGAAAATAATACAGATTATTGCAAATCCTATGTTGATGACTGGGTTCATTCTTGTATGAAGTTGCTGTTGAATTGCTCTGCCATTATTAGTATTAGTATTATTGTATGAGGTATTCTTGTTGGGGTTACCCCTGTGCTGTGATGTGGGTTTTATATGGTGTGTATTCTCTTTTCTCTCCACTGGCTATCTGGTAAACAGGCTACACTCTAGGCAGTCTCTTCTGCTGACGTGTGTGGGTCTGGTAGTGGTTCTCTCTATTCTACTCTTTTCCTTTCGGCATGGTTAATACCTGCCTGGCGCCCGAACAAAAGCTTTCTTTACCCCTCTCTAATAAATACCGCTACAAGCTTCACGGTTTGTTTTTGTAGTGTTATTTGTTTTTGTTCGGCGTCATTTTGATTAATAAAAGGAAAATGTATGCTCACCACGCTGCACCTTGGTGCTCTCCTTTCAACAGCCATGACATGCTGAACAAATAGTTTTATTGACTACCTCCGTCCTAGCTAGCTTATTGTCTTAATCCTAATTATGTGCTTGTCGTCCCCTTATACCGTAGTTTGTACATCTCAATTGTCAGTAGAAACCACATTTGTTTAAGCAAGTCAGCCATATAAGCTATGTTTTTTAAAAGGCAGTAAATGAGGCTGAATGAACTGTTTTTCTGCCAAACAAGGCTCTGCTGATAGCCAGGTGGAGCAGTGGTATACAGCGACAGAATTCAGAACATGGGCTGTTCTTAGTGTTTTCCCTGTACACCAAGTCAGAACTGGAGGATAAATAAAGGGGGCATATAAGCAGACAATGAAAGCTCTTACAATATTTGATAACATTTCTCTAAATCAGGCTATAGGCCACATGTGCACTGTCAGAACAGTAGGCAAGTCAGAACAGTCAATTCGTTCGTCAGAACAAGTCAGAACAGTTGGCAAAATTAAGAGGGGAAATAGATCAAATTATTAGGGTGGGCTACTAACAGCTTACTACACAACATACACTTAGTATTTCTTTCTTAGCTACAATATACATATCTCCCTGGCATATTACATAATTTATGCAGCAGCATACCATACATTTTTTGGACTCACCTTGTTGTGCTGTGCTCACTTGAACAGGAAGGTGGAGTGATGGTCCTTCGTGTGCAAATTTTGTAATCAAACTTTATCATCAAAGCATTCTGCATTCAGCATTCTGTTGATTTATGGTGCTTTCAAGACATCTGGGAACTTGAGAAAAACTAGGTCGAATCATGATGACGTTAGTGATCTTCAGGTCGTAGCTCTAGAAAGAGGCCCTAGTTCCTGACTAACAATTCCGAGTTGGATGAGCGTTCAAAATGTATTTTCCCAGTCGGAGCTCGTTTTATCCCGAGTTCTCAGTTGTCTTGAACTCACTGAAGTCAGATTTCTCAGTTCCTGAGTTAACAGTTGTTTTGAGCACGGAACAAATAACGCTTCATTGACTGCATTGGCCAATGTTGAATGTTTATAATTTTAAGCTTGGCAAAAAGAGACTCTTCAACAGCCACTCCACTGAATAGCAGGCTAGTGATTGCTTTGCAATGCTTGCAGTCAGCCACTGATTCCTTCCAAACTACTCATTGTTGAATTTGTGATTTCCAACTTGTTGTGTAATGTTTGTAATGTCCAATGGTTGATGAGCACCAATACGTTTTATTTATAATTTCTCTTCATTATTTCTCTTTATATGATATGATTTATATGATTTGCCAGTAGATTGTCGACTTGATTCATGATGACAGCTAGTTAAGATTTTGAAAGTATGATGTTGACATGATCAGTCAATGAGTTGTTCCTAGCCACCATGCTTCTACATCTGCCTCTACATCTGCATTGCCTGCTGTTTGGGGTTTTAGGCTGGGTTTCTGTACAGCACTTTGTGACATCGGCTGACGTAAAAAGGGCTTTTATACATACATTTGATTGATCCGTCCTTTCAAAGCTACTGTAAATACAAAATGTGATTTGATGTCATTGTATCTATGGCCAATGACCTTGCTCCTTCTTGGATGGGCACTTCTAATGTAACTCTATGGCAGCACCCAAGGGGTTTGAATTTTCGAGCTCTACCCTTAGAACACTGAGTCAATCACAGCGCAACTAGAGAACATTACCAACTCCTATGCTCCGTATTTTCTGCTGGCTGCCCCACCACCACAGAAAGCACTGAGCTAGGCTTAAACACCTGCATTTTGGAGATGCCTTACTCAAGAAAGCATAAAAAGAGATCATGTTTGTATGCAGCATTATTAACTCAAGGAAATATATATATATATATATATTTTTTACATAGTTTGCAAACTGATATGTGACACGTATTAATGCCAAAATAACATGCAAAAACAGCTACAAATGTGGGGCTCAAAACAAGTGGGGCTCTGCCCCACATGCCCTGAATGACGGGTCACCACTGGATTGGAGGGTTGTATAACTGTCTCAATGGATTGAATGAAAGACTGAAACAGACAATTACACCAGCATATTCCTCATATAAAGGCAGCTCTCTTTCAGCCTGTTTTCAAACTTGAATTCATGTTTGTCTCAATCCCACACAGTTCTGTTAGGTCTAGTTGACAAACTGAATCGAATAGAGAGAGCCGTTGTCAACACAACTTGTTTGAACAAGTCTCCTAAATGTTAGTGATATAAATAAAAATCCAATCAAATGTACTGTACATTAAAATACTGTTGCGTTAATATATGTTTAAGGAAAGAGAATTGATCACATACTGTAGGCTGTATGTGTCTGTATGTGAAGATCTCTTGTTTGGCTTTGGAGAAATGCTGAACTACTAAATCACAGCAGTACAACGTATGTGACTGGCTGGACGTTTGCGTTAATTGATTGTCATTTGTGTGTAAATGTGTGCGTGTAAATGTGTGTTTCTCACTTTATTTCTTCACTCTTCTCTGACTCACCATGATGGCATAACCTCAGGTTGCCAGGTCTGTAAGGTAGATGGGAGTTGTATAACACAGTTAATTTAATTTACTTGCCATTGCTTCATGGATCCTGGTCAACTAATGATGAAAGAAGATATACCATGATGACTCCACTGGTGTGTGAGATGTGAATTGTTAATAAGGAAGTTTATCATTTATGCAACTGCTACCATGGATACTAGGACAACCCCTAATACATGTCTGTGTAGGCAATAACTGTAGTGATGGCTTTATGTTATAGTCATGTTTTATGTAGGGCTATCAAACAATAGAAAACATGTCATTCAGTTAATCGCAGGATTTGTTCTGAATTGGCTCAAATTAAGCTGTAATTTAAGATTTTTTTATACAAAAAACATTAATATATTGATGTCTTGATTTTGTCTAAATGAAGAGTTTAAAAAAGTAGGTAAATTGAGAAAGCACACTTTCTTTAACCTCAATGTCAACTTGTTTTTACATTGGATTGTTGTTTTTAGCTGTACAGATAATGTATTTGTGATGTCAGTGTATTTTTAATACTTTCAGACAATGTAATTAATCATACAGGAGTAATAAACGCCTAGTGTACTAATTTGGTGGGATATTTTTTGTATATATATTTTTGCATATATTTTTATCAGCACCCTCAGCACCCTTACTTTTTATTTTATTTTGATTTATCAGCACCCTCAGCACCCCTACTTCCCCTGAATACAGAACAGGGAAGAGTCCAAGGGTTAGGTAATGGCTAAGAGATATCGCTTGCTCTCTCTCCTCTTCTGAAATAGAATGAAGTCACCCTGTCGCCATGGACACACATTGAACTCATATCCTGTAAGGTGATCATGCAATGTAACCAAGGGTGATTCACCAAAGAAGTGATTTCCATAAAGTTTGTGCTATTATCAGATTTCCAAATCAATTCACTTCAGGTCAAAGTTGTTTTGGAGTGCATATGTGTAACAGCAAGGACTCTTGAAATCCCTCTCAATATGTTCGGTTGTACACCACATTTTTAAAAATATACCATTATTTGTGAGTGCTTTATAAGCAAGCAGTACATGAGCTCTATTAAAACAATAGAGCTCATGTATTGCTTGCTTATAAAGCACTCACAAATAATGGTATATTTTTTTGTATGAATGATGATGAAGCATGGAACTATATAAATGCCTAAAACCCACCCAGGGTAGAAAATGTAGTACCCACCCAGGGTAGAAAATGTAGTACCCACCCAGGGTAGAAAATGTAGTACCCACCCAGGGTAGAAAATGTAGTACCCACCCAGGGTAGAAAATGTAGTACCCACCCAGGGTAGAAAATGTATTGCAAGCATGTTGGTTTGAAGTGAATGAAAATAGGTCAAAATAGCAAATAGGAAGGTTATACATGCACTATAAAATATAGAAATTCTAACCCTTCTTGGGCCAGGATTCTGGATGTGAATGTCTCTGACCAAGACAAATAACTCAAGCAAGCAAAACAACAATGACGTATTAAGAAAGTAAAGCTAGAATCCTTAATTGTAACAAAAACAAAGTGGACACCCCGCCTCTGTTTCGGTAAAAAGTTGACAGATGTGCCTGGAGAAATGTTACCACTCTCAAATTCATAGACAGAGGATGCAAATTATATTTTTAACCATGTTTTCAGACTATACAATGTTTGTTTACATTTACAGTAATGTTTACAAACATTGGAGTAAAACAAGGTTATATTTTGGGTTCTGATGGGGCACAACAATTGAACTAAGCTCATCAGGCATTGATTGATAGGTTGTATTCTTCAAGAATCAATGGGTATATGTCATTAAAGTCCAAATATGGATGTAGCAACTAAGGATTCTAGCTTTAAACATTCCACACCAAAACCTTACTTGCCACAAGGTTTGATAATCTGCTGGTGAATAAGATTAGCCATGCCACACCATTGCTTATGCAAATGTGAAAATAACTCACACATAGGCTAAGTGATCATGTTGATGCAAATTTTGAATTTAATTTGTAAGTATGATAGACTATGTCACAAATTCAGTTATCTGGAAATGTATTTTCTACCTGTTAATCCATGTAAATGTGGAAATCATAAATTTTTAAACATTTGAATGACATTTGAATGTTTCAGTGATATACTGTAGATAATGTGAATGTCTCGTGGGATTTCTAAATCATTGTAGATACAAAAGTCATACTTATTTTCTATTATGAGTTGGGTTTGATTTTTTGAGGGAAAATCATAATTTGCCAATGATCATGTCTGTCACCAATGTGGCAATACTGTGGCCTTTATCTGTCCTGTACAGAGACTGTAAAGACCATGTATGACCCAGTTTAACCCACCCTTTTATTCAAATTATAGTGGGCTACTTTGAGCTGTAGCATATGCCTATGTAGTTTTGTCCAATATGTGCACCACATGTCAATAGGCCAATGGTAGGCGATTATTTGAAATAGGCAATAAGGTTAGACATAAAAAGCAAATGAGTGTTAAGGTAGTGACACAATATCAGTCCATTCTGCAATTTCAATAATTTACTGCGATGGAAGTTTGCAAGTAGCAGAAGCCCTGTACTTGCAAAATAATGGTTGTTGTGTAACTTAGTTGGCTGCTGGGCACACGTCAATATGGTGCTTTCAAGACAACTGGAACTCAGAAAAATTCGAGACCAAATCATAACGTCAGTGATCTTCAAGTCGCAAAGTCGGAGCCCTAAAAAGAGGCCCAAAATTGAAATTCCGAGTTGGATGACCATCAAAACGATTTTTCCAATCGGAGTTCCCAGTTGTCCTGAACGCACTGAAGTTAGAAGTCGGAGATTTTCGAGTTTCCAGTTGTTTTAATGCGACAATAGAACTAAAGCTACAGCACTATGATGCATGCATAAATCGGAAAAATAGCAATGTGATAAAAATGGGATGAGGTCGTCCTGAAGCACTAGATGCCAGATGGCCTCGATCATTACTGTGAACGAATTGGCTGAGTAGTGAATATTGTCCATAATTTTAGGCGATGACGTTGGCGGGCTTCAATGGCAATGAACTGAGGATATGCGCTCGTGCCGGACGCTCCTCCTCCCTCCCCTACTGTAGCGAATCTGGACACGACGCGCTTGGTTAGGTCACTCCCTGTAGCTCCTTTTAAGGTGCGACGACGGCTGATGATGTAAATTGTGAGGTGTGTGGTTTGGAAAATGAACATCAGCAGTGAAAACACTTCGAAGTATCTCATTGCCTACAGAAACGGTGCCAGTTACTTAACACTATTTCATGGTAGGAATAGGAGTCTAAAAGCCTTGTTGTATTTATCGGATGGGATTTTCATATCGGAATCGTCCCCTCGTTGCTGCTTTACATTAAGTAAGTTAATGCATTACTTTTACTCGCTTACAGCAAGTTCACGCGTAACCTACATTGAGTGGAGTGAGTGACATCTGGCTAAGGTTGATCGAAAGTTGATGTTCCATTGATATGCCGGTGCATGATAGTCTATGGTTTTATAGTCGTGCAGTTGTCGGAAATGGGAACTTCCAGATGATTTCACGGTTTTCTATTAGATTACCTAATTTGACAGGCTAGACCAAGTTATTTTAATTTATTTTCATCCAGTATTAAGAATAAGGCTGCACGTTTTGGATGTGTTGAATAGCCTGTAGTCTTTTGGAAATACAGTAGGCTATCCATGCGAGCCAGACCAGTCGTGGAATTATAGTTTTGGTCCTATATAAAAGTTACTTCGTTCTGAAAGGTTGATCGTGACCACGCTGTCAGGAGAGCACTCCTTACAACATCTAATTTATGTAGGTTAATCACTAAAAGAGACATTGTTATGTAACTCATGACTCATGAAGAAGCATGAGCCAGTTGCAGTGACGTCACGCCTCAGATGTATTTATTAAAGAAGGGAAACTAAATTTACCCGTGCTGCGCAGTTGTTCTGGGCGTCAGGAGAAAATATTTGCAACGAAAGCTGTTCATCCTTATGAGAAAATGTAGGCCTATGATTGCGTGGTACGATTGATGATGGGGACTCTTCTCCACTCACACCGATCCTGAATGTATATCAGACTCGCAGAAATAGTGCTGGCTTAGTTCAGATAATGGATATTATTCACAAAAACAATCTATGATGGCAAAAAGTTTGGTCATCGCTGAATTACTTCAACACACACTACAATCATGTGAGACATTATTTTGAAGACATCACATTATTTAAGTTTCCATTTGCCTTGATACTGACGATTTGATGATTTTTGGCTCACAATGATCCTGATAAAGTGTTCAAGGAGCCATGATTGGAAGCCTATGTTGATGGTTTTACTATTGTTCATCTGGTCTGTGATGAGGCTGGTCCTATGTGGTCAGGTTTTTGGTTGCCACGAGTAGGTGAGGTGAAGTAATGGTGAAGTGAGGTAGCTAAGCTTATTTCACTGAGCCAACCCACTAAGAGTTAGACTTTTAACTCAAGAGATACACTGTCTGCCCTCTACTGGCTGACATCTCATTTTCTCTTTCTTTTCCTCACTCATCTGCCCATTTTTATCTATCTCTTCATGTAACTTCCCCTTCCATCGATAGATACTTCTACTATAGAGTACCACAGTATGAGTCATAATACCAAAACGGAAATGGTTCCTATCGCTATTTCCACAATTCATTTTTCCCTCGGGGGATTTTAGAAACACTTAAAATAAGGGTTATGTGTCGTGTAGGCTTACCCTGGCGTGATGTTTTTATAACCGTGCAAAACTCTCTAGGATAAGGTGACTTATCTTATAAATGAAACGCTAATTAGCTACTAATGTGGCTATCATAAAAAACTAAAAAAACAATGATGATCTGGATGAGACTGCCGAATCAAGGCAAAGGTACGAATCTCTGAATTAACTATCTAATGTTGGATAAATGTAGTAATGAATAAATTGGCCAAATGTATTTAAATGGACAGTTCTGTGAAATGTCTTGTACGAGTTTTAAATTGACACAGTACCTGTTAGAAAAGGTGTCAGCTAGAGATGACCTGTAGGAGCTTGCAGGGAATTGTAGTTTTGCATGATGTCTACTTTGATTCTAATTAGCATTTTCAAATATGAGAGTAAATCGAGCCGAATATACAGTACCAGTCAAAAGTTTGGACACACCTACTCATTCAAGGGTTTTTCTTTATTTTACTATTTTCTACTTTGTAGAATAATTAGTGAAGACATCAAAACTAAAAACTAAAACATGTGGAATCATGTAGTAACCAAAGAAGTGTTAAACATATCTAAATATATTTTACAGTTGAAGTCGGAAGTTTACATACACCTTAGCCAAATACATTTATACTCAGTTTTTCACAATTCCTGACATTTAATCCTAGTACAAAATTCCCTGTTTTAGGTCAGTTAGCATCACTACTTTATTTTAAGAACGTGAAATGTCAGAATAATAGTAGAGAGAATGATTTATTTCAGCTTTTATTTCTTTCATCACATTCTCAGTGGGTCAGAAGTTTACATACACTCAATAAGTATTTGGTAGCATTGCCTTTAAATTGTTTAATTTGGGTCAAACGTTTTGGGTAGCCTTCAACAAGCTTCCCACAATAAGTTGGGTACATTCTAGCCCATTCCTCCTGACAGGGCTGGTGTAACTGAGTCAGGTTTGTAGGCCTCTTTGCTCGCACACGCTTTTTCAGTTCTGCCCACAGATTTTTGATAGGATTGAGGTCAGGGCTTTGAGATGGTCACTCCAATACCTTGACTTTGTTGTCATTAAGCCATTCTGCCACAACTTTGGAAGTATGCTTGGGGTCATTGTCCATTTGGAAGACGCATTTGCGACCTAGCTTTAACTGATGTCTTGAGATGTTGCTTCAATATATCCACATAATTTTACTTCCTCATGATGCCATCTATTTTGTGAAGTGCACCAGTCCCTCCTGCAGCAAAGCACCCCCACAACATGATGTTGCCACCCCCGTGCTTCACGGTTGGGATGGTGTTCTTCGGCATTCAAGCCTCCCCTTTTTTACTCCAAACATAATGATGGTCATTATGGCCAAACAGTTCTATATTTGTTTCATCAGACCAGAGGACATTTCTCCAAAAAGTATTATCTTTGTCCCTTTGTGCAGTTGCAAACCGTAGTCTGGCTTTTTTTTATGGCGGTTTTGGAGCAGTGGCTTCCAAGTTAAGTCGATATAGGACTCGTTTTACTGTGGATATAGATACTTTTGAACCTGTTTCTTCCAGCATCTTCACAATGTCCTTTGCTGTTGTTGTGGGATTAATTTGTACTTTTCGCACCAAAGTACATTCATCTCTAGGAGACAGAATGCGTCTGTGTCAGCAGCAAAGCACCCCCACACCATCACACCATCTCCTCCATGCTTCACAGTGGAACCCCCAATGCGGAGATCATCCGTTCACCTACTCTGTGTCTCGCAAAGACACGGTGGTTAGAAACAAAAATTGCAAATTTGGACTCATCAGACCAAAGGACAGATTTCCACCAGTCTAATGTCCATTGCTCGTGTTTCTTGGCCCAAGCAAGTCTCTTTTTCTTATTGGTGTCCTTTAGTAGTTGTTTCTTTGCAGCAATTCGACCATGAAGGCCTGATTCACGCAGTCTCCTCTGAACAGTTGATGTTGAGATGAGTCTGTTACTTGAACTCTGTGAAGCATTTATTTGGGCTGCAATTTCTGAGGCTGGTAAATCTAATGAACTTATTCTCTGCAGCAGAGGTAACTCTGGGTCGTCCCCTCCTGTGGCGGTCCTCATGAGAGCCAGTTTCATTTATAGTGCTCAATGGTTTTTGCGACTGCACTTGAAGAAACTTTCAAAGTTCTTGAAATGTTCCAGATTGACTGACCTTCATGTCTTAAGGTAATGATAGACTGTCATTTCTCTTTGCTTATTTGAGTTGTTCTTGCCATAATATGTTTTAGGACAAATAGGACTCTCTTCTGAATACCACCCTTACCTTGTCACAACACAACTGATTGGCTCAAAAGCATTAAGAAGGAAAGAAATTCCACAAATTAACTTTTAACAAGGAACACCTGTTAATTGAAATGCATTTCAGGTGACTACCTCATGAAGCTGGTTGAGATGATGGCTAGAGTGTGCAAAGCTGTCATCAAGGCAAAGGGTGGCTTCTTTTAAAAATCTCAAATATAAAATATATATATATAAAACACTTTTTTGGTTACTACATCTTTTCATATGTGTTATTTCATCGTTTTGATGTCTTCACTATTATTCCACAATATAGAAAATAGTAAATATTAAGAATATCCCTTTAATGAGTAGGTGTCCAAACTTTTGACTGGTACTGCATTGATAAAAGTCACCTTGTCCAAGAGAGATTTACATGGTTATTAAAACATCACAGCAGGGTAAGCCCACACCAAACACAGCCCTTATTTTAAGTGTTTCTAAAATACTCTATTGGAAAATTGAATGGTGGAAAAACAATTGGAACAATTTCCCTGTTTTACAGCTAGGTTATATGAGTATTATGACACATCCACTGTGGGGCTCTATAAGGTCTTCTTAGCAAAGCTGTGTCATGGCAGTATAGAGGGTCAGTTCAAGCCTTGGCTATTTTATTTATTTATTTATTTATCTAGGCAAGTCAGTTAAGAAAAAAATCTTATTTTCAGTGACAGCCTATGAACAGTGGGTTAACTGCCTTATTCAGGGGCAGAACAACAGATTTTTACCTTGTCAGTTTGGGGATTTGATCTTGCAACCTTTCAGTTACTAGTCCAACATTCTAACCACTAGGCTTACCTGCTGCCCTATAAAGGTTGAAAATATGCAACATGCTTTTTATGAGCTTTGAGAACAGATGCAGTGAGCTCTGTTAGAGGGGATGCCATAACCTTTACTTTCACAGAGCTACTTGACAAGTGTTTGTTTTTAATCGAAAGGTGTACAGAGAGTAAATGGGGGTCTCTGCCCCCTCCTTATGCTGTAGAGGGTTTTCACGTCTCTCTGCCTGAAAATACGCTGTGTGAATGTTAGGTAACTCATGACACGCAGCCTCTGCTGTTACGGAGCCTGCTGGAGGGAAAGTAGGTTACTGGGCCATGTCCTGCAAGATTAAACGGAACGCTAGTTGGAATATCGCTGGGGATGCTAAGTGTGACTAGCCATGCACAAATGGAGCAGGTCCGTGTAAAAGCAAAGTCATTTTTTTCCCCCTGTGCTCTGTCCCTTTAAGAAAGACTCTCTTCTAGGCTTTGATGAATGTTCAACTCATGATGGTTCATTTCAAGCACACAATAAATTAGTGAAACATGACTACAGGTTTATTTCATAGAGGTCTCGAGATGAGCAGTGAATTCACTTTATTGTTAGGTCTAGCTGTGAGCAGTGAGGATCGATCGCACCGCACCATTTCCTGTTTCTATAATGTACCTGAGAATGTTTCATTATGAACTCTTTCAATGGAACGTACCTGCTGGTCGTTTTTCATTGCATGAAGGCTAACCTGAAGAATGTCTATTGCTGAAGTGTTTTTATTATTTTGTTATTAGGTGTAGTTGTTAAAGTGAAGCATCAAGCTCAACTCAAGTGTGCTGGCTGGAGTTTTTCTTTTTAAAGGACAGTTTTATATTACCGAAAACTTCAATTTTATGAAGCGACATTTTAGCATTGTGACACCCAGGTGAACTCCTCTATTTTGGGACAGTGAGGATTTAGCCTACTGCGTCGGTTCCCAACCTTTTCCGTTCTGAGGACCACCAAATCATCGTCAGTGGCTCTGATTGGACAGTGCATTCTGCTCAGCAGCAATTCAGGACACAATCTAATCATACCTGCACTTCAGAAAAGTGACTCTGCAGAGAAATAGCAATGCTCCTAATCCAGTGTAAATGCAAGTGTTAGATAAAAAAATACATTCAGAGAATGATTCGGAATAGATTCACTTGATTAAATCAGCCAGACTGTGGTCAGACCGAGACTGTGCCATGACCCTTTATGTCACAGACAGGTCAGGGCCAAGCCGAGAAAAGCGTTTAACTCCAAAACTATGATGGTTTGATTTGGGGGGATAAATGCCTGGTAGCGTTAGTCGTCAATTGTCTAGTGTTTTTGTATGGGAACAGGAGGTTTGGAAGATAGCAGATGTCAGGGGTTATCATAGCTTCACAGGCCAGTAGAAGTCAATAGTTAGTGATTTTGAGTACATTTTTAACCTCCTTATACCTCTAGAATTTGAAGTAAAAATAAAGCCAGTCACGTTGGCAGTGAACAGCTGTTGCACAGCAAGCATCTATTTACGGGCCCCTCTTCACTTGTTAAATCACCTAGTGGTTGTAGTATGTTTCTTTGGGACACTGACAATGGAATGTCACATGGGTGTCAGCTGCACTGTTCCACATTAGATATCAACATAAACATGCCTCCCATCACCAACGTCATGCATTTGATGGTTGGTTTCCTGCGGCTTATGTCCTCAAGCAGTGACTGACATGAATTGACCTGGACAACGGGTGCTTGTTTCCTGGAAATTTGTTGAATAGTCAAATATTTATTTAATTCATTTTTGAAGGGGATTGCTAAGCCCTACTTTCGGCACCTAATTGGAATGGATGTAAGAGCAGTAATTAACATGTAACTTCTGTACTGAAGTGACAGTCAAGTGTGATGCATCTATCAACAGGATAAGAATATGACGTACTTATAATCACCTCATGAGCAATTCCATGGTAACGGATTTACGCTTTGACTCAGTTTATTCACTTGAAATTCTATGTCAAATAAAAAACATTGATTTCAAAGTTTAACAAACCATACAAATCTATGCACAAAGACTACTTTTAACAATTTCCACTGAAACATTTACAAAAACATATTTAGTGGAAGAACTGTGCAGAGACAAACTTTGGTAACGGAATCGTGGTAAAATCTCCCTCAGGTTTTTATGCGACCACGTTTTCAAAAAATTCTCAAATATCTGCTCCATATTAAGATTCAAAGATGTCTGCAGAAAGAATGGAGTGTCAGCTATGACATGACACATTGAGTTATTGAACTACAATAAGAAGTGGATTTACAGCCGGTAATGGAATTACATCATGGGTCCCTGATCTCTAATACACAGAAATGCATAATTATGGATATGAATATCATTCTCCTCATGTTTCACAAGTGTGGACATCACAGCGTAGCAGCGCTGTACTCCTTGTATTGTACTGCACTACTGTATTGTACTGTACTCCACTGTGCTCTACTCACTGTACAGTGCTGTACTGTACTGTGCTAACCAAACTTGTCCGGTCCGTCTGTGGACGTTAACATCAATACCAGGTTGGGCTGATCAAATGTAAACTACTTTTCAACATCAATGGATGTCCGGTGTCGGTAGGTGCTCATTGGGGGAGGATGCTGGTTAATGTAAATGGAAAGAGAGAAGGCTCATGGGTAGGTGTCAGTAAGAGCTAGGACCGGTGACATTAACTGGAGAGTGAGAGTGAAAAGGCAGAGAGAGAGAGAGAGAGAGAGAGGGAGGGGTTGTCTAGACTTAGACTGTTTTAACATTCTTGGTTTGACCACTAGATGACAAAGACAAAGAAAACAGTTATGAGCTCAACATAACAGTATGGCAGTGGAAGGGAGGACAGGAGCAGGTGACCCAACTGTGGGTTGAGACTATTATGATTTCCCATTGTAGCCAATTCAGTTGTAATAATTCGGTTACTGACTTTTTTGGGTATTCCATTACCAATTTGGTAACGGAATTACGAGTTTTAATCACTTAATAATTCATTTTAAAAAGTTAATATCAGTAAAATCACTAACTAATTGGTAGGTCTATCATTGCTTGTTACTTTTGAACTTTTATTATCCTCCCTTCTCATGAGGGACAGAAATTAGAAACTATCTTAAAGATATGTGGGTTTTTAGTAATGGAATTATAAGGCACCAGGCAATATTTCTTAAACTTAAGGTAAACAATGTCTCAAACAAAATACAACTGTTGATATTAGTTGGCAGGGGTCTTTACTAGAGGTCGACCGATTATGATTTTTCAACGCCGATACCAATTCCGATTATTGGAGGACCAAAATAGCCAATACTGATTAATCGGGCAATTTTTATTTTTATATTTGTAATAATGACAATTACAACAATACTGAATGAACACTTATTTTAACCTAATATAATACATAAATAAAATCAATTTAGTCTCAAATAATTAATGAAACATGTTCAATTTGGTTGAAATAATACAAAAACACAGTGTTGGAGAAGAAAGTAAAAGTGCAATATGTGCCATGTAAAAAAGCTAACGTTTAAGTTCCTTGCTCAGAACATGAGAACATATGAAAGCTGGTGGTTCCTTTTTAACATGAATCTTCAATATTCCCAGTTAAGAAGTTTTAGGTTGTAGTTATTATAGGAATTATAGGACAATTTCTTTCTATACCATTTGTATTTCATATACCTTTGACTATTGGATGTTCTTATAGGCACTATAGTATTGCCAGCCTAATCTTGATAGGCTTGAAGTCATAAACAGAGCTGTGCTTCAAGCATTGCGAAGAGCTGCTGGCAAACGCAGTAAAGTGCTGTTTGAATGAATGCTTACGAGCCTGCTGCTGCCTCAGTCAGACTGCTCTATCAAATATCAAATCATATACTTAATTATAATATAATAAACAGACAGAAATACGAGCCTTAGGCCATTAATATGGTCAAATCTGGAAAAATATCATTTTGAAAACAAAACGTTTATTCTTTCAGTGAAATACGAAACTGTTCCGTATTTTATCGAACGGGTGGCAACCCTAAGTCTAAATATTGCTGTTACATTGCACAACCTTCAATGTTATGTCATAATTATGTAAAATTCTGGCAAATTAATTACGGTCTATGTTAGTAAGAAATGGCCTTCACAAAGTTCGCAACGAGACAGGAGGCCCAAACTGCTCCATATACCCTGACACAATTTCCCTAGTTAATATTGCCTGCTAACATGAATTTATTTTAACTAAATATGCAGGTTTAAAAATATATACTTGTGTATTGATTTTAAGAAAGGCATTGATGTTTTTGGTTAGGTGCATTGGTGCAACGATTGTGCTTTTTTCTCTAATGAGCTTTTGTTAAATCATCACCTGTTTAGCGACGTAGGCTGTGATTTGATGATAAATTAACAGGCACCGCATTGATTATATTCAATGCAGGACAAAAAAGTAGTAATATCATCAACCATGTGTAGTTAACAAGTGATTTTGTTAAGATTGATTGTTTTTTATAAGATAAGTTTAATGCTAGCTAGCAACTTACCTTGGCTCCTTACTGCACTCGCGTGACAGGTTGTCAGCCTGCCACGCAGTCTCCTTGTGGATTGCAATGTAATCGGCCATAATCGGCATCCAAAAATGCAGATTACCGATTGTTATGGAAACTTGAAATCGGCCCTAAAATCGTCCCTAATCGACCATGCCGATTAATCGGTTGACCTCTAGTCTTTACATCAACATTGTTTTTTAAAATGTATTTCTCATACCTTTTTAAGACTTTTTCTGGTAGATACTTTCTAAAAACCTATTTTCCATCTGTTTATCCACAAAAGAAAGCCTTTACTTATGCCTAATTGTTAAGATTGAAAATAGTTGACAAATTTATCTATGCCTTCTTTCCCCCAAAATATAGACTCTTAGCTTTCATTTGACACCCAAATTGATATGCTTTTATGAACTTCACAGGTTGGGGCTCATGTGTCCTTTTCGATGGAAATGCCCTCATGTAAATTATATTCTTGTGATTTTGGTGTCCTCTGCTGGGATAGGTTGAGGATACAACTACAGATGTAGGATCTTAATTTGATCACCCAGTTGCAGGATACATTTTTTTTTATCTTGTAGTGTATTTGAGGTTTAAAAAGGGTTCTCAAGTTTGTAATTTCCACTTTGAAATTTCAGACTTGATTTTCAGTTACAAAAATGTATCAACCCCTACAAAAATATCCATGAATTATAATCCACATAATAATTAACATATTCTGTTGCTTATTATTTTCCTGCTGTAGCAAACTTGCTCATATTAAGATCCCACATCTGTATTGATCAGTTATAATTAGGTCACATCTGGAATACATGATTCATTAATCACGCCTCCTTTTTTGAGGCAGTGGGCCCAGGCTGCATCTGTCACCAGTGTGATGAGTGATTAAAATAACAGCTAGCATGAACTGGAAATTTTCTATGAAAGCTGCCTCTACTGGCAATTACTTGTAACTGAACTACGGCAACCTCAGTTCATTCTTTGTAGATTCCTTGAATTGAATTTAGGTGAATTGATAGCTTGTATAAACCTCTTGAACAGTGATATATTATAGAGAGTAAAGTACTGTAGATGTACATCTTTCCCCTACTCTTTTATGTCCCAATGCATAGTGATAACATTTTGATAAAAAAATAAATCATAACCAACCAAGCATTTTTGGAAAGTCAGTCATGGCACCTCCACTTCTTTCAGCAGTGGGGAATATTCTTTGCGTTTCACGTTTTGAAAAGGAAGTGTAACAAAGATGAGATCAAGGTTCACATGCTGATAATTACCCCAGTTGATAAGACATGACAGACTAAACTACAAGTATGACACAACACAATCCTATCAAGCTATGGATTATATGACATGTACTACTTAGTGCTTGTCATATAAGCAACAAATAGGCATTCCTGCTACTGTCAGACAACTCACCTAACATATTAAACATATGGTGAAAATATAGCCATTCAAATCTAGAGGTAGAAAAGCTTGACATGATAATCTAAATACAGTGCATTTGGAAAGTATTCAGTCCCCTTGATTTTTTTTCCACATTTTGTTACGTTAAAGCCTTACTCTAAACTGGATAAACATATTTTTTCCCCCTCATCAATCTACATACAACACCCCATAATAACAAAGCAAAACCAGGTTTTTAGATTTGTGCAACTGAAATATCACATTTACGTAACTATTCAAACCCTTTACTCAGTATTTGTTGAAGCACCTTTAGCAGCGATTACAGCCTTGAGTGTTCCTGGGTATGACGCTACGAGCTTGGCACACCTGCAAATCCTCTCAAGCTCTGTCAGGTTGGATGGGGAGCGTCGCTGCACAGCTATGGCCACTCAAGGACATTCAGAGACTTGTTCCAAAGCCACTCCTGTGTTGTCTTGGCTGTGTGCTTAGGGTCGTTGTCCTGTTGGAAGGTGAACCTTCACCCCACTCTGAGGTCCTGAGCACTCTGGAGTAGGTTTTCATCAAGGATCTCTCTGTACTTTGCTCCGTTCATCTTTCCCTTGATCCTGACTACTCTCCCAATCACTGCTGCTGAAAAACATCCCCACAGCATGATGCTGCCACAACCATGCTTCACCGTAGGGATGGTGCCAGGTTTCCTCCAGACGCGACACTTGGCATTCAGGCCAAGAGTTCAATCTTGGTTTCATCAGAGCAGAGAATCTTGTTACTCATGGTCTGAGAGTCCTTCAGGTGCCTTTTGGCAAACTTGAAGCGGGCCGTCATGTGCCTTTTACTGAGGAGTGGCTTCCGTCTGGCCTCTCTACCATAAAGGCCTGATCGGTGGTGTGCTGCAGAGATGGTTGTCTTTCAGGGAGGTTTTCCGATCTCCTCAGAGGAACTCAAGAGTTACCATTGGGTTCTTGGTCCCCTCCCTGACCAAGGCCATTCTACCCCGATGGCTCAGTTTGGCCAGGCGGCCAGCACTAGGAAGAGTCTTGGTGGTTCCAAACTTCTTCCATGTGTTCTTGGGGACCTTCAATGCTGCAGAACTTTTTTTGGTCCTCTTCCCCAGATCTGTGTCTCGACACAATCCTGTCTCGGAGCTCTACGGACAATTCCTTTGATCTAATGGCTTTTTCTCTGACATGCACTGTCAACTTTGGGACCTTTATATAGACAGGTGTGTGCTTTTCCAAATCATGTCCAATCAATTGAATTTACCATAGGTGGACTCCAAGTTGTAGAAGCATCTCAAGGATGATCAATGGAAACAGGATGCACCTGAGAGCAATTTCGCATCTCATAGCAAAGGGTCTGAATAGAATAATATCTAAATAAGGTATTTCTGTTTTTTATGGTTAATTTTGCAACATTTCTAAAACCTGTTTTCGCTTTGTCATTATGGTGTGTAGATTGAGGAAATGTTTTTATTTAAGCCATTTTAGAATAAGGCTGTAACGTAACAATGTGGAAAAGGGGAAGGGGTCTGAATACTTTCCGAAGGGACTGTATATCAGGTAGCTTGTGGTGCAGTATGTCATTAAGCAGAAAATCCTGGTGATCCTGTGTGCTGTAGTAGTACTGTAGCATTCCTTGGTATACTTGGCGGCGGCTTCATTCACCCAGTGGAACTATGTTGCACATGACCCTTGAGAGTATGTCTGGTATTCATGTCACCCTCTTTAACCTTCTTACTGTGACAGACAATGTTCAGCTCGGGTTATAACTGCCAGTACAGACGTCATTAGCCTCTCTGCTGATGTCGCTCATCTCTGGTCCACAGCACACTGTCTTTGTACTCACTAGCTACAGGCAGAGACCTACTAGGGCATGACAAGACACTTAATTGCTTTAACTTTTATGTTCCTTTCTTCCGGTTGTTCAAATATGATGAATGTTTTGTGTGTCAGCATCTCGCTTCAGAGAATCCATGGAAATTAGTTAGGGGAAATGGCATAACTTTTCTCACAGCATTGTTTTTCCCCATAGCACAGTAAGCTGTGGGGTGGTTACTGTAAGTAGACGACCTGGAATCCTCAAACATTCTGTGATCAGTGCAGCTTGTTCATGGAAGTGTACTCCCACATAATGAGTCTAGTTAACTTAGAGGTGAATTTACTTCAATCTGGGTGTATTTTAATCCTTGACCGTGTGCAAGACAGGGAGGCCTTCTGTATATCTGGGCTATTCCTTTTTTCTGGAGTGTCTATTCTCATGTCTGGTTGTGATAATCCTGGCTGCTCAGGCTTTACCGGAGTCTCCCAAGGCAAAAGGTCACAGTCAAGTGTTGGGTGTGGCTACACTGGTGCTCTCAGAGGAAGACAGTTTGGTTTCACAATCTGAGTAGGCCCAGCCCTTCAGATCTTGTTCTCAGGGTGTTGGTTGTGCGTCTCTATTACTGACGTAATAATTTGTTTGTGTTACGGAATACTACAATGTACAGACGATCCGTGGATTGTCTGAGGCGCCACTCCCTGAACATTTAATACATTTGCAAATGTCTAATTCACTGTACAGTAGAGCAGTGCTTCCCAAATGTTTTCACTCATGCCACACCTGAAAGCCCCTACCTCTCTGCCAACCCCTTGTACCCCACAGTTTAGGAACTTCTGCAGTAGAGTGTAGGTCTGACAACTCCCTGGTATGAACCAGAAAAAAGTATTTACACCTGTTCATACATTTGAATGGATCAGGATACTGTACATGTCATTTTTTACAGGTTATAAACTTTTACACACATGGGTTAAAATGTCAAAACTGTGCAAATTCTGTGTACACACGTCAAGAGTGAGACATATATATATATCTTAAGCAGTTTCTGGTGAAAGCATTGGCATTCCCAGACCAGACTAGAGGGAGGATAGGGAGATGTGCTAAACTCTTACACAATGAGGAAAATGAGGTAGCAATTGACAGGAATAGGATCATATTTTTCATGGGTAGTTTGCTTTCACTCTCAAAGCTGTTCCAGTGTGCTTTGCTTCCAACTGTATCAGCTGCACCTCTTAAATGTATGTGGTTTATTATAATGATGGTGACGATGATGATACTTTGTTCGCCTAAAGTATCTCTTCAGGGTATTGTAACATAATCAGGGCCTTTCTGCAGCCAATAATTGAATTAAAGATGTAACCTCCTCTCAGAGCTTGTGTGCACAAAGTGTGAGCTGCATGGTCCTTCCATCCGTGCCCTAGAATCATGACCTACATACTGTATCTGCTCACACACTGCTTTAGGTAATTGTCATCATGTAGGCTGCAAAGATCATGTATTTTGCTCCTGAGCAGGACGGTATAAGAGGCCTGTTAAATCATAGGACTGATGATTTATTTATTTTGTGGTGTATGCTTAGCAGTTTGTTAAACTGTAATAAATGTCTGAAATCTATGTAGTGTAATAGTGAATAAGTATTTAATAAAAAAACAAAAACATCTTTACCAAGCTACATAAATAATAATATTTAGTTTTTAGGTTGAGTATTATTCAAACGTTCACCTTTTAAATAAATGCAATACAGCAGAGTCTATTGAATGTTGGTATAAATGATTTAACTTATGTTTATACCCCTGGTAGTTTTAACGTAATTCATAAGTTGCAAAGACATTTGCTTTAGGCCCAGTTCATAATGAAACTCTTTGATTAATTGATTTACCTGATGTTCATTTATAAATTATAACATTTGTACAAGGACTCTATTTGCTCGCTCTCCGAATGATTGATGAATCTGAACTTGTCTTAATTGATTGATCCAGATTAGTACAATCAAACATCTTCGAATAAGGCATTCCCTAGAGTTATCTGAATTATATAGGGCGGCAGGTAGCTTAGCTGTTAAGAGGTTTGGGCCAGTAACTGAAAGGCCACTGATTCCCCCGAGCCGGCTAGGTGAAATATCTGTCGATGTGCCCTTGAGCAAGGCACTTAATCTTAATTGCACCTGTAAGTCACTCTGGATAAGAGTGTCTACTAAAATGTATGGTTTTGCTGTTACCAATGGATTATTTAGGAATATTCACCTTTGGATGTTTATTTATTTGTCACCTAATGATTGTTAATTTCTTGGTCAATCACTATATTCATGTCACTCATCATTTTGAAGATAACAAATACATTGATTGCATGCTTTGTAGGCTGCTTGTTTACTTAATATAAGGTCCATTAGTGTCAAATGCAGTTTATGCTTAAGCAAACCATCCAGTTACTTTCTGTTAAGCTGCTTGATAAGATCAGATATCCTCATTTTATCTCGATGTGGAATATGTGAACATACTGAGCATACTCAGTTCCTGCATGCATGGCATGAAATGAATTCTGAGGTACAGTCTAGATTTGATTTGTGATTTTTAGACCTGTCAGCTGCTCTCCACTCACACTTCCGGCGCCGACAGAGATGGCCGCCTCGCTTCGCGTTCCTAGGAAACTATGCAGTTTTTTGTTTTTTTACGTGTTATTTCTTACATTAGTACCCCAGGTCATCTTAGGTTTCATTACATACAGTCGAGAAGAACTACTGAATATAAGATCAGCATCAACTCACCATCAGTACGACCAAGAATATGTTTTTCGCGACGCGGATCCTGTGTTCTGCCTTACAAACAGGACAACGGAGTGGATCCTATGCAGCGACCCAAAAAAACGACTCCGAAAGAGAGGGAAACGAGGCGGTCTTCTGGTCAGACTCCGGAGACGGGCACAGCGCACACCACTCCCTAGCATTCTTCTTGCCAATGTCCAGTCTCTTGACAACAAGGTTGATGAAATCCGAGCAAGGGTAGCATTCCAGAGGGACATCAGAGACTGTAACGTTCTTTGCTTCACGGAAACGTGGCTTACTGGAGAGACGCAATCCGAAGCGGTGCAGCCAACAGGTTTCTCCACGCATCGCGCAGACAGGAAAAAACATCTTTCTGGTAAAAAGAGGGGCGGGGGCGTATGCCTTATGACTAACGTGACATGGTGCGATGAAAGAAACATACAGGAACTCAAATCCTTCTGTTCACCTGATTTAGAATTCCTCACAATCAAATGTAGACCGCATTATCTACCAAGAGAATTCTCCTCGATTATAATCACAGCCGTATATATCCCCCCCCAAGCAGACACATCGATGGCTCTGAACGAACTTTATTTAACTCTCTGCAAACTGGAAACAATTTATCCGGAGGCTGCATTCATTGTAGCTGGGGATTTTAACAAGGCTAATCTGAAAACAAGACTCCCCAAATTTTATCAGCATATCGATTGCGCAACCAGGGGAGGAAAGACCTTGGACCATTGTTACTCTAACTTCCGCGACGCATATAAGGCCCTGCCCCGCCCCCCTTTCGGAAAAGCTGACCACGACTCCATTTTGTTGATCCCTGCCTACAGACAGAAACTAAAACAAGAGGCTCCCACGCTGAGGTCTGTCCAACGCTGGTCCGACCAAGCTGACTCCACACTCCAAGACTGCTTCCATCACGTGGACTGGGAGATGTTTCGTATTGCGTCAGATAACAACATTGACAAATACGCTGATTCGGTGTGCGAGTTCATTAGAACGTGCGTTGAAGATGTCGTTCCCATAGCAACGATTAAAACATTCCCTAACCAGAAACCGTGGATTGATGGCAGCATTCGTGTGAAACTGAAAGCGCGAACCACTGCTTTTAATCAGGGCAAGGTGTCTGGTAACATGACCGAATACAAACAGTGCAGCTATTCCCTCCGCAAGGCTATCAAACAAGCTAAGCGCCAGTACAGAGACAAAGTAGAATCTCAATTCAACGGCTCAGACACAAGAGGCATGTGGCAGGGTCTACAGTCAATCACGGACTACAGGAAGAAACCCAGCCCAGTCACGGACCAGGATGTCTTGCTCCCAGGCAGACTAAATAACTTTTTTGCCCGCTTTGAGGACAATACAGTGCCACTGACACGGCCTGCAACGAAAACATGCGGTCTCTCCTTCACTGCAGCCGAGGTGAGTAAGACATTTAAACGTGTTAACCCTCGCAAGGCTGCAGGCCCAGATGGCATCCCCAGCCGCGCCCTCAGAGCATGCGCAGACCAGCTGGCCGGTGTGTTTACGGACATATTCAATCAATCCCTATACCAGTCTGCTGTTCCCACATGCTTCAAGAGGGCCACCATTGTTCCTGTTCCCAAGAAAGCTAAGGTAACTGAGCTAAATGACTACCGCCCCGTAGCACTCACATCCGTCATCATGAAGTGCTTTGAGAGACTAGTCAAGGACCATATCACCTCCACCCTACCTGACACCCTAGACCCACTCCAATTTGCTTACCGCCCAAATAGGTCCACAGACGATGCAATCTCAACCACACTGCACACTGCCCTAACCCATCTGGACAAGAGGAATACCTATGTGAGAATGCTGTTCATCGACTACAGCTCGGCATTCAACACCATAGTACCCTCCAAGCTCGTCATCAAGCTCGAGACCCTGGGTCTCGACCCCGCCCTGTGCAACTGGGTACTGGACTTCCTGACGGGCCGCCCCCAGGTGGTGAGGGTAGGCAACAACATCTCCTCCCCGCTGATCCTTAACACTGGGGCCCCACAAGGTTGCGTTCTGAGCCCTCTCCTGTACTCCCTGTTCACCCACGACTGCGTGGCCACGCACGCCTCCAACTCAATCATCAAGTTTGCGGACGACACAACAGTGGTAGGCTTGATTACCAACAACGATGAGACGGCCTACAGGGAGGAGGTGAGGGCCCTCGGAGTGTGGTGTCAGGAAAACAACCTCACACTCAACGTCAACAAAACTAAGGAGATGATTGTGGACTTCAGGAAACAGCAGAGGGAACACCCCCCTATCCACATCGATGGAACAGTAGTGGAGAGGGTAGCAAGTTTTAAGTTCCTCGGCATACACATCACAGACAAACTGAATTGGTCCACTCACACAGACAGCATCGTGAAGAAGGCGCAGCAGCGCCTCTTCAACCTCAGGAGGCTGAAGAAATTCGGCTTGTCACCAAAAGCACTCACAAACTTCTACAGATGCACAATCGAGAGCATCCTGGCGGGCTGTATCACCGCCTGGTATGGCAACTGCACCGCCCTCAACCGTAAGGCTCTCCAGAGGGTAGTGAGGTCTGCACAACGCATCACCGGGGGCAAACTACCTGCCCTCCAGGACACCTACACCACCCGATGTCACAGGAAGGCCATAAAGATCATCAAGGACATCAACCACCCGAGCCACTGCCTGTTCACCCCGCTATCATCCAGAAGGCGAGGTCAGTACAGGTGCATCAAAGCTGGGACCGAGAGACTGAAAAACAGCTTCTATCTCAAGGCCATCAGACTGTTAAACAGCCACCACTAACACTGAGTGGCTGCTGCCAACACACTGACACTGACTCAACTCCAGCCACTTTAATAATGGGAATTGATGGGAAATGATGTAAATATATCACTAGCCACTTTAAACAATGCTACCTTATATAAATGTTACTTACCCTACATTATTCATCTCATACGCATACGTATATACTGTACTCTATATCATCGACGGTATCCTTATGTAATACATGTATCACTAGCCACTTTATACTATACTATGCCACTTTGTTTACATACTCATCTCATTTGTACATACTGTACCCGATACCATCTACTGTATCTTGCCTATGCTGCTCTGTACCATCACTCATTCATATATCCTTATGTACATATTCTTTATCCCCTTACACTGTGTACAAGACAGTAGTTTTGGAATTGTTAGTTAGATTACTTGTTATTACTGCATTGTCGGAACTAGAAGCACAAGCATTTCGCTACACTCGCATTAACATCTGCTAACCATGTGTATGTGACAAATAAAATTTGATTTGATTTGATGATACCTGCTGCCTCAAGGCCTCCAAAGGTGTCTCATTTGGAAACATTGTCCACACAATACATCTCAAACGGTCATAAGGACAGGATGACTTTTTGCCAGATGAGATGGGACATGGGGCGTTTCATTTTGCAAAGAAAGAAAAGCTATGTTAAACAATGTTAAGCCTTGTGAACATCAATTGCATGAAAAATGTATCAACAATTTACTCTTAGTTTTGCCAACAAGGATGATGAGGCTACATTTAAAAGGTTTAGGTTAGGATTGCATCAGACTTTAGAAAGCTAGTCCTCGGTATAAAGCCAGTCCTCAGTAGAAAGCTAGTCCTCAGTAGAAAGCCAGTTCTCAGTAGAAATCCAGTCCTCAGTAGAAAGCTAGTCCTCAGTAGAAAGCTAGTCCCCAGTAGAAAGCTAGTCCCCAGTAGAAAGCTAGTCCCCAGGAGAAAGCCAGTCCCCAGGAGAAAGCCAGTCCTCAGGAGAAAGCCAGTCCTCAGGAGAAAGCCAGTCCTCAGGAGAAAGCCAGTCCTCAGGAGAAAGCCAGTCCTTAGTCTTGTGGAAACGAGGCCATTCTGAGACTAACTTCCAATAATTGTGTACCTATGGTAGGACTCTGCTTTGAGTCAGTGAGTTGAGGGGAAGAACTGCGTTGGCTGATGGAAAAGAGAGGACCGCATGCGTTTCCACCACACAATGTTTCCATGGGAACACAGAGAGAACCGAAGTACCACAGCCTGATACATTTTATTTGATTTAACTTTTATTTTGGCAGGGATCATGCAGATGAGCCCAGTAATTAATGACAGTCAGTGCATCAAATGAGGACTGTGATGACATCACGACACCAGCATCACAGATGCCTGCTAGAGGTAGTTTGGCTCAACATCTCATTGATTGCAATGTTAAAAGACACTTTCTTTTTTCTAAGATCTGAGGGTAACAGCTAGGCTTTAGGTACAGGGGAGTGACACATGCTGCAGTCCCTCAATTTATTACGTAGAAGGGGACCATTTATGAACACTGAGTGTCATCCCATTATCCAATCGCCTGACCTACATAACAGAGGAACTAATCTCTACGTAGGCGGATGGTGAATAATGCAGTAAAATGTGGGTGATCTTTATGAATCATAAATGCCTCAGACTTGTGGCTGGCCGCTGGCATAGGATGGTTATTTCAGTGTGATACAGCATCATCATCCTGGAATCAGTTCACTCTGGAATCATCATGCAATAAGGGTACATTTTTGACAAGCATGAGTGAATGTTTTTTTAGGTTTTACTCAGATAACCTTATTTGAATCAAAACTATGGTCAATATACACTACATGGCCAAAAGGATGTGGACACCCCTTCAAATGAGTGAATTTGGCTATTTCTGCTACACCCGTTACTGACAGGTGTATAAAATCGAGCACAAAGCCATGCAATCTCCATAAACACATATTAGCAGTAGAATGTCCTGTACTGAAGAGCTCAGTGACTTTAAACATGGCATCATCATAGGATGCCACCTTTCAAACACGTCAGGTCACTCTGGATGGGAGTCTGTTGGATGACTGAATGTAATGTAAATGCTGGATGGTTTCACTGCAAGTAGATTCTATGTTTTAATACTCACTAAAATTAAAATAAATAAAAAAATTGTTCACCATGTGCTATGCCACATGTCAGCTGGAGTGGTGTTAAGTTCGCCGCCGTTGGACTCTGGAGCAGTAGAAACGTGTTCTCTGGAGCGATGAATCACGCTTCACCATCTGGCAGTCCGACGGACCAATCTGGGTTTGGTGGATGCAAGGAGAATGCTACTTGCCCGAATGCATTGTGCCAACTGTAAAGTTTGGTGGAGGAGGAATAATGGTCTGGAGCTGTTTTTCACGGTTCGGGCTAGGCCCCTTAGTTCCAGTGAAGGGAAATCTTAACACTACAGCATACATTCTAAACGATTATGTGCTTCCAACTTTGTGGAAACAGTTTGTGGAAGGACCTTTCCTGTTTCAGCATGACAATGCCCCGTGCACAAAGCGAGGTCCATACAGAAATGGTTTGTCGAGGTTGGTGTGGAAGAACTTGACTGACCTGCACATAGCCCTGACCTAAACCCCATCGAGTACCTTTGGGATCAATTGGAATGCGTACTGTGAGGCCTAATTGCCCAACATCAGTTCCCCTACTTCACTAATTCTCTTGTGGCTGAATGGATGGAAGTCCCCACAGCAATGTTCCAACATCTAGTGTTAAGCATTCCCAGAAGAGTGGAGACTGTTATAGTAGCAAAATGGGGGACCAAGTCAATATTCATGATTTTGGAATGAGATGTTCGACGAGCAGGTGTCCACATACTTTTGGTTATATAGTGTTTTTGAATAATTCTGATTTAAAAACTGGCCCCGTCAACACCAATACGGGCACATTTTTATATCTAATAAAATATATATAATTACAATGATGGCATCATGGTTCATTGAAAGATCAATCATTTTCCTAATTGAATGGATAACTATAATTCTAAGAGCCACGACCAAGAATATGGCATAGTTACCATAGCTTAACATTATCACAAATGCTTGCAAAATAGCAAGGGTAAAGTCAGCAATATTATTTGCCATATGAGTAAATTAGTCTGTTATACTGTATGTAGATGAATGAAACCACATGCACAACAACTTTTTAAAGGGTACTGTAATTAATGAAACATACTTGCAATTAACCATATTCCCTTGATATTAATTAAGCATGGGACTCTGAAAATAGTTATATTTCTTTAATTATGCCTTTGAGCAGCGTTGTTTTCGCAGACCTGTAAGAACAGTGGTTAATGAGTCAACTGTCAGTCATTTTTTTCACTACTCAGAGATTATATGGAAAGCAATTGCTGTAGCCGGTAACACAAATGCTCTTCACTGCCTGCAAGCCTCTGATTTAATTGAGCTGTCATTTGTGTTTTCTGTGTGATAAAAAAGTGGCTCGTAGTTAAATTCAAAACAGGTCACCTTAATTATAGGCTCCTACATTGTTTAATTAGTTTGAGACTTTCCTCATCTCCTCTTATACAATAGACCCACATGTAAATGTTCATTTACCATTCATCATGAGCTAGGCCTAGTGTAGCTTACGGCTTTAATGAAAGAACATTAGTCTGATAATAAAGCAAATTAATAGACAGAGAGAGGGAGAGAATTGTAGGTTGTTCATAACTGTAACCTTGCTTATTATGGTCTATGACGCAAGTGTGTAGATGCAAGTGCCATACTCATACAGTATTTAAGGTGTACTAGGTTCTAAAAGTAAGGGCAAAATTCCTCATTTCAGGTTAGGATTGTGTCTTGAACTAGACAAATAGGGGGTGGTGTGTCTCTGTGTCTCTGACTGAATGATTGTTGAAGGGAAATCAGGCATCTAAAACCTGCCAGAATTTCTGCATCAACTTGCATTTTGTCATTACGAGATTAAGAGGTATTATTGTGTTATTAATATATTACTACTGCAATAGGCAAAAGTATATACAATATAATTAAATAGAGTAAAACAGGAAATTATCTCATGATTATTTAGATACACAGGACATGGCAATGGAGACAAAACGAAAGAGCTGATTGTGGACTTCAGGAAACAGCAGAGAGACCATGCTCATCGACGGGATCACAGTGGAGAAGGTGGAAAGCTTCAAGTTCCTCGGCGTACACATCACTGACAATCTGAAATGGTCCACCCACACAGATAGTGTGGTGAAGTAGGAGGCTGAAGAAATTTGGCTTGGCCCTTAAGACCCTCACTAACATTTACAGATGCACAGTTGAGAACATCCTGTAGGCCTGGTACTGCAACTGCACCTCCCACAACCGCAGGGCTCTCCAGAGGCCCAACGCATCACCGGGGGCACACAGGAAGGCCAAAAAGATCATCAAGGACATCAACCACCCATACCACGGCCTGTTCACCCCGCTATCATCCAGAAGGCGAGGTCAGTACAGGTGCATCAAAGCTGGGACCGAGACTGAAAAACAGCTTCTATCTCAAGGCCATCAGACTGTTAAATAGCCATCACTAGCCGGCTACCACCCGCTTACTCAACCCTGCACCTTAGAGGCTGCTGCCCTATATACATAGACATGGAATCACTGGCCACTTTAATAATGGAACACTAGTCACTTTTATAATCTTTACATACTGCTTTACTCATCTAATATGTACATTGATGGAAAAAAGTATTTGATCCCCTGCTGATTTTGTACATTTGCCCACTGACAAAGAAATTATCAGTCTATAATTTTAATGGTAGGTTTATTTGAACAGTGAAAGACAGAATAACAACAAAAAAAATCCAGAAAAACGCATGTCAAAAATGTTATAAATTGATTTGCATTTTATTGAGGGAAATAAGTATTTGACCCCTCTGCAAAACATGACTTAGTACTTGGTGGCAAAACCCTTGTTGGCAATCACAGAGGTCAGACGTTTCTTGTAGTTGGCCACCAGGTTTGTCCCACTCCTCTTTGCAGATCTCCAAGTCTTTAAGGTTTCGAGGCTAGGCCACTCCAGGACCTTAATGTGCTTCTTCTTGAGCCACTCCTTTTTTGCATTGATTGTGTGTTTTGGGTCATTGTCATGCTGGAATACCCATCCACGAACCATTTTCATTGCCCGAACCATTTTCATCGTCCCCTTAGCAGAAAAACACCCCCAAAGCATAATGTTTCCACCTCCATGTTTGACGGTGGGGATGGTGTTCTTGGGGTCATAGGCAGTATTCCTCCTCCTCCAAACACAGCGAGTTGAGTTGATGCCAAAGAGCTCCATTTTGGTTTCATCTGACCACAACACTTTCACCCAGTTGTCCTCTGAATCATTCAGATGGTCATTGGCAAACTTTAGACGGGCATGTATATGTGCTTTCTTGAGCAGAGGGACCTTGCGGGCGCTGCAGGATTTCAGTCCTTCATGGCATAGTGTGTGACCTATTGTTTTCTTGGTGACTATGGTCCCAGCTGCCTTGAGATCATTGACAAGATCCTCCCGTGCAGTTCTGGGCTGATACCTCACCGTTCTCATGATCATTGCATCTCCACGAGGTGAGATCTTGCATGGAGCCCCAGGCCGAGGGAGATTGACAGGTCTTTTGTGTTTCTTCAATTTGCGAATAATCGCACCAACTATTGTCACCTTCTCACCAAGCTGCTTGGTGAAGGTGTTATATCCCATTCCAGCCTTGTGTAGGTCTACAATCTTGTCCCTGACATCCTTGGAGAGCTGTTTGGTCTTGGCCATAATGGAGAGTTTGGGATCTGATTGATTGATTGCTTCTGTGGACAGGTGTCTTTATACAGGTAACAAACTGAGACTAGGAGCACTCCCTTTAAGAGTGTGCTCCTAATCTCAGCTCGTTACTTGTATAAAAGACACCTGGGAGGCAGAAATCTTTCTGATTGAGAGGGGGTCAAATACTTATTTCCCTCATTCAAATGCAAATCAATTTATAACATTTTTGACATTCGTTTTTCTGGATTTTTTTGTTGTTATTCTGTCTCTCACTGTTCAAATAAACCTACCATTAAAATTATAAACAGATACTTTCTTTGTCAGTGGGCAAACGTACAAAATCAGCAGGGGATCAAATACTTTTTTCCCTCACTGTATATACTGTATTCTATTCTACTGTATTTTAGTCAATGCCACTTCGACATTGCTCGTCCTGATATTTATATAATTCTGAATTCCATTCCTTTACTTTTAGATTTGTGTGACTTGTTAAATACTACTGCATTGTTGGAGCTGGGAACACAAGCATTTCGCTACACCCGCACTAACATCTGCTAAATATGTGTATGTGACCAATAAAATTGGATTTGATTACAGAAGAGAGAGCATGTCTTGCCATCAGTGAGTGTAGAAGTGACTCCCCTGGTGTGAATGTGCATACTAAGTACTAAGGGACTTTTGAATCTGATTTTGCTCTATTGGTTTGACTATTGCTGGCATTGAAAACCAAGCCTTGTATTATCCAGCTTGTGCTTCACAGTATTTCCAAAGGTCTCAAAAGGAAAGAAACTGTCCTGTTTTTTATCCAGTGTGAGTTCGTAGACAGGTCTTGGAGCTGAAGCCTGTATAGAAAGAACATATTTCCACCCCTGAGACTTTAGCTGCAGACATTTTACATTTTTTACAGGAAGCTTATGGCTGTAATTAGTTATTCATTTACTGACAAGTTTAAAGTTGAAACGTGCACAATATATGTGTCCTGATGTTCAATTTCATAGACAAACAACGTAATAAGGTTTTATTGCAGCCAGTTAGGTAGTTACGGCTGTTATGGCTTGGGAAGCCTTCTCATTCATATGATTCTCTTTTCATGAGGAGGTTGTCGAAGCTGTGTGTTGTGGACTAAATGTCACTTGAACCCCGGCAACAAATGCAAATTGTAAGTTGTCTATTTTAAAAGATAAATATAAAATACAGATGAGTGATTCAAATTATTTTGATGCTACAGAAAAAACTGTGGAACAGTTCTATGGGAACAGACTTAACCTAGGACAGAAAGGTGTTTTAATAAATTTGAATATCATTGTTAAATTGAGAGTGTATGTGATACAGTGCTTAGACTGTGTGTGTGACTCAGTTGTGATTGGCATGAGTAGTCCTTCCATCTGTCATGTCCCTCACAGGTGGCTGCATGTGTGTGATATATCACTACATATATGTGTACAGTAGCCTTCATTTTGTATGTGTACAGTAGCCTGCGTTTTGATACTCATAAAGCATTGAGTAACATGTGTTTGTTAATAGATAAGAGCAGCTTCCAAACACATTTATTGATATATCAATATTTCCAGTGTAGCAGAAGTGAACAAGCGAGGCTAGTGGTGAAGGGACATTTCATGCACGGGGTATTCATGGAACTGGACACTGACCTTACTGAATAATGTTTTTGTAAAAGAAATACAGGAGAGTATGTAGAATCTGAATTTGTGTGTCGCCATGTGTGCACTGTAAATGTGGGTTTGTGTGTGGTTGTGACAGTTTATCAGATCTTGGGCTATTTCCCATAACTGGGTTGTGTATATACAGTATCTCAATGGAGAAAGCATCCGAGCGAACAAAACAGCGCCCCTCTGTCTCTGTATGTGTAGGCCATCTATCTGATGCGGTCTGGTCATAAAGAGTATGACGTTGTTGCTGCCAGTAGCATGGAATGCAAGAGAAGCATATGGTTTCACTTGATTAAAAAAATATAAAATAATAGCCAATCATCATTGGGCTAAACTGAGTGAGCTCAACTCCACACCCCAAACAAGTGTCAACGGAAGCCAGTTTGGATTTGGCTTCACTCCTATTAAAGAGAAATACATCATCGATAGAAACAACTTGAATTGTTGCATCTTGTTATGTTGTTGTCCTCCGGTGGCTAGCCAGCTAGCTAAAATGGTCCCTTTACTAAATTAGCCATGGATGGAGATAGGGATTTGGACTTGTGGTTTTACTAAATTCTCCGTACTGGCCAATGATTATACCGGCGATTCTGATCCAAGCATAAAATACATTGTGCCCCTGGACTGAGAGGATGGAAGTTCAATATGTGTAATGGGTGCTTGCTGATGGCAGGGAAGTCAGACGCAGGAGAACGAACTTGTTATAAACGGAGTTGTTTAATAAGTGCTCACAACTCAGAAAACCAAAATATACAAAATAATAAAAGTGGGTACAAAACCCGTCGCACACCAGAACATAACTTGAACATAACATACAATCACCGACAAGGACATGAGGGGAAACAGAGGGTTAAATACACAACATGTAATTGATGGGATTGGAACCAGGTGTGAAGAAAGACAAGACAAAACAAAGGAAAATGAAAAATGGATCAGCGGTGGCTAGAAGATTGGTGACGTCGACCGCCGAACACCGCCCGAACAAGGAGAGGGACCGACTTCGGAGGAAGTCGTGACAATATGTAGCTAGATGTAGAAGCCTTATGTTAGCTATCTAACGGTGCCCATGAAAGAAAGTTCGGCTAGCGAGCAAACATTTTAGCCAGGTAGCCTAGGACAACAAAAAAATAAAAGTGTGTACTGTATGACAGTCATAGACCATTTCATCAACATGAAAGAGAGGAGGATGGCATTGGCGTCTCTCTACAAGTAGGGTGAGTCAACATGTTTTTTCTATTTGTACGAACACACACACACACACACACAAATCAGAACCATGGACAGCAACACCATACTGTATTTAGCTTACGTTGATTGGACTGAATTGTTTTTGCTGTAATTTAGTTGTCATTGTATTAGACTAAGCATATGGCATTTGATGTTGAAATGTTGAAGTTGAAATGGTGCTGGAATAGTGGCAGCAGCTCCTGTTTTCTTTGCAACTTGCAGTAACTCTCTGTGGTTCTAAATCAATAGTTGTTTAGAAGTCAGAACATTTCGGGAACATTAACTTTCTTAACCATGCTGTAGGTCATGTAACTCTTTGTTACATGCAATATGTTTTGTTGACTTCACCGGACAGTGGTTGCTCTCCGGTTTTGTGATGAAACAAAGATGTGGATTTATTCTGCCACTGGGTCTTCTTATTGTCTCGGCCTTAGGCCTTTTTATCTCGGCCTTAGGCCTTTATATCACGGTGGCAAGGCATATGAACTAACACGCTATAGAGCAAACAATGCAATTTTGACATGTTGTAATATGGCTTTTTTCTGTATTGTAGCTCTACTGCAGTTAGGGCAAGATATTTTATTAGAATTGTGAAAATAATTCCCCCTTGTACAGTATGTTGGCCTACTGCAAAGACTGGTAAAAATGTCATTCATCTTCATCTCAGAACTTTTCAGGATCAAATTGTAATTACAATATTTGATAGACAACCTAACCTGATTTGTCACCATGTCATGAATTGCCAGCCTACAGGCTACATGAAACAGGTAACACGAAGGTGAGGCCTCAATTGTATACGTCATTAGCAACGTTACTATGAACGTTATTACAGTGATCGGGAGCCAAAACCATTGACAGCAAACCTCGAACCTATCAGAGATACTACATGTCCCGCTCTCTACCCCATGATGTTGGCTACAACGTTTAATGGAATAAACTGAAATGAATACAGACGTTCGAATTCAGAATAATGTGACCTAAATGCCGTTCAAGTGTTAGTATTATCCGAACTATTATTTTTCTCACTATGTATACTCCTAGTCGTGTGTTGTACAGCCGGTTGCTAATGATGTCCTTAGCTAAGTATTGAGCTACCGACTGACCTACTTTCCCTGTTCGCAGCGGCTCAGTCCTGTTTACAAGGGACTGCCAACGGAGGTTGAGTGGTAGAGGAAAACAGACAGAGCATAGACCTGAAAACGATTACTCCCGAAATCTTGTACAGTGTATGTACCGAATAGGGATTGTTGCATGAATCGGATTTCGAATGATACTTAGGCAGCGTATGTATGCAATAATTTATGGTCTTTTCGCGATGCGTTTGTGGTGAGTCAAGCTTAGGATAGTCTACTTGGCTCAGTGAATTGCACAGTAGGCTATGTGGGAAAATGAGTACCGACAAAAGTAAAGTATGGATCTTTATGTCAACTAAAGTCTTGTTTTCAAGGTATGTAAAATGTTTATGTCCTTTGCATTTTTTGTCACTCTAGTCTTGTGATAATGAAAACGTTTACCGGTTGGGTTTGCTTCCATTTTGGATGAATAGATCTGTAGGCTACTGCTTCTAACTAACGGTGTCAAAATACAAAATAAAGTAGGCTAACTATTATCAATGTTAATTTATATGCATTATATGTCGTTTTCATAGAGAATTGTTATATGTCCTTTGTGTATTCCCCAACGTAGTTATTAATTTTCTTAACAGGCTCCATGACAGTTCAGCTCACTGGTAGCCTATAGATTAATGAGTAGAGCGTGTCCTTGCAATGTGTATGAGTTGTCTGTTTTGAGAAACATCGTTTTAAAACCATGTTTACGTTGATTAGAACATAGTGCTTTTGGCACTTGCATGGTAACTGATTGGTTGAGGAGGCTTAGTGCCTTGTCAAATCATGTCTGGTCAATTAATCAAGTGAGGAATCTTGAAGTTATTTAAATGATGTATTTTGGGAACTTCCAGTAGGGCTTTTAGCAAGCTCTGGATATAGCTGTGACTTGTCATCTGAGGAGTGTAATATAAATGTACCTACAATTGCTGTACAATACTTCATGTAAATGTTGCATTTGCAAATATTTCAATTTTGATGAATTTTCACATCATGATTTGAAAGGTTTGACATCTGTCATTTGACATTTCCATATAATAATTTGTCTTCTGTCAGCAGCCTAAGTAGATGGTTAGCTAAGTAGGCCTAGTGTATGAAACCATATGAATTAATTATCTGCCAATGTAATTTCCCCCCAGTTTAGTCAGGGGACATTATTATTTCTTCACCTCAGTGGATGTTGGTTGGAGGAGAAGGTCAGTGAGTGCGTGAGATGTCCCTCCCATTGTTTGGCTTAGGGAGCCAATGGAGGTGAATCTCTCTGATGTTGTTTCCTTTTCACTCAAGACAGGGTTTAGTTAGTTGACTAGTTTAATCATGGAGACGCACATTGATCCAGGAAGTAAAGTCAACGATTAATTCTCTTTCCAGATTGATGGTTGTCACTACAAAAAATGAGCTTTTTTGGTATTATTTTAACATTAAGCTTAGGCATAAGGCTAGCAGTGTGGTTAAGGTTAGGGTTTGGGTTAGGGTTAGGTTTAAAGTCAGAATTTAAGAAAATAAATTGTAGAAATACTATGCAGGGTTTAGCCATAATGATAACTTTGTAGCTGTGGTAACTAATGACGACCCAGATTGATTGGCGGTATTGGTTTGTAAAGGCTAAGTGAATCTATGATAAGAAATGATCGTGAGCCAGAAAAAACCCTGGGCAAATTATGTTGTGTTTCTAAAGAACATTTGGCACCCTATAGGCTAGTTCTACATTTATCACAAATCATGACCAAGTTGAGTTTTTTTTACATTTCAAATTACACTAATTCAAGATTTAAATATTACAGTAAAAGTGTTACAAGAATCCTCCTTAGTTGAGGAGTAAATTATGGCTTTGAATCTATTATTCATGAGGCCACGTAGGCTTGTCCAAAAACAAAGCTGAAGACAAGTAGAAAATATGAGCCTAATATAATTTAGACCGGGGTAATGTAGATTGGGGAAAACACTGGCATTACATATCACAGAAACATCACATTATGATTGGTTTGTGTTGAGAGTCAGTACAATGAAATCACCCCCTCGACCCTTAAAGTATATATCATCAGCCCGAAACACTTCATGTCATATGTGTTTAGTCTCACATTCTCTTTTCCTGTTTTCACCGTATGTGTCACTGACACTTCAGCCTAGATTTACTAACCTTATGCCATCTTGGGCCACCTCTCACCTCTCATGGAATTACATCCTTGATGAAGACTTAAATACGTCACCTTTTTTTATGAAAGGGTTCAGATCTATGACCAGCAGCTCCCGCCCAAACCATTCTCAGCAGTGATATCTTGACAGGTGTAAGAGTTAAAACATTGTAAGATTAAAGATGGCTGCTTCAATAGAAATGATAACTCTCTGAATGTGTGTCTGTGTGAAGGTGAACCATTGACAGTGTGAATATACTATTGCATGGCTTTTCAATAAAGGGAAACATCACAATTGGAAACACTTATCTTTCTCCATCTTTTTACTACAAAACATAGAAACGCACCATTTTCACATATGTTGATGTTGGGGTGGTGCTGGAGATGATGAATATGAAGTTCAAAATTGTGATGTTTCCCTTTAAGGAAACAACCTGAAATACGGAATTGATTCATTCTTTGACACAGGCATGAGGTAAAGTCGAGACTTGATTGAAAAACCCCTCAACAACAAAAGGGAAGATTAAAGCTGAAGTAGGTATCAATTGTGCCTAAAATATAATCTTTGAGTTAAGCGAACCCTCTGAGTAATGAAGGGAGCCATAGTAAAGATTTATTGTGCATAATCTTATTGGGCATGGTGACAAGCAGCAGGCACCATCAAGAAACCATTTTCATGTCAGTGTCATAAATACCATAAAGTGTTTTGGTTAATTTGTTGAGCTTTGAAATGTATTATGAGAAAAAAATGTGTTTTTTATGGCTCATCATTTTATCACAGTTTACAACTCTTATTGGATTTTCCTTTCAGTTTTCCTCGCCTGAGCGCATGGATTTCATTTAGATGAAGAGAGCTATGTGAAATGTAATATCCATGTTGGCCCCTTCTCAGGCTGCTTCTGTATGTCAGTCAGTGAACGTATGGAATAAGAACGGGGTCTCGGCCCAATGGAAATGGGCACAGAGTCACCATTCTCAGACATCCTGAACCGCAAATAACGGAAAATGGCCACCAACTGTCATAATTACACAGACATATATATATATATATATATATATATATATATATATTTTAAACATTTCCAGCCCACAGACCACAGATTCTTTTAATTGGAGTAAAGGAAAGAATGATGTGTTGTTCCCCCACTCAAGATTATTGGAAAGATTTTTGCATGGAATACTATCTTGGTGTAAGAGTGGATGCATTTGATCTTGGTTCATTGGTTTCATTGAATTTGATCGAAAAGGTTGGTGCCTGCTGTAGTTTACTACATCTGAAAGTGGAAGATGGAAAAGGAGGGTATCTCAGATTTTAAAGAAGGGAAAGGGGGATACCTAGTCAGTTGCATAACTGAATGCATTCAACAGAAATGTGCCTTCTGCATTTAACCCAACCCCCATGAATCAGAGAGGTGCAGAGGGCTGCCTTAATCTACATCATCAGCACCTGGGAGCAAGTGTTGTTGGGGGGTTAACTGCCTTTCTCAAGGGCAGAACAGCAGATTTTTCCACCTTGCCAGCTAAACGATTTGAACCAGTAACCTCTTAATTACTAGCCCAATGCTCTTAACCTCTAGGCTATGATTCAGACACTGCAGACCTGAAGCTAAGATGAACGGGGTTCAATCATGGGGCTTAATAGTACATGGCTAATTAACTCTTTCATCTGACCTCAACATGTCAATCACATTCCTCTCGTTTAAACACATGGTTAATGGTTCCTCCTCGGTTGTATTTGATTTGATGGCTTCTGATTTACTTTTCTATTAGGGTTACATTTGCAAATGGACAAAGGCTGTTTGAATTCCCAGAGGTGTTACTCAAGTTTTTCTTTATATTTCGTGATGGGTTGAATGAGGTAACTCTTCCATTCTCTTTGTTAACAAAAGAGGTGTCTCTGCCTCTGGGATTTTTCTAGGTCAGTAGAGCTCCTCCCGCACGTAATGCTGCGTCCTCCGTGTTGAATTGCTGTGTCCAGGTGGTAATTTATGTTTACCACACTTCCTTTAATACATGCTGTTCACTGTTGGAAATCATGGCTAACAATGAATAATTGTTTTTTTTCTGGTAATGTGTTCAATCACTGATATTATATTCACTGAGATATGCACAGGATCTGGGTTGATAAATAATAGTTCTCCTTGTATTTTACAATAAACATAATACTTTTGTATGCATTTATTGTTGTTGTTTTTCACAAGCATAGCTGCTGACCTGTTGAACCCTCTACAACCACTGTGATTATTATTATTATTTGACCCTGCTGGTCATCTATGAACGTTTGAACATCTTGGCCATGTACTGTTAAAACCTCCACCCGGCACAACCAGAAGAGCCTGGTTCCTCTCTAGGTTTCATCCTAGGTTCCTGCCTTTCTAGGGAGTTTTTCCTAGCCACTGTGCTTCTACATCTGCATTGCTTGCTGTTTGGGGTTTTAGGCTGGGTTTCTGTATAGCACTTTGTGACATCGGCTGATGTAAAAAGGGCTTTATAAATACATTTGATTGATTTAGCTCCAATGAAAGCTCAAAAGGAAGCATTAAAAAGTACACCTGTTCAGAAAATAATTGGAAATAGGATGACTTTCAAGTAGGTTTGGGGACTTGCTTGAGTGTGAATAAGAAAATACTGAGGGCAGTACTGTTGCTGGGCATAATACAGCTATGATACTTGAATTAAAGTACTGCAGATGAATTAAGACACAGTAATTATCAGATGTATGTGTAATTTACATAGATATGCCATAACTACAGTAGACTTCCCCCCCCCCTTAATTCAAGCCCACTTTCTGTCTTATTATCCTCCCCAGGTTTTTGTATTTCTGTGGCGGACTCCAGGAGGAGGAGGTGGGCAGCAGCAGCAGGTGATCACTAGATTTTTCCTGGGAGTTTCAGTGCAGCTAGCGCGAATGGGATACATCAGACTTCAGATAGGGCCTGGCTGGGAGAGGGAGTAAGTATGGACAACCTTTCCGACTTTGGGTCCCTATGTCCGTCTAGCCGGAGGGAATGGGAGTGAGTATCTAGGCTACTTTTATTGTCTTTGTTGTGTTTTCTGTCACTGCTAAATACATGTGTTTGTATGGAGAAATACATTATATATATATATATATATACACAAGAGTATGTGGACACCACTTCAAATGACTGGATTTGGCTATTTCAGCCATACCCGTAAACAAATATTGGAGCCATGCAAACTCCATAGACAAACATTGACAGTAGAATGGCCTTTCTGAAGAGCTCAGTGACTTTCAATGTGGCACCGTCATAGGATGCCACCTTTCCAACAAGTCAGGTTGTCAAGTTTCTGCCTTGCTAGAGCTGCCCCGGTCAACTGTTAGTGCTGTTATTGTGAAGTGGAAACGTCTAGAAACAACAACAGCCGCGAAGTGCTAGGCCACACGAGCTCACAGAATCGGACCGCCGAATTTTGAAGCGCGTAGCACGTAGAAATCATCTGTCCTTGGTTGCAACACTCACTACCGAGTTTTAAACTGCCTCTGGAAGCAACGTCAGCACAATAACTGTTCATCAGGAGATTCGTGAAATGGGTTTCCATGACCGAGCAGCCGCACATAAGCCTAAGATCACCATGTGCAATGCCAAGTGTCGGCTGGAGTGGTGTAAAGCTCACCGCCATTGGACTCTGGAGCAATGGAAACGCATTCTCTGTGGTGATGAATCATGCTTCACCATCTGGCAGTCCGACGGACAAATTTGTGTTTGGCAGATGCCAGGAAAATGCTACTTGCCCCAATACATTGTGCCAACTGTAAAGTTTGGTGGAGGAGGAATAGTGGTCTGGGGCTGTTTTTCATGATTCGGGCTAGGCCCCTTAGTTCCAGTGAAGGGAAATCGTAACACTACAGCATACAATGACATTCTTAACGATTCTGTGCTTCCAACTTTGTAGCACAGTTAGGGGAAGGCCCTTTCCTGTTTCAGCAATCCCCCCGTGCACAATGTGAGGTCCATACAGAAATGGTTTGTTGAGACCAGTGTGGAAGAACTTGACTAGCCTGCACAGAGCCCTGACTACAACCCCATTGAACACCTTTTGAAGGAATTGGAACGCCAACTGCGAGCCAGGCCTAATCGCCCCCACATCAGTGCCCAACCTCACTAATGCTCTTGTGGATGAATGGAAGTTAGTCCCCACAGCAATGTTCCAACATCTAGTGGAAAGCCTTCCCAGAAGATTGGAGGGTGTTATAGCAGCAAAGGGGGTACCAACTCTATATTAATGGCCATGATTTTGGAATGAGATATTTGGCGAGCAGGTGTCCACATACATTTGGTCATGTAGTGTATGACTTACCGGAATACCCTACATTCTAACAATATACAGTGCCTTTAGAAAGTATTCACACCCATAGACTTTTTCTACATTCTATTGTGTTACAGCCTGAATTTAAAATATTAAATTGAGATTGTCACCGACCTACACACAATACCACATAAAGTAAAATTGGAATTGTCTTTGTAGAAATGTTTACAAACAAAAAATGTGAAAAGTCTTGAGTCAATAATTATTCAACCCTTTTCTTATGGCAAGCCTAATTAAGTTCAGGAGTAAACATGTTATAAGTTGCATTGACTCAATCTGTGTGTAATAATATTGTTTAACAATTTTTAAATGACTACCTCACCTGTACCCCACACATACAATTAATTACATGTAAGGTCCCTCAATCGAGCAGTGAATTTCAAATACAGATTCAACCACAAAGACCAGTTTTCCAATGCCTAGCAAATAAGAAATAAAAAAAAACAGACATTGAATATCCCTTTGAACATGGTGCAGTTATTAATTAGACTTTGGATGGTGTATCAATACACTTATTCACTGCAAAAATATAGGCGTCTTCCCTAACTCAGTTGCCGGAGAGGAAGGAAACCGCTCAGGGATTTCACCATGAGGCTAACGGTGACCTTAAAATAGTTAGAGTTAAATGGCTGTGATAGGGGAAAACTGAGGATGGTAGTTACTCCACAACACTAACCTAAATGAAAGAGTGAGAAGAAGGAAGCATGTACAGAATAAAAATATTCCAAAACATGAATCGTGTTTGCAATAAGGCACTAAAGTAAAACTGAAAAAAATATGTGTCAAATAAAGTTAATTTATCACTGAGTACCACTCTTCATACAGTATGTTCATCATGTTATGGGTATGCTAGTCATCGGCAAGGATTTGGGAGTTTTTTTTTTGGATAAACTGGGAGACAAATTCACCTTTCAGCAGGAAAATAACCTAAAACACATGCCCAAATATACACTGGAATTGCGTACCAAGACAACATTGAATGTTCCAGAGTGTTACAGTTACAGTTTTGACTTAAATCGTCGTGAAAATCTATGGCAAGACATGAAAATGTCTAACAATGATCAACAACCAACTTGACAGAACTTGAAGAATTTTCAAAATAATAATATTGGACAATCCAGTTGTGCGAAGTTCTTAGACTTACCCAGAAAGACTAATCACTGCTAAAGGTGATTCTAACATGTATTGACTCTGGTGTGTGAATAGTTATGTAAATTAGATATTTATGTTTACATTTTCAATAAGTTAGCAAAAATGTCTAAAACATGTTTTCACTTTGTCATTACAAGGTATTGTGTGTAGATGGGTGATTATTTTTTAATTATATTTTATCCATTCTGAATTCAGGCTGTAACACAACAAAATGTGTAAGTCAAGGGGTATGAATACTTTCTGAATGCACTGTATGCAGGGATATACTTGGTCGACTACTGTACTATGTGAACACCCTAGAATAAAGCATCTGGGCACTTTTGGACCATAGTTGGAGACTGCTGTTGTATAAGATGACATTTTGAAGAATGGTTCATAATGTTGTATGGGAGAGGGGGATTTGTGTCTGTATCTGTTGATGACTTTGGTGTTAATTCAGAGAAACAGCATTCCAACTGATTTCCCCCTCCCCTCTCCCTTTTCCCTCTAGCACCAGCAGCTGTGTGGACGATTTGATGGATGAAGATGAGAAAGACAGGGCAAAAAGGTATTCCACCACTGTGTGTGTGTGTGTGTGTTTAATGGTGGTGTGTCTGTGTGTAATAGTTGTGTGTGGGTTGTGTGTCTGTTTGTAATGGTTGTATGTGAGTGTGTGTGTCCTATGAGAGACAGACGGTTGAGTGTAAGGACGAGAGACGAGGCAGACGGAGAAGTTCCCTACTTCAGCTTGTATGTGTTAATGAAAGGTCCTCTTGGCATGGCCCTACTTTGACATTCCATCTGTGAAGGTGGTTGCTTTCCTGATGTGAAGACTCTTCACACTTTCAGCTCTATAAACCTCAACACTTTCAGCACAAAGACAAGTGTTTCTGTGCCTAGACAGTTTACAAAATATCATAGGAAACTGTTAAATATAGTCAACAAGGTCAAGCCATTTTTTTTCTTTTCAGTTATGATGCATACAAGCCTGACTGAAAGTAGACTTTTAAATCATTAGTCAGTGTATCAGTTTTCTGGTGGGTTCAGCTGGGGTCAGATTCATCGAAGGTTTGTGTGGGGAGAATGGCAGCAAAAACTACAAGCACAAAAAAAGATATGTTTGTTTGTTTTAATGGTAGATTTTGTACATGCTATGCTGTTGATATCAGAGTGTTTTCCATAAAAAATAAGTCCATATGGGATGAATCTTCAGAAACGTTTGCTTGTGATATCAGAAGGGATACGGTTGGGTTTCACTAGACTGTCATCCTTCTCTTAGCATCCTGCAAGCTGTTTTATGGTGGCTGAGGAATGAGTGAATTGTGATGGTGGTTATTTATTTGCAGCTGTCACTTCTTAGCTTGAGTGTGTTTAATAAATAAGAAGCTGTATGTCGAATCGTTGAGCTCGCAACTTCCACTGCATCTTTTGCGCATTAGCTACTGTCCTCAAATGCACTTCTTTATAAATCATTTATAAAGTGTATATGTTCAAAGTTTTAAATTACAATGAGTGTACAAAACATTAGGAATACTTGCTCTTTCCATGATGGACTGGCCAGGTGAATCCAGGTGAAAGCTATGATCCCTTATTGATGTCACCTGTTAAATCCACTTCAGTCAGTGTAGATTTTTATTTTATTTTACCTTTATTTAACCTTTATTTAACTAGGTAAATCATAGATGAAGATGATACGATAGGTTAAACAAGGATTTTTATGCTTTGAGACATGGATTGTGTATGTGCCATTCAGAGGGTGAATGGGCAAGACAAAATATTTAAGTGCCTTTGAACGGGGTATGGTAGTAGGTGCCAGGCGCACCGGTTTGAGTGTGTCAAGAACTGCAACGCTGCTGGGTTTTTCACGCTCAACAGTTTCCCTTGTGTATCAAGAATTATCCACCACCAAAGGACATCCAGCCAACTTGACACAACTGTGGGAAGCATTGGAGTCAACATGGGCCAGCATCCCTGTGGAATGCTTTCGACATCTTGCCTGATGAATTTAGGCTGTTCTGAGGGCAAAAGGGTCTGCAACTCAATAGTAGGAAGGTGTTCCTAATGTTTTGTACACTCAGTGTAAAGGGTGAGAAATGTAATCCTGTACATTTATCATGTTTTCTATTAAAGGGCATCTCGTAACAAATCGGAAAAGAAAAGAAGAGACCAATTCAATGTGCTCATCAAGGAGCTGTGCACCATGCTGCAGGGCCAAGGTCATCCGCGCAAGATGGACAAGTCCACCATACTGCAGAGAACGATCAACTTCCTGCAGACACAGAAAGGTAGGAACGTGTAATGTAGTCGGCTGCGTCATTCATCACATTGACGTTGGCCACCTGCTGACCTGTGTGTGTGGCGTCTAAAAAAACAACCAGAAAACATCAACACTTGAACTTTTCCTAAAAGCTCTGACTTTGCTGATAGCTACTTTATTGAGGAAAAATGTACTTACTGTGATATGTGGTTGTCCCACCTATCTTAAGATGAATGCACTAGCTGTAAGTCTGTCTGCTAAGTGACTCAAATGTAAAATGCGTGTGCATGAGGCACTTGTGTCCTGCCCTACATAAAGAACATCACTGCGCCCAGAACGGGTGGGAAAAGAAGGAAGGAACTAGGAGGGTGGAAGGCATTAGCTGTCTAGTATAGTATTTGTTTGGACAGGAACATAGAGAAAAGAGAGGAGTTCTCCACTTCCCTACCAAGCTTGGCCCAGACAGACAGAACTTCAACTCACATGGAACCCAAACCGGCTGTGTGCGTGCGCCATCGTGCATACATTTATTTTGTCCCCCCACACCAAACGCGATCACGACACGCAGGTTAAAATATCAAAACAAACTCTGAACCAATTATATTAATTTGGGGACAGGTCGAAAAGCGTTAAACATGTATGGCAAATTAGCTAGCTAGCTTGCGCTTACTAGCTAATTTGTCCTATTTAGCTAGCTTGCGCTTACTAGCTAATTTGTCTTATTTAGCTAGCTTGCTGTTGCTAGCTAATTTGTCCTGGGATATAAACATTGAGTTGTTATTTTACCTGAAATGCACAAAATCCTCTACTCCTCCAATTAATCCACACATAAAACGGTCAACCGAATCGTTTCTAGTCATCTCTCCTCCTTCCAGGCCTTTTCTTCTCTTGACTTTATATTGTGATTGGCAACTTTCATAAATTAGGTGCATTACCGCCACCGACCTTGTTTATCTTTCAGTCACCCACGTGGGTATAACCAATGAGGAGATGGCACATGGGTACCTGCTTCTATAAACTAATGAGGAGATGGGAGAGGCAGGACTTGCAGCGTGATCTGCATCACAAATAGAACTGACTTCTATTTTAGCCCTTGGCAACGCAGACGCTCATTGGCGCGCGCGTGGGTACAATAATTTAATAATATACATTTCTAAATTTATTTTGCAACGCTCGCTCACGTGACGCGAGCAGTGTAGTCAGCCTGTCAGTCTCCTGTCAGAATCAAGGTCACAGCTGTCAGTGTTTACGAGATGGCTTTTAGACAGTCCCGATCTGGGATATTTCTTAACCGCTCTTCCACTTCTGTTATGCTTCTCCTATTTTATCTGAGAGATTGATCAGTTGGGTCTATTCAGAGGTATTCATCAGGATCCTTCTACTACTAGCCGATTTAGATGGTCCCCTGGATGTTGGTGTGTTTAGTCGACTGGCCGATTGTTTGGTCGATAGGCTGTTGGTCGACCATGATTTCTTTAGTTGAGCAGTATAATTTTTTTGGGGGGGGGATCATGGTGTACAAGACACCGGAGTTAGGAGAAGAGAAAACAGCCCTTGCCGTAATTGTCTAAGAAAAATGATGAGAGAGGAAACCCCAACTTAATTTGGTCTGTAATCAATAGCCTACAGTAACTGTTAAATGTGCCTGGCTTTATATATCATCCATACACAGTGCATTCGGAAAGTATTCAGACCGCTTTACTTTTTACACATTTTGTTACTCTACAGCCTTATTCTAAAATTCATGAAATAAAAAATGTTCCTCATCACTCTACACACAATTCACTATAAGAACAAAGCGAAAACATATATTTTTTTGTTTGTTACAGAAATACCTGATTTGCATAAGTATTCAAACACTTTGCTATGAGACTCGAAATTGAGCTCAATGAAAACAGGATTCACCTGATCATCCTTGATGTTTTCTACAACTTGATTGGATTCCACCTGTGGTAAATTCAATAATTGGACATGATTTTCAGTGGCAGGGACTGGGAGACAAGTCAGGATTGAGGGAAAGATTAACGGCCAAGTACAACGATCCTAAGCACACAGCCAAGACAACGCAGGAGTGGCTTCAGGACAAGTCTCTGAATGTCCTTGAGTGGCCCAGCCAGTCTGGACATGAACCCGATCGAACATCTCTGGCGAGCCCTGAAAATAGCTGTGCAGCGACGCTCCCCATCCAACCTGACAGAGCTTGAGAGGATCTGCAGAGAAGAATGGGAGAAACTCCCTAAATACATGTGTGCCGCCAAGCTTGTAGCATCATACCCAAGAAGACTCAAGGCTGTAATCACTGCCAAAGGTGCTTCAAAAAAGTACTGAGTAAAAGATCTGAATACTTATGTAAATGTGATATTTCCCTTTATTATATTTTATTACATTTGCAATAAATTAAAACAACTTTTGCTTTGTCATCATGGGGTATTGTGTGTAGATTGTTGATGGGGGGAAAAAAACAATTTAATCTATTTTAGAATAAGGCTGTAACGTAACAAAATGTGGAAAAAGTCAAAGGGTCTGAATACTTTCCAAATGAACTGTATAACTACAGAAATAAGACAGATGCTGCTTCTGTTGCCTGTGAGTGTTTGTTTAATAACCTACTGATCACCAATCCGCAAGCAACCACAACATGTCAGATAAACAATTTCACAAATGTGGCTGTTTTTAATTTCTGCTATGCTGTAATAAAGGCTTTACACTTTTTTTGTTAGACCAGCCTCTCTGGTATTATTTATCATTTATTTGCTGTTGTTTACACTCTTCCGAATTGTCAAAAGTTATATTTATAATAATAATCCTCCTTTTTCCTTGATGTCCTTCTTGTTATTATTACTATTATTATTATGATCATCATTATTCTAATAATAAGTCATGTTATTATCATTAGTAGGCTTCGTATAGCAGCCTTGTATACCATCATCGAGCTATAAGCCTAAGAGCTCATCCTGTTTAGTCTTAGTAGCTTAACTAACTTAGGCCTATATTTCAATACTTATATAGGCTACTGTATCAATCAATAATTTATTTGTTAATGTCATCACACAGCATAGGAGTCATTCATGATATGAAATGCAATCAAGCATTTTAGTTTTAAAATAAAATAACAAAGTGACATTACATAATTAGCGTAAACAATAAATAGGCCTAAACCTTTCCAATTCGAAAATTGCATTCACAAATGAATGCGACTGTTTTTAGTCTTTGCTGTAATAAAGGCTTTACAAAACAAAATTACAACAGACCCTCTGGTACGCTTATTTATTCAGTGTTGTTTACATTGTTCCAAACAGTCAGAAAAATGATGTTGTCATCTAATAGATACTGTTTGGCAAACATAATATGCATGTGGAACTTGCTCCTTAGCTTCTTTTTCTTGATCTCCAGTATTTTCCACAACTAGTAAAATGTATTCCACTCTTCAGACTTCCTCCTGAGCAACCAGTAAACATTCCCTCAATTCGAGTTTATTTGTCACGTCCTCTGCATCTGATTTGCTGTCACTTGTTACTGTGTTCAGAGTTGTGTATTAACCCATTTATTGATGTGATTATGATATGTTATAGGCCAGGTCCTATTGGTTACGTGCATGTGATGCGTACATGTGTCACGTAAAGAGAGCAACGGTTGAGGGAATAGGGAATGTTTTTCCTAAACCAATGAGAGATTTTGGTAACATAACTTTTCAGTCAGAAATGGATGTAATTATGTTGCAGCTTCAGCAACACGAACAGCGTGATACACACTGTTGATGTTCTGTGGTGGTTGCTGCAGCAGGCTGGAGAAAGAGACAATAGGTGCTAGTCACACAGTCACTCACAGTTTTTTTTAACACGGCTCAGCAAGTCTGAGCCAGGCCCGGCACATTCAAATCAACTGCGGTCAAACGAGTCACGAGTGTGTCTTAATTATTGAATCAAACAGTTTGCTTAAAGCATCAGACAAGCTCAGTGCATGTAGTTGATTTGATTAAAACACATAGGATGTGTCTAAAAATACACATTTTAAAATTTTAACAAATCGATTGGTTGAAAAAAACAGATGATTCTTGGTCGACCAAGATTTATTTTTGTCGGGGACAGCAGTAGTGTAGTGCTAACAGATCTTTCTAACCCCTATACTTGGCCTTATCCTCTATTTCAGAAATCACAGCACAGACCGAGTCGTGTGAGATCCGGCAGGACTGGAAGCCTTCGTTCCTCAGTAATGAGGAGTTCACCCAGTTGATGCTGGAGGTAAAATCAGCTTAGCACCACGTTAATCTCCTCAGATATTAAATAAAGCCAAAGGACATCCTTCACTTGTACTGGAAGGAATACTGTATTTTGACATCCTGATGAACCGCTGTACGCCAGCACCAGCATTACCCATGATGCACCTCTGAAACAAATGTAGCACACAACAATTATAGTTGCTGGTATTAGAATAATCACTTTGTTTTCCTTCCACAGGCTTTAGACGGTTTCCTCATAGCACTAACTACAGATGGAAACATTATATATGTGTCCGACAGCGTGTCTTCACTCATTGCCCATTTACCGGTGAGTGAGAGTTAGGCTGATCTAGCTCGTAACAGCATTGTTCTTTGTAACTTAATATTCATGTACAGGTTGGAGAATAAGTATTTGATACACTGCCAATTTTGCAGGTTTTACTACTTACAAAGCATGTCTGTAATTTTTATAATGGGTACAATTCAACTGTGAGAGACGGAATCTAAAACACAAATCCAGAAAATCACATTGTATGATTTTTAGTAATTAATTAGCATTTTATTGCATGACATACGTATTTGATCACCTACCAACCAGTAAGAATTCCGGCTCTCACAGACCTTTTAGTTTTTTTTAAGAAGCCCTCCTGTTCTCCACTCATTACCTGTATTAACTGCACCTGTTTGAACTCGTTACCTGTATAAAAGACACCTGTCCACACACACAATCAAACAGACTCCAACCTCTCCACAATGGCCAAGACTAGAGAGCTGTGTAAGGACATCAGGGATAAAATTGTAGACCTGCACAAGGCTGGGATGGGCTACAGGACAATAGGCAAGCAGCTTGGTGAGAAGGCAACAACTGTTGGCGCAATTATTAGAAAATGGAAGAAGTTCAAGATGACGGTCAATCACCCTCGGTCTGGGGCTCCATGCAAGATCTCACCTCGTGGTGCATCAATGATCATGAGGAAGGTGAGGGATCAGCCCAGAACTACACAGCAGGACCTGGTCAATGACCTGAAGAGAGCCGGGACCACAGTCTCAAAGAAAACCATTAGTAACACACTACGCCGTCATGGATTAAAATCCTGCAGCGCACGCAAGGTCCCCCTGCTCAAGCATGTCCAGGCCCGTCTGAAGTTTGCCAATGACCATCTGGATGATCCAGAGGATGAATGGGAGAAGGTCATGTGATGTGGTCTGATGAGACAAAAATAGAGCTTTTTGGTCTAAAGTCCACTCGCCGTGTTTGGAGGAAGAAGAAGGATGAGTACAACCCCAAGAACACCATCCCAACCGTGAAGCATGGAGGTGGAAACATCATTCTTTGGGGATGCTTTTCTGCAAAGGGGACAGGACGACTGCACCGTATTGAGGGGAGGATGGATGGGGCCATGTATCGCGAGATCTTGGCCAACAACCTCCTTCCCTCAGTAAGAGCATTGAAGATGGGTCGTGGCTGGGTCTTCCAGCATGAAAACTACCCGAAACACACAGCCAGGGCAACTAAGGAGTGGCTCCGTAAGAAGCATCTCAAGGTCCTGGAGTGGCCTAGCCAGTCTCCAGACCTGAACCCAATAGAAAATCTTTGGAGGGAGCTGAAAGTCCGTATTGCCCAGCGACAGCCCGAAACCTGAAGGATCTGGAGAAGGTCTGTATGGAGGAGTGGGACAAAATCTCTGCTGCAGTGTGTGCAAACCTGGTCAAGAACTACAGGAAACGTATGATCTCTGTAATTGCAAACAAAGGTTTCTGTACCAAATATTAAGTTCTGCTTTTCTGATTTATCAAATACTTATGTCATGCAATAAAATGCAAATTAATTACTTAAAAATCATACAATGTGATTTTCTGGAATTTCGTTTTGGATTCCGTCTCTCACAGTTGAAGTGTACCTATCATAAAAATTACAGACCTCTACGTGCTTTGTAAGTTGGAAAACCTGAAAAATCGGCAGTGTATCAAATACTTGTTCTCCCCACTGTATATTAAAAGAGCTGCACAGTAAACAAGGATATAGATTATATAGATTTCTGATTGTATCATGCGTTAAACGTTAATCTTCCAAGGCCTCCCGAGTAGCGCAATGGTCTAAGGCACAGCATCGCAGTACTAGAAGCGTTACTACAGATCCGGGTTCGATCCCGAGCTGTGTCGCAGCCGGCCGTGACCGTGAGACCCATGAGGCGGCGCACAATTGGCCCAGCGTCATCCGGGTTAGGGGAGGGTTTGGCCGGCTGGGATGTTCTTGTCCCATTGCTCTCTAGCGACTCCTTGTGGCGGCCGGGTGTATGAACGCTGACTTCGGTCGCCAGCTGTACGGTTTCCTCCGACACATTGGTGCGGCTGGCATCCGGGTTAAGCGAACAGTGTGTCTACCAACTACCAATTAGGGAGAAAAAAGGGGTAAAAAAAGTACCCACAAAAAATTACTTTATGATCTAAATATACTAATTCAAATCAGTGTATACATTATTGCAATTGGGACACTAACTATGTATGGTATGTAATACCGTATCTTATAATATGACTGTGATATGACATGTGCATGGACAATGATGGGCCATAGACACTGACGTTCCCACCTTTTATCCTTTTGTATCAGTCAGATATGGTGGACCAAAATATCTTGAACTTTCTCCCTGAGCGTGAGCATGGGGAGGTCTATAAGCTGCTATCATCCCACATGCTGATGACTGACCCCATCTCTGCTGACTTCCTAGACAGTGAGTATTTAGTCCTCTTCACTCCCTCAGTACTGAACCCATATTTTCTCTTCACTCCCTCAGTACTGAAGCCACATTTCCTCTTCACCCCCTCAGTACTGAACCCATCTTTCCTTCTTAGTACTGAACCCATCTTTCCTCTTCAATCCCTCAGTACTGAACCCATCTTTCTTTCTCAGTACTGAACCCAAATTTCCTCTTCACTCCCTCAGTACTGAACCCATATTTCCTCTTCACTCCCTCAGTACTGAACCCATCTTTCCTTCTTAGTACTGAACCCATATTTCCTCTTCACTCCCTCAGTACTGAACCAATATTTCCTCTTCACTCCCTCGGTACTGAACCCATCTTTCCTTCTTAGTACTGAACCCATCTTTCGTCTTTTCTACCTCAGTACTAATTCCATCTTTCTTTCTCAGTACTGAACCCATATTTCCTCTTCACTCCCTCAGTACTGAACCCATATTTCCTCTTCACTCCCTCCATACTGAACCCATATTTCCTCTTCACTCCCTCAGTACTGAACCCATCTTTCCTCTTCACTCCCTCAGTACTGAACCCATATTTCCTCTTCACTCCCTCCATACTGAACCCATATTTCCTCTTCACTCCCTCAGTACTGAACCCATCTTTCCTCTTCACTCCCTCAGTACTGAACCCATCTTTCCTCTTCACTCCCTCAGTACTGAACCCATCTTTCCTCTTCACTCCCTCAGTACTGAACCCATCTTTCCTTTTCACTCCCTCAATACTGAACCCATCTTTCCTCTTCACTCCCTCATTGAACCCATCTTTCCTTCTTAGTACTGAACCCATCTTTCCTCTTCACTCCCTCAGTACTGAACCCATCTTTCCTCTTCACTCCCTCAGGTCTGAACCCATCTTAACTCTTTTCTACATCAGTACTAAATCCATCTTTCTTTCTCAGTACTGAACCCATATTTCCTCTTCACTCCCTCCATACTGAACCCATCTTTCCTCTTCACTCCCAGAGTACTGAACCCATCTTTCCTCTTCACCCCCTCAGTACTGAACCCATCTTTCCTCTTCACTCCCTCAGGTCTGAACCCATTTTTCCTTGTCAGTCAATCAGTACTGGGTCGATCTCCAGCTCTGGCATCACCAGGGATGCTTAGCTTAGGAGATGTCTGGATAGAGATGTCTGTGTATTTCACAATAGTGTTGTTTGATGAGACGTTTGAAATGTTCTTACCTATCTCCGAGTGTCTTGGACTCTTGTATTTAAACAAAATGTTTTCACCTTTATTTAACCAGGTAGGCAAGTTGAGAACAAGTTCTCATTTACAATTGCGACCTGGCCAAGATAAAGCAAAGCAGTTCGACACATACAACGACACAGAGTTACACATGGAGTAAAACAAACATACAGTCAATAATACAGTAGAAACAAGTCTATATACGATGTGAGCAAATGAGGTGAGATAAGGGAGGTAAAGGCAAAAAAAAGGCCATGGTGGCAAAGTAAATACAATATAGCAAGTAAAACACTGGAATGGTAGATTTGCAGTGGAAGAATGTGCAAAGTAGAAATAAAAATAATGGGGTGCAAAGGAGCTAAATAAATAAATAAATAAATAAAATACAATAAATACAGTAGGGAAAGAGGTAGTTGTTTGGGCTAAATTATAGGTGGGCATCACTCTTGGTGATGACACCAAGAATCCAAGTAATCTGTGCTGTATAATCAGAGAGTCCATCACCATATTAATGAGATTTTACATAAATATTATGGGTGGCATTTAACCAACATTTACACTTTAATTATATTGTTGTTCATCCACAGGTCCAAACTAGGGTCACTGAATGGAAGTTAGTAATGCTTTGTTTTTCTTATTGGCATTATGTTGCAGAACAATTATTCATAAGCATTTGTACCAGCCTCCTATTTTGTCCTGTAGCTGTGCTTTGTTTTGCTTAATTGAATGCACTGCAGCAATGAACAGGGCTGTGGTGACCTTTTATTTCTTTTGATGTTGGCTATTTCACTTTTATGAGTGATATCCCCATGAATTATACATCAAACCATGCAGTGGCCCAACAGTCACACGCCACAGCCTTCAACACAAACAGCAATTTTATGCCAGCATTGGGAAAGATTCTGTTTGACAAAGTGTTAAATCTCTCCTGTAGGCATTCATCCAGTTCTATTGTATTTACATGACTAATTCCTCTGTGTGTTAGGAATTCACACTCTACTGTACTGAACCTCACACCTCTGCCCTGCAGTCCTGATACTGAATTGACCGTGAATATAGGGCAGGTTGCCATGTTTGGTGCTGCCAGTTTATTGGATTGCTGGACACTGTGGTCCTATGATTAGTCCTTTAGCTAATAATAGTAGTTAGCCTAGCAGTTAGGAGTTTTAATCACTGTAGCTTCAGTAATACTGTATCTAGGGCTCGAGACACTGAGCTTAATCCCATGCTACAATTGTTCTCTTCTGAGAAAGAGACTGATGTGGAATCATCTAGGTCTATGTTTAGAACTATAGGAATACAAAGCATAGAAAACTATTGTAGACACTACTGTGTCTGGAATAATCATAATTTTATCCTAGCCTCATTAACAGGCAATTCCTGCATTTATCTTTCATCTCCTTTCTTTCCTTCTCCTGCTCAACACACAAATAGTTTTGGAAGTCAGCCATCTTCTTGGTTGATGTGCTACTATCATTCTGTTGAAGAATAGCTATGGGAATGTTTGTTGCGCTGAGTTGAGTGTTCATCACTAATACATACATTATGTGCACTGCACTCCCACCTGAGGACAAAGGAGCTCTCAGGTACTTATGAACGCCTAGCTACTCTTGGATAAGTGAACTCAGATACTTGACTCGGAGCTTATGGTACCACAGAGGAAGCATTTTACTTAATTTAATCCCGTTAGATATGTGTAATAATGGAGCGATGATATCATTCTTGGTTTAATAAGGAACCTTTTTTCCTTTGCACTTTAAATCCCAAATGTGTGTGTCATTCTATACAGATGTTTGCAAATGTATTAAAAATACAAATCTGAATTATATCATTTACATAAGTATTCAGACCCTTAACTCAGTACTTTGTTGAACCACCTTTTGCAGCAATTACAGCCTCAAGTCTTCTTGGCTATGACTCTGCAAGCTTGGCACACCTGTATTTGGGGAGTTTCTCCCATTCTTCTCTGCAGATCCTCTCGAGTTCTGTCAGGTTGGATGGGGAGCGTCGCTGCCCAGCTATTTTCAGGTCTCTCCAGAGATGTTCGATCGGGTTCAAGTCCGGGCTCTGGCTGGAACACTCAAGGACATTCAGAGAATTGTCCCAAAGCCACTCCTTCGTTGTCTTGGCTGTGTGCTTAGGGTTGTTGTCCTGTTGGAGGGTGAACCTTCACCCCAGTGTGAGGTCCTGAGCGCTTTGGAGCAGGTTTTCATCAAGGATCTCTCTGTACTTCGCTCCGTTAAACTTTCCCTTGATGCTGACTAGTCTCTCAGTCCATGCCTCTGTAAAACCTCCCCACAGCATGATGCTGCCACCATGCTTCACCATAGGGATGGTGCCAGGTTTACACCAGATGTGACGCTTGGCATTCAGGCCAAAGAGTTAAATCTTGGCACCATCCCTACAGGGAAACATGGTGGTGGCAGCATCATGCTGTGGGGATGTTTTTCAGCGCCTTTTTCAGTGCCTTTTGGCAAACTCCAAGCAGGCTGTCATGTGCCTTTTACTGAGGACTGGCTCCCGTCTGGACACTCTACCATAAAGGCCTGATTGGTGGAGTGCCTCAGAGATGGTTGTCCTTCTGGAAGTTTCTCCCATCTCCACAGAGGAACTCTGGAGCTCTGTCAGGGTAACCATCGGTTTCTTGGTCACCTCCCTGACCAAGGCCCTTCTCCCCTGATTGCTTAGTTTTCCCAGGCGGCCAGCTCTAGGAAGAGTCTTGATAGTTCCAAACTTCTTCCATTTAAGAATGATGGAGGCCACCGTGTTCCCGGGGACCCTTCCCCAGATCTGTGCCTCGACACAATCCTGTCTCAGAGCTCTACGGACAATTCCTTCGACCTCATGTCTTGGTTTTTGCTCTGACGAGCGCTGTCAACTGTGGGACCTTTATATAGACAGGTGTGTGCCTTTCCAAATCATGTCCAGTCAACTGAATTTACCACAGGTGGACTCCAGTCAAGTTGTAGAAATACCTCAAGGATGATCAATGGAAACAGGATGCACCAGAGCTCAAGTTCGAGTCACATAGCAAAGGGTCTGAATACTTACAGTACCAGTCAAAAGTTTGGACACACCTACTCTTTCAAGGGTTTTTCTTTATTTTTAGTGTTTTCTAAATTGTAGAATAATAGTGAAGACATCAAAACTATTAATTAGCACATATGGAATCATGTAGTAACCAAAAGTGTTAATAACATATTTTATATTCTATATTATTTTTATATTATTCATATTCTTCAAAGTAGCCACCCTTTGCCTTGATGACAGCTTTGCACACTCTTGGCATTCTCTCAACCAGGTTCATGAGGAATGCTTTTCCAACAGTCTTGAAGGAGTTCCCACATATGCTGAGCACTTGTTGGCTGCTTTTCCTTCACTCTGCTGTCCAACACATCCCAAACTATCTCAATTGGGTTGAGGTCGGGTGATTTTGGAGGCCAGGTCATCTGATGCAGCACTCCATCACTCTCCTTCTTGGTAAAATAGCCCTTACACAGGCTGGAGGTGTTCTGGTTTGTTGTCCTGTGGAGAAACACGTGAAAGTCCCATTAAGTGCAAACCAGATGGGATGGTGTATCACTGCAGAATGCTGTGGTAGCCATGCTGGTTAAGTGTGACTTGAATTGTAAATAAATCACTGACAGTGTCACCAGCAAGGCACCCCAAACTATCACACCTTCTCCTCCATGCTTCACAGTGGCAACCACACATGCGGAGATCATCCGTTCATCTACTCTGCGTCTGTTTCACAAAGACACGGCGTTTGGAATCTAAAATCTCAAATTTGGACTCATCAGAGGACAGATTTACATCAGTCTAATGTCCATTGCTCGTGTTTCTTGGTGCGAGCAAATCTCTTCTTATTATTGGTGTCCTTTAGTAGTGGTTTCGCTGCAGCAATTCGATCATGAAGGCCTGATTCACACAGTCTCCTCTGAACAGTTGATGTTGAGATGTGTCTGTTACTTGAACTCTGTGAAACATTTATTTGGGCTGCAATCTAAGGCTGGTAACTCTAATGAACTTATCCTCTGCAGCAGAGGTAACTCTCCGTCTTCCTTTCCTGTGGCGGTCCTCATGAGAGCCAGTTTCATCATAGCACTTGATGATTCTTGTGACTGCACTTGAAGAAACGTTCAAGTTATTGAAATGTTCCGTATTGACTGATCTTCATGTCTTAAGGTATTGATGGACTGTCGTTTTTCTTTGCTTATTTGAGCTGTTCTTGCCATAATATGGACTTAGCTCTATTTGGTGAAGTACCATCTCTTATACCACCCCTACCTTGTCTCAACACAACTAATTGGCTCAAACGCATTAAGAAGGAAAGAAATTCCACAAATTAACTTTTAACAAGGCACACCTGTTCGTTTTCATCCATTCCAGGTGACTACCTCATGAAGCTGGTTGAGAGAATGCTAAGTTTCCACACGAAAGCTGTCATCAAGGCAAAGGGTGGCTACTTTGAAGAATCTCAAATATAAAATGTTTTGATTTGTTTAACACTTTTTTGGTTACTACATGATTCCATGTGTTATTTCATAGTTTTGATGTCTTCACCATTATTCCACAATGTAGAAAATAGTAAAATATTAAGAAAAAACATTAAATGAGTAGGTATGTACAAACTTTTGACTGGTACTGTATGTAAATAATATATTTCAGTTTTTTTAATTTGTAATACATTTGCTAAAATTTCTATTAAAAAAACAGCTTTCACTTTGATATTATGGGTTATATTAACGTAACAAAATGTGGAAAAAGGGAAGGGGTCTGAATACTTTCCGAATGCACTGTATATCTCAGTTTGAATGGCACAGGGCCACTGGTATTCCCAGCCTCCTGACAATGCCACAATGCTCTATTTTTAGTGTAATGAAGAGCCACACATTGGCTTTGGAGGATTAGTAGAACATTAACACAGTGAGTCCCCTCAGTGTGTACAGTATGTCTGAGCTAGTGCTCTGACAGAAGTCCGCGGAGGCATTCTCTTCCGCAAAGGTAACCCGTTTAAACGGAGCCATGGATTCTGTAGAAAATGGGATGACTGTATTCAGACATTCTGTGTGACTGTGACATTGTGTCTGATTGACGAGTATTTAGAACATCATCAGTGCACAGTTTTAGTGTGTCGATGGCTCAGTGACATACTCCCCCTCTTCCTCTCCCACCACTGGTCTCATTCCCCTGCCAAGTGAAGCCTCGTCTGTAGGAACAACACTGCTGAGCCATCCCATGACAACTGAGACAAACTATGCTGGGTTCAATGCCATTTACTGGGAGCTGTGTGCTGATTTCCAGCCATGAGAGAAAAGCCAAAACGTCTGAGCTGTCAGTGGTTGTTAGGAGCAGAAGTTGTAATGGCAAAATAATTATTGTCATCATTCTTTTCTCTGAGATTTACTCTGTCAGAGTTTTATCCAAGGCTCTTACATAAAATTTCAACCTATTTGAAACGAATTTATCATGTTGCACCATGAAGACTTCAAGATGATTTATATGAAAAAGAAGTGCCAATAGAGTGTGTAAATACACACTGAAAATAGGTTATTCGCTTTGTCAGTAAATAATTTTTCTTACTTTATTTTTCTTCATGATGATGGAAAAAGCATTGTGTTTTGTTGAGGACACTGCAGCTAACTTCCATTTGGTATTTTCTTTACAGGTAAGACACACATTGAGTTCTGCTGTCATTTAGCCAGAGGAAACATCGACCCAAAGGAACCCCCTACATATGAGTACGTGAAATTTGTAGGAGATTTCAAGTTTCATAACAATGGTGAGTGTTCTGTTATTCTATCCTGAGCTCGCTTGACATTTTAAAGTTGTGCAATGTTTTAGTTCCCAAATCTTTGTTTCCTTGACATACTCGCATAACAACAGAAATGACTTTCCCTTTCAACTGCCAGAACTATTGTTCTATGATCATGTGTATTTTATGTGCCATTACATCTACAACTACTGACCAAGCTTCAACCTGATGAATGGACAGTAAACCATCTAGTTATATTAATAAGGCCAAACTCTGCATTCTATTGAATATTAGAATGGGGATGTTATGTCATAAAAACTTACTTGAAACATAAAACAGACAGAAAATCAAACAGGTTATAAAACCGTTTCAGAACTGCATATCTCATTGTTGATCACTTTTCAAATACCTGGCTAAATGACTGGAAAATTAGACGTATGAGGAAATGTTTCCCTCGTCTGAAATTATGCTTCGGACTTTTGGATATTTCCATACTTTTTTAAATTTTGGACTTCCAGTCGTTTGAATGGCATAATGACGTAGTAAGGTCATCAGAGTGTGGTGAGATGGAAAGGCAGAGTGTGGTGAGATGGAAAGGCAGAGTGTGGTGAGATGGAAAGGCAGAGTGTGGTGAGATGGAAAGGCAGAGGCAGAGTGTGGTGAGATGAAAGGCAGAGTGTGGTGAGATGGAAAGGCAAGGCAGAGTGTGGTGAGATGGAAAGGCAGAGTGTGGTGAGATGGAAAGGCAGAGTGTGGTGAGATGCAGAAAGGCAGAGTGTGGTGAGATGGAAAGGCAGAGTGTGGTGAGATGGAAAGGCAGAGTGTGGTGAGATGGAAAGGCAGAGTGTGGTGAGATGGAAAGGCAGAGTGTGGTGAGTGGAAAGGCAGAGTGTGGTGAGATGGAAAGGCAGAGTGTGGTGAGATGGAAAGGCAGAGTGTGGTGAGATGGAAAGGCAGAGTGTGGTGAGATGGAAAGGCAGAGTGTGGTGAGATGGAAAGGCAGAGTGTGGTGAGATGGAAAGGCAGAGTGTGGTGAGATGGAAAGGCAGAGTGTGGTGAGATGGAAAGGCAGAGTGTGGTGAGATGGAAAGGCAGAGTGTGGTGAGATGGAAAGGCAGAGTGTGGTGAGATGGAAAGGCAGAGTGTGGTGAGATGGAAAGGCAGAGTGTGGTGAGATGGAAAGGCAGAGTGTGGTGAGATGGAAAGGCAGAGTGTGGTGAGATGGAACGGTTATGTAAAGTTATTTGGCTCGTAGAATAACTCCAGTCACTGCTAATCAAATATTTATTGCCTGATTTGCCATTGCCCGACCCTCAGCTGGGGATCACTACCACAGTCTTCAGGGGCCACAGTCCTGCTGATTTTCCTTTCTCAAATGAGTGTGTGATTAAAGGGCAAAATCCCCAGCACACACTTCTCTTGTAACAGATATACCTGTTTGGGGTTGATGATAATCACTCCTCGTGTCTATACTATACTGTTGTAATGCACCAAATGAATTGTTGCTATGCCTACATTCATCCTCTGGGGAGGTATTGAGTGACTGTTTCTGTTGTTTGACTCAGTGCCTACTTCCTCTTGTAACGGGTTTGAGTTGACATTACCAAGAACCCTGCAGTCATCACTGGAAGAGCAGGTCTGCCTTGTTGCCACTGTACGATTAGTCACTCCGCAGTTTTTAAAGGTAAGATCGTGTTTCTTTTGCTAAATCTTTGCTGATTCCATTTGAGAACATACAGATGTTTTATATTACCTTGTAAAGAGGAAGAAGAAAATAATACATTTTGAAAAGCCATGTATTTCATTTTTTTATTTTTTTTTATTTCACCTTTATTTAACCAGGTAAGCTAGTTGAGAACAAGTTCTCATTTACAACTGTGACCTGGCCAAGATAAAGCAAAGCAGTGCGACACAAACAACAACAGAGTTACACATGGAATAAACAAGCGTACAGTCAATAACACAATAGAGAAAAAAAGAAAGTCTATATACAGTGTGTGCAAATGGCGTGAGGAGGTAAGGCAATAAATAGGCCATGGTAGCGAAGTAATTACAATTTAGCAAATTAACACTGGAGTGATAGATGAGCAGATGGTGATGTGCAAGTAGAAATACTGGTGTGCAAAAGAGCAGAAAAGTAAATAAAAACAATATGGGGATGGTAGATTGGGTGGGCTATTTACAGATGGGCTATGTACAGCTGCAGCGATCGGTTAGCTGCTCAGATAGCTGATGTTTAAAGTTAGTGAGGGAAATATAAGTCTCCAGCTTCCGCGATTTTTGCAATTCATTCCAGTCATTGGCAGCAGAGAACTGGAAGGAAAGGCGGCCAAAGTAGGTGTTGGCTTTGGGGATGACCAGTGAGATATACCTGCTGGAGTGCGTGCTACGGGCGGGTGTTGTTATCGTGACCAATGAGCTGAGATAAGGCGGAGCTTTACCTAGCATAGACTTATAGATGATGTGGAACCAGTGGGTCTGGCGACGAATATGTAGCGAGGGCCAGCCGACTAGAGAATACATGTCGCAGTGGTGGGGGGTATAAGGGGCTATTGTGACAAAATGGATGGCACTGTGATAGACTGCATTTAGTTTGCTGACTAGAGTATTGGAAGCTATTTTGTAAATGACATCGCCGAAGTCAAGGATCGGTAGGATAGTCAGTTTTACGAGGGTATGTTTGGCGGCGTGAGTGAGTGAAGGAGGCTTTGTTACGAAATAGGAAGCCGATTCTAGATTTAATTTTGGATTTGATATGTTTAATATGAGTTTGGAAGGAGAGTTTACAGTCTAGCCAGACACCTAGGTATTTGTAGTTGTCCACATATTCTAATTCAGAACCGTCCAGAGTAGTGATGCTAGTTGGGCGGGCGGGTGTGGGCAGAAAACAGTTGAAAAGCATGCATTTGGTTTTTACTAGCGTTTAAGAGCAATTGGAGGCCACGGAAGGAGTGTTGTATGGCATTGAAGCTCGCTTGGAGGTTAGTTAACAGTGTCCAAAGAATGGCCAGATGTATACAGAATGGTTTTGTCTGCGTAGAGGTGGATCAGGGAATCACCCGCAGCAAGAGCGACATCGTTGATATATACAGAGAAAAGAGTCGGCCCGAGAATTGAACCCTGTGGTATCCCTATAGAGACTGCCAGAGGTCCGGACAACAGGCCCTCTGATTTGACACACTGAACTCTGTCTGAGAAGTAGTTGGTGAACCAGGTGAGGAAGTTATTTGAGAAACCAAGGCTGAGTCTGCCGATAAGAATGAGGTGATTGACAGAGTCGAAAACCTTGGCCAGGTCGATGAAGATGGCTGCACAGTACTGTCTTTTATCGATGGCGGTTATGATTACGTTTAGTACCTTGAGCATGGCTGAGGTGCAGCCATGACCAGCTCGAAAACCGGATTGCACAGCGAAGAAGATACGGTGGGATTTGAAATGAATCCGGCGTTGTAGTGGAGAAAACAGTCCGATACTGGCAGGCTGGCAAGTATTATCCAGGCTAAAAAAAACAGCTGGTGTCTGTGCAGAAGGTAAAGGCAACTAGCAGTGGCTAACAATGACTAAATAGCTAGTAGCTAATTAGCTGGTTTGCTTCTGATGGAGGTTCTGGCTATAAGGTCTAAAAAATAGCGGATCCGTGTCACATTGGGTGAGGCGGGTTACCGGAAGGTATATTTAATTTAAAAATGGAAAAGATATTTAAAATATATTGAAATATATATATACAAAAAAGACGAAAAATACAAAAAGTAAACGAGAGGACGACAAACCACGTCTGCACTGCTACTGCTTTGAATGACAAGACAAAACAAGAGTTTTTTTGCATTGTGAATCATTATATTATTCTTTTGTCACTTCTGGTTGGGTTGCATGTTTCACTTGCAAACGGAAAATAATATATATATTTTTTTTTACCAGACCTTGGAATAATTGTACTTTTTGGGGATTTTTTTTTGTTATTCACATAGTTACTCTTTTGATGATCCATCACGTGACATACATTGCACCCCTCCCCCCTTTTGCCCTCAGAACAGCCTCAATTCTTTGGGGCATGGACTCTACAAGGTGTCGAAAGCATTCCACAGGCATGCTGGCCCATGTTGACCCCAATGCTTCCCATAGTTGTGCTTTGGGTGGTAGACCAGTCTTGATACACACGGGAAACTGTTAAGCGTGAAAAACCCAGCAGCGTTGCACTTCTTGACACAAACCGGTGCTCCTGGCACCTACTACCATACACCATTCAAAGGCACTTAATTATTTTGTCTTGCCCATTCACCCTCTGAAAGGCACACACACAATCCATGTCTCAATTGTCTCAATGCTTATTCCCTTCATCTACACTGATTTGAAGTGGATTTAACAAGTTAAATCATTAAGGGATCATAGCTTTCACCTCAATTTACCTGGTCAGTCTATGTCATGAAAAGAGAAGGTGTTCTTAATAAAATAAAATACATCTATTTACGATGACATTTTTATTTTTTTAATGTGAAAGTTCTATCTGCGCAGCAACTTTGAACTTGATTTTATAAGGTTCTATCTCAATCCAATCACACATTACTGAGTTTCCAATCAAACATATTTGCGTGTAAGGGGATGCATTGAGTCATGAAAGGAAGACATCACAAAACACTTCTGAGATCTGGGACTTGAATAATACTCCATATCTCAGAACTATACATTTAGTAGATTAGTGCTGAGCGATTTAATGCTTTTTGAGGTCAGTTCGATTATTAAAAAAGGTTTTCGGTTTCGATAATTGTTTTAGACATTAAATGAACTATGCTTTACGTGGGTTGAATGCTGCAACAACACTGAGTAAAACAATTCATATAAGTCCCATGATGGTAATGACTGCCCATTACGGCTTATCAGAGGTGTGACCAAGTCACTATTATTCGAGTCACAAGCAAGTCTCAAGTCACAAGGTCTGAGTCTCAAGTCGAGTCCCAAGTAGAACGGGTCAAGACTCGAGTCAAGTCCAAGTCGTGCATTCTAAGAGCAAGTCAAGTCGAGTCACAAGTTTTCAAGCAAAGTCTCAAGTCAAGTAACAAAAAAATCTATACATGCAACGACTTGTTCAACTACAAATCTCTGTCTATTTATTGAGGCCACCAGACAGCACTTTTCATTATTTTGATTAGCATTTGTAAGTGTAAAATAGGGACATGTAGCAGTCGTAAGGGCATGACATCAGCAGAAAACAAGGCAGGTTGTGCTCAGAGTGTACATTTTATTTACAGGTCTTGGTAATCCAATGGTGAAAGCGCCAGATCGTACAAAATATACATGTAGATTTACCAAATATACACAGGCATTAGCCCAAACGAAATAGCCTCTGTATCAGGGTTAACCTGTCCTATCTGAACTGACACAGATAGAGGGCAAGACTATACAGCCTCCTTTTGAGAAAGTAAATCTGTCTAACAGGAGCTCAAACAGGTAGGCCTACATAATAAGCACTTGGCCCCCAAGACCATACAATTATCCAATTGGCAATTAAAACCAATAAAACTGGTTCTACAATTTAAAAGGAAAATTCCACATCCATTGTTACATTCGTATTAATCCGACTTAATGATTATTAATGATATTTCAACACTGTGCATACATGGAACAGTCATTTTATCTTGTTCTGACTTCAGAGCGTGGAGCGCAGGCCACGTAGCCTATTTCTATGCACACTGAGGCGCTTGTGCAGATATTACGCACAACCAGAATGACCAGAATGACAGACACACAGAACCCCGACATAACTCAAGCAATATGAACAAAGGAAACCACACATTTAATTAAATAAACAGTACTTCTACCTCATGAGTCTTGCAAATGTTCATGGGCACAATAGAAATCATGCCAACTCATGCCACTCGTAGCACACGCTCCAGCAGGTATAGCTCACTGGTCACCCCCAAAGCCAATTCCTCCTTTGGTCGCCTTTCCTTCCAGTTCTCTGCTGCCACTGACTGGAATGAACTGCAAAAATCACGGAAGCTGGAGATTCCCATCTCCCTCACTAGCTTTAAGAACCAGCTGTCAGAGCAGCTCACAGATCACTGCATCTGCTCATAGCCCATCTGTATACAGCCCATCTATCTACCTCATTCCCATACTGTATTTATTTATTTTGCTCCTTTTGCACCACAATATCTCTACTTGCACATCCATCTTTTGCACTTCTACCATTCCAGTGTTTAATTGCCATATTGTAATTACTTCGCCACCATGGCCTATTTATTGCCTTAACTCCCTTATTTGACCTTATTTCCACTCACTGTAAGTAGACTTTGTTTTCTTTTTTTTCTACTGTATTATTGACTGTGTTTTGTTTATTCCATGTGTAACTCTGTGTTGTTGAATGTGTCGAACTGCTATGCTTTATCTTGGCCAGGTCGCAGTTGCAAATGAGAACTTGTTCTCAACTAGCTTACCTGGTTAAATAAAGGTGAAATAAAAATAAAATAAAATAATTAATGTTTGGCTAAATGCAAATGTATCGTATGCCTGTCAAACATGTAACAGAAATATCTACGTGTTGCAAAAAACAGTATGGGGATGGAATGATGAAACGCTAGCAATTATTTTAATATAGATATACCACATGTATTTAAACATATGAAAGCAAGAGAAAACATTTCAACAAGAGAAAATAATCACTTTCCACTGGCTGGAGTTTGGAGAGTGCAAGTGAAGAGCAGTGCCTATGGTAATAATTCATTTTAAACAAATTCCAAATGCAAGTTTCATAAGCAAATGATCCATTTCAAGCAATTGTTAGATACAAAAATAGCAGTAGGCCTTTGCTAAAAATGGTTGCCCCTCTGCTGATGAGCTTGTAAAGTAAACAGTTCATATTTTTGATCACCAACATTGTTTTGAGCTGCATATTTAACTATTATGGCAATACTCTCTTCTTATAATTTGACGTTTGTGCTGCACACAATCCTATAGCTGTAAAGCAAATCACCAATAGGTTTGCTTATTCACCACCTGAGCTGTGTTGATTGACAGTTTGACCCTCCTCAGGGGGTGGCTGAATGGAAGACATACAAGAACAGAGTTTAATGGCTGTGATACTGTAGGAGATAACTGAGGATGGATCAGCAACATTGTAGTTACTCCACAATACTAACATAAATGACAGAGTGAAAAGAAGGAATCCTGTACAGAAAAAATATATTCCAAAACATGCACCCTGTTTGCAATAACTCACTAAAGTAATACTGCAAAAAAATGTGGCAAAAGAAATAACTTTTTGTCCTGAATACAAAACATTATCTTTGGGGCAAATCCACTGGAGTTGCTTACTAAGACAACATTGAATGTTCCTGAGTGGTCTAGTTACATTAAAAAAAAACTTAAATTGACTTGAAAATCTATGGCAAGACTTGAAAATGGCTGTCTAGCATTGATCGACATTATTTGACAGAACAAATTTTGTGCAATCCAGGTGTGCAAAGCTCAGAGACTCACTCAGAAAGACTCACAGCTGTAATCACTGCCTAAGGTGTTAACATGTATAGACTCAGGAGGTTGAATACTTTTCTAATCCAGATATATTAGTGTTTTTCATTATTATTATTATATATTTTTTTCTAACTTTGACATTACAGAGTATTTTGTGTAAATGGTTGACAGAAAATGTAAATTAAATCCATTTTAATCCCACTTTGTAACAAAATAAAATGTGGGAAAAGTCAAGGGGTGTGAATACTTTTTGAAATCACTGTAGGGTAGTTGTCATTTCATTGAACTATTGTTTTAAGTCAAAATCAAATCACATGTTATTGGTCACATACACATATTTAGAAGATGTTATTGGTCACATACACATATTTAGAAGATGTTATTGGTCACATACACATATTTAGAAGATGTTATTGGTCACATACACATATTTAGATGTTATTGGTCACATACACATATTTAGATGTTATTGGTCACATACACATATTTAGATGTTATTGGTCACATACACACATTTAGCAGATGTTATTGGTCACATACACACATTTAGCAGATGTTATTGGTCACATACACATATTTAGAAGATGTTATTGGTCACATACACATTTAGATGTTATTGGTCACATACACATATTTAGATGGTATTGGTCACATACACACATTTAGCAGATGTTATTGGTCACATACACATATTTAGCAGATGTTATTGGTCACATACACATATTTAGAAGATGTTATTGGTCACATACACATATTTAGAAGATGTTATTGGTCACATACACATATTTAGAAGATGTTATTGGTCCCATACACATATTTAGAAGATGTTATTGGTCACATACACATATTTAGAAGATGTTATTGGTCACATACACATATTTAGCAGATGTTATTGGTCACATACACACATTTAGCAGATGTTATTGGTCACATACACACATTTAGCAGATGTTATTGGTCACATACACATATTTAGAAGATGTTATTGGTCACATACACATATTTAGAAGATGTTATTGGTCACATACACATATTTAGAAGATGTTATTGGTCACATACACATATTTAGCAGATGTTATTGGTCACATACACATATTTAGCAGATGTTATTGGTCACATACACACATTTAGCAGATGTTATTGGTCACATACACACATTTAGCAGATGTTATTGGTCACATACACACATTTAGCAGATGTTATTGGTCACATACACATATTTAGAAGATGTTATTGGTCACATACACATATTTAGAAGATGTTATTGGTCCCATACACATATTTAGATGTTATTGGTCACATACACATATTTAGCAGATGTTATTGGTCACATACACATATTTAGCAGATGTTATTGGTCACATACACACATTTAGCAGATGTTATTGGTCACATACACACATTTAGCAGATGTTATTGGTCACATACACATATTTAGCAGATTTTATAGCAGGTGTAGCGAAATGCTTGTGTTCCTAGCTCCAACAGTACAGTAATATCTAAAAATTCACAACAATACACACAAATCCAAAAGTAAAATAGAAAGAATGGAATTAAGAAATATATAAATATTAGGATGAGCAATGTCGGAGTGGCATTACAGTATATACATATGAAATGAGTAAAGCAGTATGTAGTGTTCCATTATTAAATTGACTAGTGATTCCATGTCTATGTACATAGGTCAGCAGCCTCTAAGGTGCAGGGTTGAGTAACTGGGTGGTAGCCGGCTAGTGATGGCTATTTAACAATCTGATGGCCTTGAGATAGAAGCTGTTCTTAGCTTTGATGCAAGGACAAGTGTTTGGTGATTTTGAATTAATGTTGAATTGATGTTGAATATGAAATTATGTATTACATCATGTGGTTTGAAGGAAGGAAGGTTATTCTCTTCATTTAATCATTAAATGGCTTTACTTTTCTATTAACGTTGAAATAATCGTATCATTAAGTGCCAGAAAGAACATTTTTACACAACACGGATCCACTTTTGAGACTTACAAGGTTACAATTACAACACCCCCCTAAAAAAAACTAATTTACACAAGTCTCAGGATTTTGATACTCTGCACTTTAAGTACCTCTGGTGAGGGACTTGATTAGTTATGAACGAGGAATTCACTACAAAGCAGTTCTGAGATATGACGTGAAAACGTATAACTCAGATCTAGACTTTTCGTAGATAGAACCTTATAATTACATGGTCACCAATAGTTTTTTGGGGGGGATTTAAGGATTGGTTCTCTAGTGCCTTAAATTGTATTTTTATTACTTTGACCAGGATTTGTGTAATGTGGAAGATCCCTGTGATGAATTCACATCCAGACACAGCCTTGAATGGAAGTTCCTGTTCTTAGATCACAGGTAAGAGGAGCAAAGAAAACTGTACATTTTGTACATCTGTTATCAGTCTTTAATTGAGTAGCTTCATATCCTGATGGAAAGCCACACTGTCATCGGTGCCCATCAACTGACATCCTCTGGGCTGCACATCTTTGGCGCTACAGTAACATATATATTTAAGAGGACAACTGCTGTTCTCTCCTGTCGCTATCTTGGCATTAACATGACATTGTTGTTTGTAAACTCTGTCTACTGGCGTGTCATACTGCCCCGCTGTGTCCCTTGGTTATGTTCCATCTGATTGGCTTTGGGTGAACAGGCTCAGTGTTCAGCAGACTGCTGGTGCTAGTGGCGTGACTGACTGATTGTGCTAGTTTCCACTGTGTGGCCTGGCGTCCTCACTAAGTAAGGCATTTAGACCTGCTGCCCTGCCCTGGATAGTGAGAGTGAGACACAAGATTAGTCTGCAATGTCACAGCTAATAAAGGACCAATGAGAAACAGCCCAGACTGCAACATTCTATCATTCATGACACCATCAGTGCAGTATCAAATCAAATCCCTAAGTACCTGCTAATCAAAGACCCTTGTGAATTCAGACCAGGGAGGATGGCAACCTCTCCAGGATTATTAGATAACTGTAAAGAAGGTAAAACCAAGGGAGGAAATTGTACATCCAGTGCTCTGCTGAGCTATAATTGGATATTCACAGCTCCTTGCCAAACTGCTGTGCTCTGCGCTGGGTCTCAAGAATGGCTCCCTCTATAATGTGACCTGCATGCCATTCTGAATTTGGCTTATGGGGGCCTAGGCTAAGTGGATTTAACTGAGCATTGATGAATGAAATGCACCAAGTGAGACACAATCACGTCATAATCATAGCTGTGATTATACGACATTGCCATGTTTACGCATTTTTTAGGCATTCGCAACATCGCACTCGCTCAGCCCTAGCCTATTTAGAGTGGTGATATTCTGTCAATGTGTCATAACTGTATGGATCATATGAAGTTATATTGCCCTGTGGGCAGTACAAACTTAGGTTTAATAATCATAATGTTTATGCATTTTTCAATGTACTTGTCAAGGTAATTATGGCATTATCAATCAAGTTATTCTCTCAAGGCTGTAAACGAGTACATTCTGACAAAATAAATACTTAAATGTCACAGTTTAACCAGTCTGTTGTTGTTATAAAACATAGCTGCCTAATATCTAGGTTATTCTCTCTTTCCAGAGCTTCACCAATCATTGGCTACTTGCCCTTTGAAGTTCTTGGGACTTCTGGCTATGATTACTATCATGTGGATGACTTGGAGCTTATAGCGCGGTGTCATAAGCAATGTAAGCAACTCTCTCCACTACCTCTTTCATCCCTCTCTCCCTCTCTCCCTCTCTCCCGCTCTCCCTCACTACCACAGGATCCAGGCAGCCATTTCAAAGAAAGAGGTCATCCCACTGTAGTTACATTTCTATTTCCACTTCACCAATGTGCATAAAAAGCCCAGACTTCTGAGACGGCTTAGAGCTTGCTACTCCTGATGTTTTAGGATTTTGGAAACAAGGGCAGTGTAGTGATTTGTGTATGCCTGACTGCTCTGTTGAAAATGTCCCTGTGTTGTGTTGTCTTCACAGTAATGCAGTTTGGGAAGGGTAAATCCTGCTACTATCGGTTTCTGACCAAGGGTCAGCAGTGGATCTGGCTCCAGACACACTACTACATTACATACCACCAGTGGAACTCCAAGCCAGAGTTCATAGTGTGCACTCACGCAGTCGTCAGGTAAACCTAATTCCTCTGTCTCTCTCTGTCATGTTTGGTCAAATATACTCTGATGCTGCCTGAGGGTCAGAACCCTCAGGCAGCTGTCTGTCATTAGATATTGTAAATTGAGGATGAATATCTGAACGTCTTGAAGAAAGATCTGGCGTTAATGGCCATGTACTCTTATAATCTCCACCCAGCACAGCCAGAAGAGGACTAGCCACCCCTCAGAGCCTGGTTCCTCTCTAGGTTACTTCCTAGGTTCCAACCTTTCTGGAGAGTTTTTCCTAGCCACTGTGCTTCTGCATCTGCATTGCTTGCTGTTTGGAGCTTTAGACTGGGTAGATGTAAAAAGTGCTTTATAAAACAAATTTGATTGATTGTTGATGGAAAAGCTAGGCTTATGGGCAAATCATTTGACATTTGATCTGTCTTTCTATAACACTCTGTCACGGACTTGAAGTTACGCGGAGGTGAGAGCGGAGAGGAGGAGAGAGTTTGGCTTGGAGGAAACGTCACCTGAGGTGGCCACTTCGTCCTCCATAAAGGTATGAAGAAGAGTCACTAGGATCAAATATAAATAATGAATCATAAAGAATGTTACAATAACTTCCAGTATTCAAGTTTCCCAATAAACAGCCATTTTACCACGTTCAATCATGTACATTACAATCATGTACAGTAGTGCTCTACTTCCCTATCCTGTGTCAGTGTTCAGAGCTAAGTGGGATGGTGAAATGCCATGCAAATACAGAGCTTTCAAGTGTCAGGCATTGTTGTGTGTATTCTGAGTGGGTAAAAGCCAATATGTCCCAGATCTTATTGGCGCTGTCAGTACTTGATACTCCTCTGTCTATCCTGTGTGTTCCAGGCTCAGGAGGTGTACCTGGACATCTGTCCCAATCTGGACCCTCCCGGACAGGACAGGATGAGCGGGGCATGCTCAGTGTCCTCCCACAGCTCCCGGAAATCCTCCCACACAGCCCTGTCCGACTCGGCATGTGAGTCCCTCTGTTGCTGTCTTTGTCCAGCTAACCCAAATACCCCCATACTGAATTAGTCCGTTTAGACTTGAACCCTGTACTATACAACACCACTTTCACCCTAATCCAAACTCTGCACCACCATACACTCACTTACTGTATACAATTTTGGATTTAAATGGTTAATTATAAGTATGCGTAACCTTCTACATATTGAATCATTTTCCCCACCAGCCAACACGTCCTTGCGGTTCACAGACGCTTGCACACCATCACGACAGTCTGCATCAGTCGCGGGGACAGAGAAGAATTTGGCCAGACTCGTACCCAGTAGTGCAAAGGTCAGTTCACCTCATTAAGAACTAGCCAGTGGAAAAACCAATACTTGTAGAAAAACATCAGCCTGGAATCCTGCTCAACTCCCCTTCTGTGTTTGTTGTCCTTCACCTTATAGACTTTGGTACAGAGGCAAAACTCGTTTGACCTCCTTCCCCAACTGAGCCTACCCCCTTCTCCTACCTGCAGCCAGCACTCCGTAATGGTTGGTGTTTAGTCTAATCTCTCCTGTCTGTCTGTCGCCTGCCTGCTTACTGTTTGTCTAGTAGTCTCCCAGTATTATGACAGCTTGCTCTTGTCTGTTGGTTGACATCCTCGTTTGTTTGTGTGAAATGTCTCCACTCTTACTTGATTTTAGACCACAGCAACGTAATTGGGGATGATCATATTATAGCTGTAAATGTAGATGACAATTAAATTCCAGATGTAAAACTACTATTCTCAAGTATGTATAAATGGTCTCAAGATGATCACTTCAACTCATGTTAAATGAGGCCCAGTAAAAGCATCTCCTACATCTGCATGAAAACAAGAAGAAGAGCTGGAAACAAGAAGAGCTGGAAGTGCTAATCAAGCGATAATGATTGTGAGGATGATTTCTGTGGACCTCAAGTGCTTGAGTGCTGTATTTCTGAACTACAGCAGAGTCCTCCTTGGCTCTGAAAATGTGTGTAGGCAGCTGTGAAGGCTTGTGCCAGAGCATCGCCCATGCATGGTACTTTGTTGTGAACCGCCGTTATCATGATGGCTGTGCATCCTATTATTTCCATCGCAGCAACAACAACAACAACAACAACAGCAGCAGCAGTCCATGTACCAACAGCAGCCCCAAGAGCCTCAGCTAGGTGTGATGAACCAGCTCAAGGAGCAGCTGGAGGAGAGGACGCGCATCCTGCAGATGGACATTAAGACTCAGCAGCAGGAGCTGCATGACATCAAGGAGAAGCTTCAGCTAGCTAACCTCCAGGTAACCCTGCTTACCGCTAGTCAGACTCCCGGCCTAAAGCAGTCCCTTAACCTAAGCCAGGGTTTCCCCAAACTTGGTCCTCTGTTTTGTTTTTTGCCATAACACTACACAGCTGATTCAAATAATACATTAATCATCTAGCTTTGCATCAGCTGTGTCGTGCTACCCTTGGGGTCCTGAGGACCGAGATTGGGAAATGCTAACCTAAGCCAATTGTCATAGAGTGGATACAGTAGCTAAGCCCTCCTGTGTTTGTGTGTGTGTAGATGTTGTTACAGCAACCCATCCATGGTGACTTTGGCCAGGTCCAACAGCAGCAGCCTCAGCAGCAGGGTCCAGGGAGGCCGGTCCAGCAGCATCAGCCCCAGTCTAGGGTGATCAGGCAGGCCTCGGCCCACTCCAAACAGCCTCTCCATGGAGCCCACGACTCGTCCCCTCACTCTCTCCTCAGAGAGCACAGCACACCCTCCCCTCAGGTACCCCAGCTCTCCATCTATACTCTTATCCCAATAGCTTTAGACTTTTACTTTGTATAGAGTTAGCAGGGAAATATTCACCATAGTCCCTGCGCCCAAGGAAGCGAAGGTAACCTGCACAAATGATTACTGCCCCGTAGCACTCACGTCGGGAGCCATGAAGTGCTTTGAAAGGCTGGTCATGGCTCACATCAACAGCATCCTCCCTAGACCCACTCCAAATTGCATACCACCCCAACAGATCCACAGATGACACAATCTCAATCGCACTCCACACTGCGCTTTCCCATCTGGACAAAAGGAACACCTATGTGAGAATGCTGTTCATTGACTACAGCTCAGCGTTCAACACCATAGTGCCCATGAAGCTCATCACTAAGCTAAGGACCCTGGGACTAAACACTTCCCTCTGCAACTGGATCCTGGATTTCCTGACGGGCCACCCCCAGGTGATAAGGGTAGGCATCAACACGTCTGCCATGCTGATCCTCAACACTGGGGCCCCTCAGGGGTGTGTACTTAGTCCCCTCCTGTACTCCCCGTTCACCCATGACTGTGTGGCCAAACACGACTCCAACACCATCAAGTTTGCTGATGACACAACAGTGGTAGGCCTGATCACCGACAACGATGAGACCGCCTATAGGGAGGAGGTCAGTGAACTGGCAGTGTGGTGCCCGGACAACAACCTCTCCCTCAATGTGAGCAAGACAAAGGAGCTGATCGTGGACTATAGGAAAAGGCGGGCCAAACAGGCCCCCATTAACATCGATGGGGCTGTAGTGGAGCGGGTCGAGAGTTTCAAGTTCCTTGGTGTCCACATCACCAACGAACTATCATGTTCCAAACACACCAATTCAGTCGTGAAGAGGGCACAACAACACCTTTTCCCCCTCAGGAGACTGAAAAGATTTGGCATGGGTCCTCAGATCCCCTCAAAAAAGATTTGGCATGGGTCCCCAGATCCTCAAAGTTCTACAGCTTCACCATCGAGAGCATCCTGACCGGTTGCATCACCGCCTGGTATGGCAACTGCTCAGCATCTGACTGTAAGGCGCTACAGAGGGTAGTGCGTGCAGCCCAGTATATCACCGGGGCCAAGCTTCCTGTCATCCAGGACCTACAGTTGAAGTCGAAAGTTTACATACACTTAGGTTAGAGTCATTAAAACTCGTTTTTCAACCACTCCACAAACTTCTTGTTAACAAACTATAGTTTTGGCAAGTCGGTTAGTACATCTACTTTGTTCATGACACAAGTAATTTTTCCAACAATTGTTCACAGACAGATTATTTCCCAAATAATTCACTGTATCACAATTCCAGTGGGTCAGAAGTTAACATACACTAAGTTGACTGTGCCTTTAAACAGCTTGGAAAATTCCAGAAAATTATGTCATGGCTTTAGAAGCTTCTGATTGGGGCGGCAGGTAGCTTAGTGTTTAGAGTGTTGGACTAGTAACCGAACAGTTGCAAGATCGAATCCTTGACAAGGTAAAAATCTGTTGTTCTGTCCCTGAACAAGGCAGTTAACCCACTGTTCCTAGGCCGTCATTGAAAGTAAGAATTTGTTCTTATCTGACTTTCCTAGTTAAATAAGGGTAAAGTAAAAAAAAAATAGGCTAATTGACATCATTTGAGTCAATTGGAGGTGTATCTGTGGATGTATTTCAAGGCCTACCTTCAAACTCAGTGCCTCTTTGCTTGACATCAAAAGAATCAAAAGAAATCAGCCAAGACCTCAAAAAAATAATTGTAGACCTCCACAAGTCTGGTTCATCCTTGTGAGCAATTTCTAAACGCCTGAAGGTGCCACATTAATCTATACAAACAGTAGTAAACAAGTGTAAACACCATGGGATCACGCAGCCGTCATACCGCTCAGGAAGGAGATGCGTTCTGTCTCCTAGAGATGAACGTACTTTGGTGCTAAAAGTGCAAATCAATCCCAGAACAACAGCAAGGGACCTTGTGAAGATGCTGGAGGAAACAGGTACAAAAGTATCTATATCCACAATAAAACGAGTCCTATATCGACATAAACTGAAAGGCCGCTCAGCAAGGAAGAAGCCACTGCTCCAAAACCGCCATATAAAAGCCAGACTACAGTTTGCAACTGCGCATGGGGACAAAGATTGTACTTTTTGGAGAAATGTCTTCTGGTCTGATGAAACAAATATAGAACTGTTTGGCCATAATGACCATCGTTATTTTTGGAGGAAAAAGGGGGAGGCTTGCAAGCCGAAGAACACCATCCCAACCGTGAAGCACGGGGGTGGCAGCATCATGTTGTGGGGGTGCTTTGCTGCCTTAGGGACTGGTGGACTTCACAAAATAGGTGGCATCATAGGAAGTAAAATTATGTGGATAAATTGAAGCAACATCTCAAGACATCAGTCAGGAAGTTAAATCTCGGTTGCAAATGGGTCTTCCAAATGGACAATGACCCCAAGCATACTTCCAAAGTTGTGGCAAAATGGCTTAAGGACAACAAAGTCAAGGTATTGGAGTAGCCACAAAGCCCTGACCTCAATCCTGTAGAAAAATTGTGGGCAGAACTGAAAAAGCGTGTGCGAGCAAGGAGGCCTACAAACCTGACTCAGTTACACCAGCTATGTCAGGAGGAATGGACCAATATTCACCCAACTTATTGTGGGAAGCTTGTGGAAGGCTACCTGAAACCTTTGACCCAATCCAAACAATTTAATGGCAATGCTACCAAATACTAGTTGAGTGTATGTAAACTTCTGACCCACTGGGAATGTGATAAAATAAATAAAACCTGAAATAAATCATTCTCTCTACTATTATTCTGACATTTCACATTCTTAAAATAAAGTGGTGATCCTAACTGACCTAAGACATGGAATTTTTACTATGAGTAAATGTCAGGAATTGTGAAAAAATGATTTTAAATGTATTTGACTAAGGTGTATGTAAACTTCTGACTTCAACTGTATGTAATAGGCAGTGTCAGAGGAAAGTCCAAAAAATTGTCAGAGACTTCAGTCACCCAAGTGATAGACTGTTTTCTCTGCTACCGCACGGCAAGCGGTACCGGAGCGCCAAGTCTAGGACCAAAAGGCTCCTCAACAGCTTCTATCCCCAAGTCATAAGACTGCTGAACAATTAATCAAATGGCCACCAGACTATTTGCATTGACAACCCCCCTCCCCATTTGTTTTGTACACTGCTGCTACTCATTGACTCGGCACCGGTACCCCCTGTATATAGCCTATTGTTATTTTATTGTGTTACTTTTAATATTCCTTACTCTAGTTTATTTGGTATATATTTTTTAAACTCTTCTTGAACTGCACTGTTGGTTAAGGGCTTGTTAGTAAGCATTTCATGGTAAGGTCTACACTGGTTGTATTTGCCGCATGTGACAAATAAAGTTTGATTTAGATTTCAAATATACAAGGACGTGTTTTGTTCATGACTGTAGTCAACCTGGTGTTAATGTCCCTGTTGTTGTTGTTTAGGTGCAGCAGAGATTGATAAGGAATGCAGGCGGGCAGATGCAGGCAGTCAGTCTCCCGGTGCACACCCACACCAGCCTGACCATGCCCTTTTACAGCAACCCCATGATGTTCTCTCAGCAGATGAACACACAGCCACTGCAGGACGCAAACCAAAGACACTCAGACACCGAGTTCAGTCAAGAGGGACAGTTACGGTGAGCCCTACAGACAGTAAAACACTCTGATTTCTTGTTGCACAATTTCCTTTCAAGAACGTGTTGAGTCTGTTCTTCATGGTCAGTGTAACTCAGCTTTTAGTTTGGTCTGAATTGAAGCAACTTGTAACGGAATACATTTTGGGAAACATTGACATGGCAAGCTGTATATTATCAAAACAAAGCTTTATGATTTGAAGTTAATCATGACTACATTGTATGAATTCTGAATGAAAGAGCACCTGCTTAACACCAGCTTACCTTGATATGAAAGTCTTGTCCTTCTGTTAACTTAATCAAAAATAAAAGTAGATTTGAGTTCTTCAGGTTGAAATCAAATGGTTAGAAGAAAAAGGTTAGGGTGACATTGGAGAGGGAATAGTCTCCTTGAGTCACAAAACCTTTTGTCTTGTCTATTGGACTCACACTGTATTTTTGAGATGGATAAGTATGTCAAGGGTGGAAAATACCAGCTTGTGCAATCTCAGCCCTCATGGCCCAGGGGTCATTTTTAGAAAGGTTGGAGTTCCAGATTTGACACTGACATAGACCGTTCTTTCTGGCAGCATGCTGCTCAACCAGCCAATGCATACCCTCTTACCTGATAGCAGTATGAGCTCCCAGACTTCCCAGTGCAACACAGCCATCCAGCAAACCAAGTAAGTGTGTGATTGAGTGTGTATATAATCATTATGTTGACTTTCTTTACATGGTCTGTTATTTGACCCATATGTAGTACATGCAGTGAAATATGAGAACATTTATCCTTGATATGACCTGATTGTACTTAAAACACATGATATAAACTTACAGTTGAAGTCGGAAGATTACATACACCTTAGCCAAATACATTTAAACTCAGTTTTTCACAATTCCTGACATTTAATCCAAGTAAAAATTCCTTGTTTTATGTCAGTTAGGATCACAACTTTATTTTAAGAATGTGAAATGTCAGAATAATAGTAGAGAGAATGATTTATTTCAGCTTTTATTTCTTTCATCACATTCCCAGTGGGTCAGAAGTACATACACTCAATTAGTATTTGGTAGCATTGCCTTAAATTGTTTAACTTGGGTCAAACGTTTCAGGTAGCCTTCCACAAGCTTCCCACAATAAGTTGGGTAAATTTTGGCCCATTACTCCTGACAGAGCTGGTGTAACTGAGTCAGGTTTGTAGTCCTCCTTGCTCGCACATGGTTTTTGAGTTCTGCCCACACATTTTTTATAGGATTGCGGTCAGGGCTTTGTGATGGTCACTCCAATACCTTGACTTTGTTGTCCTTAAGCCATTTTGCCACAACTTTGGAAGTATGCTTGGGGTCATTGTCCAATTGGAAGACCCATTTGCGACCAAGCTTTTACTTTCTGACTGATGTCTTGAGATGTTGCTTCAATATATCCACATAATTTTACTTCCTCATGATGCCATCTATTTTGTGAAGTGCACCAGTCCCTCCTGCAGCAAAGCACCCCCACAACATGATGCTGCCACCCCCGTGCTTCATGGTTGGGATGGTGTTCTTCGGCTTGCAAGCATCCACATTTTTCCTCCAAACATAATGATGGTCATTATGGCCAAACAGTTCTATATTTGTTTCATCAGACCAGAAGACATTTCTCCAAAAAGTATGATCTTTGTCCCCATGTGCAGTTGCAAACCATAGTCTGGCTTTTTTGGAGCAGTGGCTTCTTCCTTACTGAGTGGCCTTTCAGGTTATGTTGATATAGGACTCGTTTTACTGTGGATATAGATACTTTTGTACCTGTTTCCTCCAGCATCTTCACAAGGTCCTTTGCTGTTGTTCTGGGATTAATTTGTACTTTTCGTACGTTCATCTCTTAAGAAGCAGAATTAGTCTCCTTCCTGAGCGGTATGATGGTTGCGTGGTACCATTGTGTTTACACTTGCGTACTATTGTTTGTACAGATGAACGTGGTACCTTCAGGTGTTTGGAAATTGCTCCCAAGGATGAACCAGACTTGTGGAGGTCTACAAATTTTTTTCTGAGGTCTTGGCTGATTTCTTTTGATTTTCCCATGATGTCAAGCAAAGAGGCATTGAGTTTGAAGGTAGGCCTTGAAATACATCCACAGGTACACCTCCAATTGACTCAAATGATGTCAATTAGCTTATCAGAAACTTCTAATGTCATGACATAATTTTCTGGGATTTTCCAAGCTGTTTAAAGGCACAGTCAACTTAGTGTATGTAAACTTCTGACCCACTGGAATTGTAATAAGTGAAATAATCTGACTGTAAACAATTGTTGGACAAATTACTTGTGTCATGCACAAAGTAGATGTCCTAACCGACTTGCCAAAACTATAGTTTGTTAACAAGACATTTGTGGAGTGGTTGCAAGACAAGTTTTAATGACTCCAACCTAAGTGTATGTCAACTTCCGACTTCAACTGTATTTGCAAATAATCAGACCATACAGAAATCGAAGTGTTAAAGACAAAATAAACATATTCTGTTACTATGAACACAGTAAATGTAGTTGACCGGTTGATTGCGCTCATCCCTCCCCAGATACACCCTGGAGCAGCAGATGATGACCCCGTCGTTCCCCATGCAGCAGGTGAACTGCAACGCTGTCCTGGTCCCCTCCCCTGTATTCACGTCCCCCATCATGATCCCTCACAACAGCTTTATCACGCACCAGGCCCAGCCCACCTACCACCCTCAGCAGCAGGCCAACCATCACTCTCTACAGCTGCAGCAGCCACAGCAGTTCTTTCAGGTAAAGTAGTAGTCCTACTACTTGCAGTCGTGTGATCGCAGGCCTTGGGCTGGCGGGGGTTTGGCTCACTCTGTAGAATAACTAGTATCACCTCACTTATGCCTTGATCCCTTTCTGTTGATAGATGCAGCCCCAAGGACTCTTACACAGTGGACCCACTCAGGCGTTCTTCCACGCCACTAATATCCCACAGCAAGGTACTGTGGGTTATATTCAACAACAACCGCAGCAGCAGCAACCACAACAGCAGCAACAACACCACCATTCCCAAAACCAGACTGGCAACCTTTCAGACTTCCGAAATATGCTCACTCGGTAGCACCGAAGACTCAAACAGAGTTGTTAGTTATCCCCTGAAATGTATTGTCACAGGTTCAGTGGCAGAATTATCTGGGATGCATAGAAGAGACAGAGGCTATTTGGCGCCATGCTGTGCAGTGTTATTCGCTGTCTAAGAAGCCAAAGTGGCTTTGTTTCCACAGCAACAAAAAAAACGAAAATATGCCTGTGGTGACCTTACTTCTGATAAGGAGCCACCCTTTTCAGACAAAGCAGTTTTTGTACCCCATGCTGGGGTGAACCACAGTCAGAGACTGCTTGGACCGGTGGCGGCCCCCAATGTGACAGCTCTCCCAGAAATGAAAAAGGAGTCCGTGTGCTGAAGGCTTGTGCTTCACTGCACCATCAGCCTCTCTGTCCCACTCCACAAAGCTACTGGGACCATGCTTACACGTCATATTTCATCATGACACTGCTGGATGGAGAAAACTATGAAAGTAATCATAAGGAAAACAGTTCTGCTATGTGTTTTTATGCAGATATGTTTTCAACAAAAAAAAATAGGTTATTGTTAGGTGAGTCTAGTTGTGCACTGACTGCACTTGTTCATAGCATCTGTCCTGATGTTCAGAGAGTAAACACAAGCAGTGAACATTTACTTCTTCAAAGTTGCATCTTCATTTCACATGAAAAACACTTTGTGTCTGTGAGTTATGGTTTTGTTGTGCAGTTGTTGCATACTTTTTTGTTATGAAACAGCAGTTTTACAAACCTATAAAACAACAATATTTTCCCCAGAAGGAAATGTAAAGGAAGGGTTCATTTTGATGTTGGACATCAGTTGTTATTTCATCACACATTCAAATCAGTCATCCTAGATACAGTGCATTCGGAAAGTATTCAGACCACTTCCCTTTTTCTACATTTTGTTACGTTACAGCTTTATTCTAAAATGAATTAAATCTATTTTTTCCTCATCAATCTACACAAAATACCCCATAATGACATAGCAAAAACTGTTTTTTAGACATTTTGCAAATGTATATAAAAAAAATAAAAGGAAATGTCACATTTACATAAGTATTCAGACCCTTTAATCAGTACTTTGTTGAAGCACCTTTGGCAGCGATTACAGCCTCGAGTCTTCTTGGGTATGACGCTACAAGCTTGGCAAACATGTATTTGAGGAGTTTATCCCATTCTTCTCTGCAGATCCTCTTAAGCTCTGTCAGGTTGGATGAGGAGCGTCGCTGCACAGCTATTTTCAGGTCTCTCCAGAGATGTTCGATCGGGTTCAAGTTTGGGCTCTGGCTGGGCCACTCAAGGACATTCAGAGACTTGTCCCAAAGCCACTCCTGCGTTGTCTTGGCTGTGTGCTTAGGATCGTCCTGTTGGAAGGTGAATCCTTGGCCCCAGTCTGAGGTCCTGAGCGTTCTGGAGCAGGTTTTCATCAATGATCTCTCTGTACTTTGCTCAGTTCATCTTTCCCTCGTTCTTGAATATTGTCCCAGTCCCTGCCGGATGCTGCCACCACCATGCTTCACCGTAGGGATGGTGCCAGGCTTCCTCCAGACGTAATGCTTGGCTTTAAGGCCAAAGAGTTCAATCTTTGTTTCATCAGTCTAGAGAATCTTGTTTCTCATCGTCTGAGATTCTTTAGGTGCCTTTTGACAAACTCCAAGAGGGCTGTCATATGCCTTTTACTGAGGAGTGGATTCCGTCTGGCCACTCTACCATAAAGGCCTGATTGGTGGAGGGCTGCAGAGATGGTTGTTCTTCTGGAAGGTTCTCCCATCTAGACAGAGGAACTCTGGAGCTCTCTCAGAGTTACCATTGGGTTCTTGGTCACCTCACTGACCAAGGCCCTTCTACCCCGATTGCTCAGTTTGGCCAGGCGGCCAGCACTAGGAAGAGTCTTGGTGGTTCCAAACTTCTTCCATTTAAGAATGATGGAGGTCACTGTGTTCTTGGGGACTTTCAATGCTGCAGACATTTTTTGGTACCCTTCCCCAGATCTTTGCCTCGACACAATCCTGTCTCGGAGCTCTACGGACAATTCCTTCGACCTCATGGCTTTGTTTTTGCTCTGACATGCACTGTCAACTGTGAGACCTTATATAGACAGGTGTATGCCTTTCCAAATCATGTCCAATCAATTGAATTTACCATAGGTGGACTCCAATCTAGGTTGTAGAAACAGCTCAAGGATGATCAATGGAAACGGGATGCACCTCAGCTAAAATTTTTTAGTCTCATAGCAAAGGGTCTGAATATTTATGTAAATAAGGTATTTCAGTTTTTTTTATATAAATTTGCAAACATTTCTAAAAACCTGTTTTCGCTATGTTATTATGAGGTATTGTGTGTAGATTGATGAGGAATGAATTGTTATTTAATGCATTTTAGAATAAGGCTATAACGTAATAAATGTGGAGAAGGTCAAGGGGTGTGAATACTTTCCGAATGCACTGTATACTGTAATTGATATCATTATTAAACATTATAGTATGTTCACCACCCAACACTATTAGTCCATGTTTGAAAAAATATATTGTTTAAATGACTGACAAAGCACCTGGAAACCTATCCTCATACAAGTATAACCCTATTATGTTCACTATAGAATCAAATATGTTGACATTTAATTTTCTAAAACTAAAGAAAAGTACCAATTACTAATGGCAACATTTTCATTAAATAATTCGTAAAAATCAGGCTTCATATTTTTTTTTTCACACTTTAATGGACGGAGCAAACCTTATTAGTAGACTACCATAGCATGTTTGTTAATTTACCATATATTTCAAAACAAGTGTAAGCAGGCAGCCATTATTGTTATGTCTTGTTGTTCTACTGTGTGCATTTTTATTGGGGAATTTAAATATATAAAACAATACCCACTGGGCACATCACGTCATTTTAATATGGAAATGTGGGTCATATTTGGTTGAGACGTTAATCAATGAGATTTCAACATTTATTCACCCACTCAAAAAGACAACCAGAAGTTTGTTGAATTCCCAATGTGTTGTCACTATGCTTTCAACCATCTAAAAGCACAACCAAATTCCAATGGAAAAACAATGTCTGGTTTTTGGTTCAGTTGTCGTCTAAATGTGTTATCACTGCAATTTCAACCATTTAAAAGCACAACAAAGTTCAAATGGGAATAGAATGTCAGATATGTTGTATTTATACAACAACTTAATGTGTTATCACTGTGCTTCATCTCATAGCACAACCCAATGACCTGGATTGCAGTTGAAGTTACATTTAAAGGTACATAGTGAAAGTGATCAATTCTGTTCAAGATTCTGCACAGATTATTATAGCAATTATTATAGCAATCTCTACAGACCTGCGACCTTTGCATGCTATTTTGAACATGCAAGCTTTCTATGATTACATAAGACATTTAGAGTTACAGTAGACTCATTTCAAAATGTGGCCATGGATGCATTACTCATTTAGGCTGAATAAATACTGTTACATTAGTTTGTAAAATAGCCTTAACTTTAGGCTATTTACTGTATCACAAAAGTAATATTGAATTGTGTTTGGTGGACAACAACCAAATATCAACATTTAAAGGATATCTAACGCTTGGATGGTTTCATCTGAGCCACTGGCTTAATCCTATTCTTTAACTTTTATTTTTGGTTAAATTGGAGACGTCAATCCAATGTATAATTTGTTAAATTGTCGACAAGTTAATAGGTCATTTACTCTATTGCAAAAGTGGTGCCACTGACTAAGTCTGGCTTCAAATCCAGTATGTCTACAAATGAATAATGAATATGTTGAATTCACATCTCCATCTCAACCAAGACGCAAAGTTAAAGAATATACTAAATCAAATCAAACTGTATTTTAGGTGCATTTAAAGTTTTTGATTCGATTTAGTCCCATTCTTTAACTTACATTTTTGGTTGAGATGGAGACGTGAATCCAACATATTAATGATTAACATGAAGATGACATTTGAAATCAACCAAGCTTTAAACCCTAGGCCTATATGTATTGTCTATATTTAGTTGAACTCTGGGTTGAATTGAAACAATAGCTGTTGATGACTTTTTAAATGCTATATATGCCTGACTAGTATCATTGATATACAGTGGGGCAAAAAAGTATTTAGTCAGCCACCAATTGTGCAAGTTCTCCCACTTAAAAATATGAGAGAGGCCTGTAATTTTCATCATAGGTACACTTCAACTATGACAGACAAAATTAGGGAAAAAAATGGAGAAAATCACATTGTAGGATTTTATTTGCAAATTATGGTGAAAAATAAGTATTTGGTCAATAACAAAAGTTTATCTCAATACTTTGTTATATACCCTTTGTTGGCAATGACAGAGGTCAAAAATACCACTGTTGCTGGTATTTTGGCCCATTCCTCCATGCAGATCTCCTCTAGAGCAGTGATGTTTTGGGGATGTTGCTGGGCAACACGGACTTTCAACTCCCTCCAAAGATTTTCTATGGGGTTGAGATCTGGAGACTGGCTAGGCCACTCCAGGACCTTGAAATGCATCTTACGAATTCACTCCTTCGTTGCCCGGGCGGTGTGTTTGGGATCATTGTCATGCTGAAAGACCCAGCCACGTTTCATCTTCAATGCCCTTGCTGATGGAAGGAGGTTTTCACTCAAATTCTCACGTTACATGGCCCCATTCATTCTTTCCTTTACACGGATCAGTCGTCCTGGTCCCTTTGCAGAAAAACAGCCCACAAGTTCAAACAGGTGCCATTAATACAGGTAATGTGTGGAGGACAGAGGAGCCTCTTAAAGAAGAAGTTACAGGTCTGTGAGAGCCAGAAATCTTGCTTGTTTGTAGGTGACCAAATACTTATTTTCCACCATCATTTGCAAATAAATTCATTAAAAATCCTACAATGTGATTTTCTGGATTTTTTTCTCTCATTTTGTCTGTCATAGTTGAAGTGTACCTATGATTAAAATTACAGGCCTCTCTCATCTTTTTAAGTGGGAGAACTCGCACAATTGGTGGCTGACTAAATACTTTTTTGCCCCACTGTACTGTATGACTTATAAAGTATGGTTACATTTAATTTGATCTGTTAAACCTACCCATTGGAATGACTTCAATAGCAACAGTGAATATATTGAGTTATTAAGAGGTCTCAATAATCATTCTCACGATATCACATTGGTAGTAGTCAGTGACAAATATTAAAGCTGGGCTTGGTTAAAACCCTGCATGGGAGACCAAATTAATAGCTGTACTGTAGATGGAGCAACTCTCCAGTAGGAGTTGCTGCCCAGTCTATGTTTTAAAACAAACTTTTATAGTGGATATAACGTTGAAGATCTGATGTTGTGTCAAGGGTACATGTTTGACATTTTATACAAGGTTTCTATGTTGAAAATTGCTTAAATTGCTGACATAATCCTGTGGTTGGAATTTCAGCCTCTGAACAACAGTTTGATGACTTTTTTCCACATCACAATACGTCGACAAATTACATTGAAACAACTTTGATTCAACCAGTTTGTGCCCAGTGGGTAGGTTCCTAATGCCTTAAATGGCTCACAACCATAAACTACTAACCAAGGACTATTTTTCTTATTGTTTTGTATCAAATGTAACAGATGCTGCAATGATTAAGAAGATGTCACTAATATATTGTAATTGTCATACATTGATTATGTATGCTTTCTTAACGCAACTTTCTTCTCAGGTTATTTGTGGAAATAACCACAAATTATTAATAATCACACATTTATTCTCAGTATTACATTAACAACTTGTCATCATTTTCTGGTAACATGGTTTATATTTGCTAGTCGGTTAATATATATATTTTTTTTGGGGGGGGGGGTAGGAGGGAGTCTATTAGTGGATTTATCCATGTATGAGTTATTATGTCCATACACTCTGGTGATTTCAGGAAAACTGTGTAATAACAAAATACTAACCAGAGATAAATTACCTGCTAATGTAAATGACAATCAAATAATACTACATATTTCTTATTATTTTTCTTTAAAGTTACATTAGCTCAGTAACTACATCATTAGGTATCTGATTTGAGTTCCCCCACGTTCATTAGATATTGTAATATTTGAATGGGAAAGTCCTTCCGAGAAACATCCGTCAAACAAACAGACCTACTGTACGTATGCCTCAAAATTCCTTTACTCTCCATGAGTAAGTCAATAGCCATAACAAAATGTAACACCATATTGGAATGTATTCTAATCAAACTAAATGTGCCCTTTGACATGAAGTGAAGGTTGAAATGCATTGTGGAGTAATAAGAATCTTTAATTGTACAATGTTTATGACAATCCTAGCAATCTGCTGTGTACATTGGGTCACTGTCACTTCATCTGTCACAGTCACTCCCATGAAGACTGGTGCTGTTCATTTAGGTTGAAGAGATGCTTAAAGAAAGTTGTAGAATGCTTCGAGTATGTGCTGGTTTACCCTTTTACTATGTGCGATGTCAATTTTGAAAATAAAAGTTTCTAGGCAGGTATGTACTCATGTAAAATAGAGATATAGTTGTATACTATAAACCAATGTACTATGTGAATGAAATGGAAATATTTTTGTATTAAAATATCTTTAACATTCCTTCAACCATAAATATAAGCAGTAGCTTTACTGAGGTACAGCTTGTATCTGCTGAAGACTTTGTTAGAATGACTAATCCACACTAAAGACGCAGGTCAACAACTGGTCTGAGAATGATGCTGGCATGAGGGAAAAGGGAGCCATTCTATTTTTCAGTAGAACTTGTGTTGGCCTCTTGCTGGGGTCAGCCCAACGTAAACATTGTTTTAAGTGATATGAGCAACACATTGTTTCAACATCATTACTGTGTCAGTTTGTTATTACTCTAAAGACACAACATTGACTCTTTTCAAGACCTACATGCAGATTTGTTTAGACAACTGTCTTGTTAATGCTGCATCATTTTAAAATACTGTTTGTTGATTGTCAGCTAAATGACTCCCTAGGTTGGCCTCCACTCAACCTTATCATTAAAAAAAACTGTTGTTGGTTCAGTGTGCTCAATGTCCAATCATAAGGTAAACTGCCTTTTGATGCTGGTTGAAGGAACATGTAGTGCATGTTTAATTATCAAGCTCATAGAATAACAGTAAACCATGTTCTCACAAGTGTCCAGTGTACTCTCTAGCTAACCATCGTATGTAAAGAATTTGCATTAGTTGCCCCCATTTCAAACCAGAGGCAGTTATTAATTTCCATTAACCCAGTGCCACAGATGATTTCCTACATTTAAGGTCATGCTGAGAGCCATTGTGTGTTTGCTGTGTATTGCTTCAGTTTATACAAATGTTCATGTTTATTGGTATGTGTGTTTCTTCATTGTGATTGCTGCGCTAGATCAAATGGTACTGGCTCTTTCTATGATTCTGTTTAATCTGTCTCCCCCAGCAGTAGATTATGCACTTTTTTTGTTTCACCGTTTCAGACTATATTTTTATGTTCATGAATTCTTCATCAAGTGTCATTCTTTTTTTAAAGGCATCATGTTACTTTGACTTTTGCATTTGTGACCTTTAGAGTGGACTGTGCATCCTTGCAGTATATGGGGTGGAGGGTCAATCAATGCATACTGTAAAACATTTGCCAGGAAAAAGTAAGACAAACAAAAACAGAACCTGGTACATATTAGCCATTGCATTGCAGAAAACTAAGTGAGAATATTGTATTATAGAATGTACAAAACATGTTGAGATTATATAGTTCTTTATTTTATGAGATGTCAAATAGATTGAATATATGTTACATGATTTTAAAGTAAAACAAACAGAAGTATTTTGTAACAGATTATTGAAGTGTCTTATTTGGGGAGGTGAGGTTATTATTTTCTTCAGTTCAGCAAGTTGGTGTTATGGTGTTTCACAGTCTATTGTATGGCTTGTTTTTTTTCTGTCTGTATATACCATCAAAAATAAGCTTTAACATATTGTTAATATTGTTTTAAAATAAATTAATAAAAAGTTTACATTCTGAAACAGCTTGGATATTAATTATGTGATATTGAATTATTTATAAATCAATTAATCTTGATAATGTGGTATCTTGAAAAATAAATATAAAAAAAACATGCATTTGGTGCACTTTATTCTGCATGTTTTCATTAATGTGTAACTGAAGTTTATTCTCTCTGATGTAACTCTGAAAGGAGTCCAGTCCTGTTAAAATACACTATATATACAAAAGTATGTGGACACACCTTCAAATGAAAGGATTTGGTTATTTCAGCCACAACCGTTACTGACAGGTGTATAAGATTGAGCACACAGCCATGCAATCTACATAGACAAACATTGTCAGTAGAATGGCCTTATTGAAGAACTCAGTGACTTATGCCACCTTTACAACGAGTCAGTTTGTCAAATTTCCAGCCTGCTAGAGCTGCCTCGTTAACTGTAATACTGTTATTGCATGGCCTTGTAGAAATCTGTCTGAATCCTTGGAATCACACTGCACTCCTTACTGTGGTTCCAGCCAAGTGTGCAGTCTCAATGGGGCTTGCCTAAGGCTTCCTATCAGTTCACCACCAGGTAAGTTCACAACCACATTATGCAGTTTAAATGAGATTGTATGTAAAAACAAAGGCCTTTCCCTGGGTAACATTTACAACATTACTAAGCAGTCTTTATCATATGCATGAACTACTCATTCCTTGCTTCTTATAAATGTTTTTCTTCTAGATAAGAATTGAAGAACAATTCTGCATGTGATGTCATTGGCTTGGTAACTTTTGTGGGTCGGGTGGAGAGAGTCAAGAGTAAGGGGTCCGCAGGTCAGAGGTGTTCGTTAGATTTGGACTAGTCATTTATTCTGAAAATGTAACACAAATACTCATGATTTTTTTCCATCTTTTGCAGGCCCAGAAAAATACTGGACTTACTGCTGGGTCCATGCAGTGGAACATCCAATAGTCCTTTTATTTTGGAGCTTTCTGCTTCTTCACAACCAGAAATATACCATGGGATATACCAAGCAAATATTTTTACTATAGTAATAGCTATAACAGTTAGTAGCTATAATACAAACAATTCCATAGGTAAACGGCAACAGAACTCTCCTAATTGTACTAATTTTCTCCCTGCTCTGTACCCTCCCCATATCCCATTGTAACATACCTGGTGTGCACTCAGATGAGAAAGTGTTAAGAGCAAGACTCACTGCCTTACCTCACCAGCAGCTGCAAGACACATATATTTAATACCGGTAAGTGCAGCTGTCATTTGCAAAGAAACAAAGAAAAGATAAACAGTACAACTGTTTTATTTAAAAAATAATATAAGGACACAATGCAACATTATGTTAATATAATCTAGTATGTATTGATTCACTTGATTGATGTAGTTTTCCCTCAGGGTATCACAAGGGCCAGCCATACCTGTCAGACCCCAGGGTGAAGCTTCGACCAGTGGACCAAGACTGAAGGACAGCATTATGCTGAAGAAGACTGTTGTTGGTGGCCATTATTGCTTCCCTCACACCCCTCAGATATTCACACAGTCAGTGGCAGATGGCTCAGGTGAGTGAGATGAACCTTTTCATGAAGGAAAGATGTCTGTAATATGCAAAACTGTTTTTTGTATGTTTGTTGTTTTTTAACCACAGCAGACATCACCATTTAATCATTTTCATATTTATTTCCCATCCACCAGCTCAAGTTCTTCTGGTTGCTGCAAATGACCTAAAGAGGGAGATGGAGGGTCTGCATTATCTTTAGCACAAGCAGCTGGCAATCCAAGGTCAGATCATTGCTGTGCAGTATGTGGCATGGCCAGAGGAGGCACTGTCAGACCAGGTAGGCTTTATTGATTGCTTTACTGTGGGTTATACAATGAACTTAAGGAGGATCTTTTGGTCAGCTATCTGAACAAAATCTAAATTTTAACAGTCTTGATGAAATAACCAATTATGTGACATTTTATCAGGTAACAATAAGGTAAATACCTGTGCCAAAGCCTGCCACCTTATCCTCCAACGGATACTTTATTTTTATAAGAGCCTAATTGTCCTTTTAGCCGCTGTACTTTATGCATAAATGTGTATAGATTATGTAAGGCATTAGATATTACGCCTGTACCATGTTTGCCTATGATTGTTTTTAGTGTTTCAAAACTCAGTTTGAGTGGTCCACAATGTGGTTTTTAAAAAAAACAACTGTATTATAGTATCATGGTGGAGTGACACGTCAATACATTTTTCTAACTCTAGATACACTGAGTACACAAAAAACCAAGAACACATGCTCTGTCCATGACAGACTGACCAGGTGAATGCAATGATCCCTTATTGATGTCACTTGTTAAATCCACTTCAATCAATGTATATGAAGCGGAGGTAAAAAAAAAAATATTTTTAAGCTTAGACATTTTAATTTAACCCTTATTTTACCAGGTAAGTTGACTGAGAACACATTCTCATTTACAGCAACGACCTGGAGAATAGTTACAGGGGAGATAAATTAGCCAATTGGAAGCTGGGGATGATTTGGTGGCCATGATGGTATGAAGGCCAGATTGGGAATTTAGCCAGGACAGCAGGGTTAACGCCCTACTCTTACAATAAGTGCCATGGGATCTTTAGTGACCACAGAGAGTCAGGACACCCATTTAACGTCCCACCCGAAAGACGGCATCCTACTCAGGGCAATGTCCCTAATCACTGCTCTGGGGAATTGGGATATTTTTTGTGTTTTTTTTTACCAAAGGAAAGGGTGCCTCCTACTGGCCCTCTAACACCACTTCCAACAGCATCTGGCAAGCCAGCAGTGTGCTGCAGGGTGGTGTGCTGCAGGGTGGTGTGCTGCAAGGTGGTGTGCTGTGGATATGTGCCATTCAGGGGGGTGAATGGGCAAGACAAAATATTTAAGTGCCTTTGAACAGGGTATGGTAGTAGGTGCCATGCACACTGGTTTGTGTCAAGAACTGCAACACTGCTGGGTTTTTCACGCTCAACAATTTCCCATGTTTATCAAGAATGATCCACTACCCAATGGACTTCAAGCCAACTTAACACAACCGTGGGAATCATTGGAGTCAACATGGGCCAGCATCCCTGTGGAATGATTTTGACGCCTTGTAGAGGTGCGCAACTCAATATTAGGAAGGTGTTCCTAATGTTTGCTATACTCAGTGTATATAACACATTTCATGTTATTTTAACACACTAATTCTCTTTATCTAAAGTCAATGCATTGTTTTTTTTACAAGAACAGTACAGGATACATTGAAAGACAAAAAAAAAAAAAAACAGTTACCTGTACAGGAATGATTTGGTGTTGGTAAGTCAAGTTTAGAATACGATTCAGTCTGTGGGTGAGACTGTTGTGGCTGTACCTAACCCACACGGTGATCAGAAAACTGTAGACGTAACTGAAACACAGAAAAACAGGGAAACAGCGCCCTCTGGTGTGCAGAGCTCACTCAGCAGACGGGGGGGAAAAACAACCCAAGTTTCAAAACACAGGTGGGCTATATGACTGTCAACATTACTAAACATTTAAAATTGTACTTGTAACTCCCCTTTACTACGGCATTTGAAATTGTATTTGTATATTTTACATTGTCATGATGACGTCACTTGCGTGTTTTAGAATAATTGTATTTAGTCTTTTAGATTGATAAAGCAATGCTACATCACTCGGGCCAGGATGCAAGAGAAAATGTACTGAATCAACTTCTATCCTCTGCCATAATCAGTTCTCTATGCCCATCAGGGACCCACCCAATAGCTCAGGTTATGAGAGCTTGGTCTGTTCACAGAGAAGCTGGCCGTGGCTTTACAGAATATGAGCTAGTGGGGCAGGAAGAGAAGAGTGATTCTGAATCAGAGGAAGAAGTTGGTCCACTAGATAGAAACCCAGACCAAACCAGAGCCAGTGGACAACAAAGTCCATCAGGTATAAGAGTGCTGTGCCACATGAACATACTATCTCAACATTTATCTGTGGCCTAGCTTCTATTCCTCTCTTTATGAACTAAGCATGGCTAGCCTGAGAAATTAACTATGCTGTCTGTCTGGAACCATGGAAACTGCTTGCCATTAATGAGGGGTGTTACAACAAGGCTAGTGACACTGATATGCCTACTATATTTTGTTTCTAAGATATTCCACAGAGTGACGGCGCTCCAAGAGAAAGTGGTTACGGACTGTGATGGATCATCGTGGGAAAGCTGCTCGTGGCTGAAGCAGAGACGAGAAGGTAAAAATATTAATTTCGAAATACTTTTTATGCTCCCTTGAGTGTTACCTACAATGTGTATGCACATTCAGGATTTGTCGCTTTTTATGCAGCTTAAATGTACCTCCTAAAAAAAGATCCCACATTTTGAATGACTGTCAACTGAAACTTCTGTTAGAGATATTAAAACCATATACAATTTGACAAAAAAATTAATTTTTCTCTTAGACTGAGCTTCTCTGCATTTTATTAGACAATATAATAATGTTATTGTTTTTAACCATTAAGTACCTAATGATCATTGCTGGTTGCACCGAATGACTATTATTTTACAGTGTCATTTTTTAGGCAGATCTCTTTCCCTCTTACAGAAACACACACATACATAAACAGTATGGTTTCTTATTCAACAACAATGATGCCTTTAATGCGTAATAAATTACAAAAAATGTGACTCAAATATTTATCACGCAGAAACATTTCATCATGAACATGGCAATGAACTTCTAAAAATGATAAAAATTCTGCATTATGATACATTGTTCAAACAATGTTAAAACAGTTAAGAATCAATGTAATACATACATAGTCAAGTTCTTGAAGTACAGTAATGACATTCAAACATTAAAATACAAAACGTATAAGAAAGTGTTCTTCTACATTACATCAATTGCTCATTTGATTCAAAACGAATGAAATTGCTCTGTGCAATGTCGTGTAAAAACATTAATGTAACATTAAAACATCCACCGATGTGTTTAAGTTTGTGCAGAACACTGCAATATTAAAATTGACAATTAAAAAAATGATAAATGTGAAAACAATTCATGAGGTTCAACCATTTAAATACAACTTATTTCTTTGCAGAAACTCAAGTTGACAATTATCAAACTTGCATTCCTCAGTAGGTTTGATGATGTCACTAATGTGACAAGAAAGCAGCCCAGTCTGTGTCGGACAGCCGAGATGCCTTCACATCTCCTTCATAGTACAAGGTAATGTCTGGCACAGATGACCAGACAAAAACATTCCTCACTCCATACTGCTGCATAGAAGTGATCAGCACCTCCTCCCCAATCACCTTCAGTACCCGGCCTACAAAGGGGCGGTAGCGGTGCGTGAGTAAAATCACTGAGAAAGCCAAGCCAGTAATAACGTCATATTATAACCTATGTTGTGATAATTAGGTTGTTTGCTCAAACCCATTAGTTAATTCACCACCATACAATAAGGCCGTGACAACAGTCACGGAATAAATTCAACTACACATACGTTTGTTTCATTACAAAACTGGAGAGCAACATCTGTGTGGTGAAGTCCACAAAGCAAATATAGCATACAAACAGTTATTTTTATTATTTTATTTAATCAGGTAAGTCAGTTAAGAAGAAATTCTTATTTGCAATGACAGCCTACCCAGGAGCAGTGGGTTAAATGCCTTGTTCAGGGGCAGGACGACAGATGTTTACCTTGTCGGCTCAGGGATTCGAGCCAGCAACCTTTGCGTTTACTGGCCCAACGCTCTAACCACTAGGCTACCTGCCGCCCCGGCAGTAGCAATTATCATCTGTAGCATGGTCAAGAAAGTTTAAGTTTGACAGTTTACTAAACAACTACTGATTTATCACCATAGAGTTACTGTAAGTCAGCACAAAACAAGAGCACTGCAATTCCAGCACCATTTCAACGTAAACATTTAAACATCATCAAATCAACAAGCTTAGTTTAATACACTGAAATCAAACTTAAAGATGACAAATATCATGTTGCTGTCCATGGAACTAATTTGTGTGTGTGTGTGCGCAAGTAAAACATATACAGCATCAGTCAAAAGTTTGGACACACTTACTCATTCCAGGGTTTTCTTTATTTTGACTATTTTCTCTCAACCAGCTTCATGAGGTAGTCACCTGGATGAACAGTTAACAGGTGTGCCTTGTTACAAGTTAATTTGTGGAATTTCTTTCCTTAATGCGTTTGAGCCAATCAGTTGTGTTGTGACAAGTTAGGGTGGTATACAGAAGATAGCTCTATTTGGGAAAATACCAAGTCAATATTATGGCAAGAACAGCTCAAGTAAGTAAAGAGAAATGACAGTCCACCATTACTTTAAGACGGTCAGTCAATGCGGAAAATGTCAAGAACTTTGAAATTTATTTCAAATGCAGTCGCAAAAACCATCAAGCGCTATGATGAAACTGGCTCTCATGAGGACCACCACAGAAAAAGAAGCAGACCCAGAGTTACCTCTGCTGCAGAGGATAAGTTCATTAGTGTTACCAGCCTCAGAAATTGCAGCCCAAATAAATGTTTCACAGAGTTCAAGTAACAGACACATCTCAGCATCAACTGTTCAGAGGAGACTGAATCGGGCCTTCATGGTTGAATTCCTGCAAAGAAAACACAACTAAAGGACAACAATAATAAGAAGAAACTTGATTCGGTCAAGAAACGTGAGCAATAGACATTAGACCGGTGGAAATCTGTCCTTCGGTCTGATGAGTACAAATTTAATATTTTTGGTTCCCACCGCTGTGTCTTTGAGACACAGAGTATTTGTAACACTTTTTTGGTTACTACATGATTCCATATGTGTTATTTCATAGTTTTAATGTCTTCATTCTACAATGTAGAACATAATAAAAATAAAGAAAACCCATGAATGAGTAGGTGTGTCCAAACCTTTGACTGGTACTGTGTATATAAAAAAAAAACTGCCCTACTTGTAGACAAGTTGACCGCAAATGCCATCCAAATGCCAACACTGATGATTTCTCCAGTGAGATTCAGCCACTTGCAAATTGATGGAAAATTATGAAAACACAGAGATGAAATATAAATTGTATATATATATTGTAATTTTTTATTTTTTTTGTCAAATATTTGAGGAAGCCTGGCTTCCCTTTGCGTCCATGAATACGTGCCACTGCAAAGGGGCGGTGTTCGTAGCTGACAATGACAAATCTGCTTAGACTTGTAGTTAGTGTTGACTTGGCCACAGCTTCATCTTGCTGTACCTCAGTGATGGTGTCCTCCTGATCGTGATCTTCATTGAAGTTCACTTCCACAGGACTGAAACAGATGTTGCTGATGCTTGGTATGCTACAGAAGAAAGATACTTCAGTGTTTTACTTTCCGTGCCTTTGTGGAGGTGACCTGGTGCAATTTCATGGTTCCTTTGACTCCAGCGAGGTTGTTGGGCATGGCTTTGTCATATTTAGTTACATCTGCAATCCAAAATAATTGTTATGCTCGATCCACTCTTCTCAAGTAGTTTGAATAGCTCCTTGGGAGTCTGCACATCCTCCCCCCGTTGAACGTGTTTGTCCGCACAACGTTTCACAGCCCTGCCCATGCCATCTGGTGACCCCTTCCCATGGGTCTTTTTAGAAAAGTTCCAGGTGATTTGTTTGAATCCGTAGATATATGAGTGCTGAGTAGGTACATATTCTTCTCGTTTCTGTATTCGGTAACCGGACCATCACTCATCATGTGTCACGATTTGTGGATTCTTGTTTTTTTTACATCTCTTAGGATAGGCTCCAGGTGAGCCCATACTGCTCTCTCATAATGTCTAAGGGAGTCAGATATGGTGGCATAGGACTGGCTTCCCTCTGATGTGTACACATCACTTGTATGGATCGTAGCCTGCTGTTTACTTCCCCCAAAGTGGAACACCTGGATTTCTGTGGCCAATTTACATGCAAAGTTCTCAGAGAAATCTATGTGAACGACCACCTCTTCCTCTGTGAGACTTTCCTTCAGAAATCTACAGTTCTCTACTTGGTGGATCCAGTTGAACTGGTGCTTTGCTGGAACATCTAGATTTTGGTTGAAGACCTCTTTCAGGTCCTTAAGGGATCCAGGTTGAGACACTTTCTCAAAATGTGTGTATACATTCTCCTCAACAGTTGTCGCCCTCTTCTACTGTTGCCAGGAGATAGATAGGCCTATTTGATGTCTCTGATGTCTCCTCCGTCTCAGCAAATGAAACTTAATTGTAGCAACACTTTGCAAACACATAAGATGTATATCTAGATTAATAGGATAGTAGTTTTTTACTTACACATATTTTCAGTATTAGCTTCTTGATGTGCACTACTATAAAACTGTACAACACAGACATAAAACACCCTTATCCTTCAAAAAATTGTTTTTACTTAAAAGTAAATAATATTATGTATTTCTGTGTACAATTATTTTTTTTTAAATAGATGAATAGATAACTTAAGACAAAGAGTTTGATATCATTCAGTATAACTGTTTAGTCATATGGTGCAACTGGAAATTCTGGTGACTGAATGATAATTTTGGCTGTACCATATGATTTTTCTCACGTAAACATGTTTTACAGGCAACTGCTTGTGTCCCCATGTGAGAACTTGACTTTTACCTTAAGAATGTATCTTGAGTATCAAAATAATATACAAGCTTTTCAGATAATTGAACATTTTTATTGTTTTTTAGCGTTTTCTGGGAGGGGTAAAACCTGACAGGGAGTGGAAATGTGAATTTATTACATTGTGCCTCACAGGCATCTTAATGATGTCACATATTGTCACTAGTATATCATCATGTGATTTGATCCAAAATGGTGACTTTATGTCAGTTGCAACGAATGATAATCATGAAGGCTAATTTTCCAGACAAAAGTATTTAAAGTATTTAAAACCTTTCTGCCTAAACTGTCTTACCCATATTAAAATGTAGTGCAGTAGACCATTATAAAATCATGCCAGAATAATCTTTTGACAGTTTTGTTATGATTTAGGATGTTTTATTAACACTTATAGATTGTATAATTTTTTGGGGACAGGTGCACAGAATGAAAAAATGACAATCTTTTCACATCTAACCATTAACTCTTTTAGGACAAAGTAAAAGAGAAAGAACGTAGTTTCATAACATCAAATGTGTATATATATTGGTTGTTGATTTTTGTAAAATATTTCATTCAGACACCAAAATATGCACGTCAAGCCATTGACCCATTTACATTCTAGTTGTGTTTACCCAGATTGCCTTTCTCAGAAATTCAGATTTGTTGACAAGACCCTTCTGGTGCAGCAGAGTAACCTCCATGCTGCCAGGTGAATACTAGAGCAAACCACAGACACCTTCTCACCAGTAGCCTGCAAAGGATACTATAAAACCACAATATTTGGTAATGTAGAGCTCATGTTCATCATTTATTTGCATTTCTTTCATTTACTTGAGTTAATCAGGGATTTTGTTTCATACATCCTTCGTGTTTTTGTTTTATTAATATTTTATTGCTTGTTTGCTTTTACTTCTTTCATTGTTTTACTCTAAAATGTGTTTTACTCTATTTTAAATGCACTTAAACTAGTTTGATTTGATTCATTATACATCTCCCTTTGTTAAAGTAGGACATGCATGAATGTATAATTGTGTATGTTATACTCACTGTATTGTTGTGAGTACAGGAGTTGGACACACTACCATGTCTCTCTCTCTCTCTCTCTCTATAAACCAGTGGATGGCCATCAATGCTGCTTTTGTTCCTGTGATGCCATCTGGGGACCGCAGGTCCTTAGGTCTGCCTCAAGACCCCCATGACAACACACTTCTGTCTTGTCTGTCTGCAGGCTTACTCTGCCCTCTCGCAGACCCCCTGAGCCTGAGTGAAGCTGCTCTCCCCGAACCCGGTAACACACCTGGTAGAGGGGGACAGGAGGGGAGGATAAAGACACACCCCTTGGAGCCAGATATGGGGCACTGCTTTTAGCTGAGGCGGATTTTCAAGCCGACAACTATTCGTGGTTCATGACCTGCTCACAAGCATATTTACAATATCAAATTTCCTAATGTTGACCTTCAAGTGGGGCTTTCAACTTTAAAACTCAAGAGTCCACTTAAGAGAGCAGTTATGGCAAACATGCTGTCCATTCCTGAGGTTAGACTGAGTATTGATTACATGGTACAGTGCAGGTTCAAATCAAACATGATTTTCATGGTACATTCTGTCTACACATAATATTAAGCATTGGTTCATTAATTATGTAAAATGTAGACACTGTAATCAGGAGGGCTATATGCATAATGTTTCTACAACTTAAAGTAACTGTCCAGTGTTTCCAGATTTCTATGAAATATGACCTATAATTAATTACAATAAGAGTAGAATAGTTTTCTTCCAAAAAAAGTGTAATAAAGGATGTTAAAAAGCAGATTTTCTGTATTAGAGTGGTGTTGGCGTACCCCAACAACAGAATGGTGTGGGTGTATAGTGGTCATTAAAAATATTAATGCGAGTATTCCTCTGATTGGTCAGCTCATCCTCCATAGGAGGATGACATCATCCTCTGAGGAAATGGCAAGCATTTTTGAAGCGGTCTGTTTGAGATACAAGGTTGAGGTGGGGTTTTTCAGATGTTTTTTTCTCCAATTTATGCTTTGGCCACATATGAGTATAGAATGCGTCAACAACATTATTTGGGTATGGAGTTAACAGTTTATCAACTTTTAAAAGTGAGATTTTAACTGGACAGTTACTTTGTGTATGCTGGTTTTTCTTTTTTGTTCATTCAGAATCAATTTTGTCAACTGCTGTGGAGCTGAAAGACACATTTTGTGTATATCCCTGACCTCTGTCATCTGGGAGGAGAGAAAGAAGAGGTTCTCATCACCAAGGTGAATAGAATGACAGACATGGCTTTGGATAATATATTGGACCACAATATGTCTGAAATTAATTTGTTCTTTGTTAACATGATTAGGCAGTCACATTTTATTGTTAAATTCTGGAAATATTTTTGTAGATATTGTTTGTGGCAATTTTCATCTGTATCTGGAGAAAAAGGACAACTTTTGGTTTTTGTTTCATTAGTCCATTGTTGATATAGTCCCAAAATGTTTTGTATTTATTTGTATTAAGGATCCCTATTAGCTGCTGCCAATGAAGCAGCTACTCTTCCTGGAGTCCAGCAACATTAAGACATTTACTTACAGTTAAAAATATTACATGACATTTCATTTATCCAATACATTTAGTGTGTTCCCAAATACAATGCTCTTAGTTTAAAAATATATATATTTGGGACTAATTTATTCATTGCCACCCGTTCTGAAACTAACTGCAGCTCTTTGATAAGTGTTGCAGTGATTTCACTCACTGTAGTACCTGATGTGTATAGTGTTGAGTCATCCACATTCATAGCCACACTGGCTTTACTCAAGGCCAGTGGCATGTCATTAGTAAAGATTGAAAAAGCAAGGGGCTTAGACAGCTGCTCAGGGGAATTCCTGATTGTACCTGGATTATGTTGGAGGCTTCCATTAAAGAACACCCTCTGTGTTCTGTTTGACAGGTATCTTTTTATCTACAATATAGCAGGGGGTGTAAAGCCATAACACATACGTTTTTCCATCAGCAGATAATGTCAAAACAGCTCCCACAATCTTTTTATCTATTTCTCTCACTTTGTGTAAGTGCCGTGCTTGTTGAATGTCCTTCCTTATAAGCGTGCTGAAAGTCTCTTCAATTTGTTTACAGTGAAATAGCATTGTGTCTGGTCAAACACCATTTTTTCCAAAGGCTATTTGACCCAGTAAAGGGGGCTTTACTATTATTGGGTAGCGGTATTACTTTTGCTTCCCTCCAGGCCAGAGGGCACACATTTTCTAATAGGCTTAGATTGAAGATATGGCAAAGAGGAGTGGCAATATTTTCCCCTATTATCCTCAGTAATTTTCCATCCAAGTTGTCAGACCCCGGTAGGTAATTCAAAATGTACAATGCTTGTCTTTCATAATTTGATCAGTTATACTGGTGTAGTGTCAGCATTTGTTGCTGACATGTCATGCCTAAGTTTGCTAATATTGCCAATGAAAAAATCATTAAAGTAATTGGCAATATCACTGGGTTTTGTAATGAATGATGGAGCAGAGTTTGCCTTTCTGCCCAAAATTTCAGTTAAGGTGATCCAAAGCTTTTTACTATCATTCTGTAATTTGTCTTTTTTTCATAGTATAGTTTCTTCTTTTTATTCAGTTTATTCACATGATTTCTCAATTTGCAGTACGTTTACCAATCTGTTCTGCAGCCAGACTTATTTGCCATTCCTTTAGCCTCATCCCTCTCAACCATAAACATTTTCAATTCCTCATCAACCCACAGGGATTTGACAGTTTTTACAGTTATTTTCTTAATGGGTGCATGCTTATTAGCAGTGGGGGAAAAAGTACCCAATTGCCAAACTTGAGTAAAAGTAAAGATAAGAGAATAACTCAAGTAAAAATGAAAGTCACCCAGTAAAATACGACTTGAGTAAAAGTCTCAAGTGTCAAAAGTAAAAGTATAAATTATTTCAATATCCTTATATTAGGCAAACCAGATGGCACCATTTTCTTTTTTAAATGTTCTTTTATGGATAGTCAGGGGCACACTCCAACACACTGAGTCCGCCAGATCAGAGGCAGTAGGGATGACCAAGGATGTTCTCTTGATAAGTGCGTGAATTGGATCATTTTCCTGTCCTGTTAAGCATTCAAAATGTAATGAGTACTTTTGGGTGTTAGGGAAAATGTATGGAGTAAAAAGTACATTATGTTCTTTAGGAATGTAGTGGATTATAAGTAGTCAAAAATATAAATAGTAAAGTACAGACTTAAGTAGTATTTTAAAGTATTTTTACTGAAGTACTTAATACCACTGCTTATTAGTAACTGGAATAAGCAATTTGATAAATGTGTTAAGTGCAGCGTTTGGTTGCTCTTCATTACACACCACAGACCAACAAATATTCTTTACAGCAACAACATAGGAATCGCTACAAAACGTATTCTATGACCTCTTATACACTATATTAGGCCCAGGCTTTGGAACTTTGGTTTTCCTAGATATGGCTACTATATTGTGATCACTACATGCGCTGGATTTGGATACTGCTTTAAAGCTAATTTCTGCAGCATTAGTAAAGATGTGATCAATACATGTTGATAATTTCATTCCTGTGCTGTTTGTAACCACCCTGGTTGGTTGACTGATAACCTGAACCAGGTTGCAGGCACAGGTTACAGTTTGAAGTTTTCTCTAAAATGGGCAGCCTGATGAAAGCCAGTCAATATTTAAATCACCCAGAAAATGTACCTCTCTGTTGATATCACATACATTATCAAGCATTTCACACATGTTATCCAGATACTGACTGATAGCACTTGGAATAGCAGCTTCCCACTAGAATAGGCTTTAGGTGAGGCAGATGAACCTATAACCATATCACTTCAACAGTATTTAACATGAGATCCTTTCTAAGCTTCACAGGAATGTGGTTCTGAATATAAACACCTCCACCTTTGGCATTTCTATCTTTTCTGTAGATGTTATAAACATATTGCTACCACTATCATCAAAGGTATTATCTAAGTGAGTTTCAGAGATTGTCAGAATATTAATGTCATCTGTTACTAGTACATTTTTGATTTCATGAACCTTGTTTCTTGAAGTCAGAAGTCTAAATACACCTTAGCCAAATACATTTAAACTCCGTTTTTTCACAATTCCTGACATTTAATCCTAGTAAAAGTTCCCTGTCTTAGGTCAGTTAGGATCGCCATGTGAAATGTGAAATGTCAGAATAATAGTAGAGAGAATTATTTATTTCAGCTTTTATTTTTTCCATCACAGTCCCAGTGGGTCAGAAGTTTACATACACTCAATTAGTATTTGGTAGCATTGCCTTTAAATTGTTTAACTTGGGGCAAATGTTTCGGGTAGCCTTCCACAAGCTTCCCACAATAAGTTGGGTGAATGTTGGCCCATTCCTCCTGACAGAGCTTGTGTAACTGAGTCAGGTTTGTAGGCCTCCTTGCTCGCACACACTTTTTCAGTTCTGCCCACATATTTTCTATAGGATTGAGGTCAGGGCTTTGTGATGGCCACTCCAATACCTTGATTTTGTTGTCCTTAAGCCATTTTGCCACAACTTTGGAAGTATGCTTGGGGTCATTGTCCATTTGGAAGACCCATTTGCAACCGAGATTTAACTTTAACTGATGTCTTGAGATGTTGCTTCAATATATCCACATAATTGTACTTCCTCATGATGCCAGCTATTTTTGAAGTGCACCAGTCCCTCCTGCAGCAAAGCACCCCCACAACATGATGCTGCCACCCCGTGCTTCCTGGTTGGAATAGTGTTCTACAGCTTGCAAGCCTCCCCTTTATCCTCCAAACATAATGGTGGTCATTATGGCCAAACAGTTATTTTTTTGTTTCATCAGACCAGAGGACATTTCTCCAAAAAGTACGATCTTTGTCCCCATGTGCAGTTGAAAACCGTAGTCTGGCTTTTTTATGGCAGTTTTGGAGCAGTGGCTTCTTTCTTACTGAGCGGCCTTTCAGGTTATGTCGATATAGGACTCGATTTACTATGGATATAGATACTTTGTACCTGTTTCCTCCAGCATCTTCACAAGGTCCTTTGCTGTTGTTCTGGGATTGATTTGCACTTTTCGCACCAAAGTACGTTCATCTCTAGGAGAGAATGTCTCATATTTCCTGAGTGGTATGACGGCTCCGTGGTCCCATGGTGTTTATACTTGCGTACTATTGTTTGTACAGATGAATGTGGTACCTTCAGGTGTTTGGAAATTGCTCCCAAGGATGAACCAGACTTGTGGAGGTCCACAATTATTTTTCTGAGGTCTTGGCTGATTTCTTTTGATTTTACCATGATGTCAAGCAAAGGGGCACTGAATTTGAAGGTAGGCCTTGAAATACATCCGCACTCCAATTGACTTAAATTATGTCAATTAGCCTATCAGAAGCTTCTAAAGCCATAACATAATGTTCTGTTAAAAGGCACAGTCAACTTAGTGTATGTAAACTTCAAACCCACTGGAATTGTGATACAGTGAATTATAAGTGAAATAATCTGTAAACAATTTTTGGAAAAAGTATTGTGTCATGCACAAAGTAGATGTCCTAACCAACTTGCCAAAAATTAGTTTGTTAACAAGAAATTTGTGGAGTGGTTGAAAAACGAGTTTTAATGACTCCAACCTAAGTGTATGTAAACTTCCGACATCAACTGTATGTTAACATGGTCTATTTTCAGAACTTTTCTGGGATGCTTGATTGTTTTCATTGCTTTACTTGGAAGCAAAGCAGAAGTAGACATGCTCATGTGATTTATGTTATTGCAGGGTGAGCTGCACACAGTGGACTTCCTGCTAGGGCACACCGCCTTAGTGCTAACAGTATAACTCTGGTTCATAGGCAAATGATTACTGCATACAATAGTTGCAGGACCAGCAGGGGCATTCAGGGCAGTTAGAGGGACATAAATTAGGTTACTTACATTGTGTTTTCCAATGCCCCTGGAAAAATGTACATTTTCTGATGCATTATGATAACTCAGTGACACAATGGTAGGGATTAACTGAGCTGGGCTTGGGTCATTGATAAGTCATTGTCTCAACGCAGCCTTATAAGGCTGTGAAAGGATCCAGGAGCCAAAATTATTTGGGTGGATCCCATCCTTATGAAACAAGCTTTGTTTCCAGAAGGTATCAAAACGGTCAATAAATGTTACACCCAGAGCTGGAATAGTCTCATAGCCAATTATGGAGGGATAAAAGTCTCCTGAAAAGTATAATGTCAAGATTTAGGGGGGGCACAGAGCCAGATAATATGGGGCGTTTGTTGGTGTCAAGCAGAGACCCAATCAGTTCTTTAAAATCCATATTCAGCTGTTCTGAGCTGCATGTCAGCAATCAAGTGTAAGATATATAACTTCCAAAATACAGAAATACAGCAGGCATGAATCATACCAGCAGTATTTCTGTATTTTTAAAGTTAAATATCTTGAATATTTTATTGCTGACATGAAAACCATTTTGGGACTATATCAACAATGGACTAATGAAATGAATACCAAAATATAGTTTCAGGGTGGAATTTTACTTTAAGTATAATTAAACCATTAAATAAAATAATCACATTTTAAAGAGGATTTTGTTTTAAATTGCAAGGGTTTTGACTTGTCAACTCGTCTTCCATATGCACATGCTTAATGTTTCCTTATGGCACAGGATAAAAACAAGCTACATGGGCTCTGGAAAAACTATACAGAAGGTAGAATATTTGAGTAAACATCCTGAAAATGAGGATATAGTTTATGGCTCAAATGTTTAGAGTAAACCACCTTAACTGGTTTCACATTGGGATTCATTTTTCAATTATTGATGCTGCTGCAAATATGTACAAAATAATTGCCAAAGTTTTTTTGCTAGATCTGTGTTTTAAGCCTACGGTATCACATTATCTTGTGGACTTTTATGGCAGCATTATTGTATTGACATTTAATGCGTTTGTTGACACTGCTCATTTTAAATCCTGCTAGAACATGTCCTCCTATACACATTTAATAGCGCACTGGCCCGAAACTAATGAAGACAGATCGTGTGTTGGAATACAACACTGCAATATTGCAAACAAAAGCATGTGTCAAATCAACAGGCTAACACTCACAGGTAAACCTGGACTTAAAGCTTGTGAGCAAGGTCCACTGAGATAAGAGAGACCACAACTGACGTAGACTTGGTTTATGTTACAGAGAAGGGAGGTATCAGTTTACTGCACTATAGTACAGCGCTCCAGGCAGCCGTTGACCAGGAAGACGGGGCTCGACTGAACTACAGGAGTTGCGAGTATGTTTGAGAGGAAAATGGAGAAGAAAGGCACACATAGATTTGGCTTGAGATTTCTCACATTGCTCTGCCTGATAACTGCTCAACATGCTGGGGCGGACATGATATTTACGAAAGCGATCGTTCAAACGCGTTACTTTAACACAAGTGACAACCAAACGGTGTTACAGAGCTGTGAGTGTGGATTATATGGGCTCCACTCTTCTGTCACCTCGGTTTCCGGAGAGGTGATTCTTCCTAATTCAAATCCCTTAGCCTGTGGTCTCCAGATAGGCTTTAACAGCTCAGAGCTGTGGATCGCCCTTATTCAGAGGGGGAACTGCACCTTCGCTGAGAAGATCAAGACTGCTGCTGAAAGTGGAGCCACTGGTGTGGTTATTTACAACCTTCCTGGTACAGGCGACGAGGTAACCCCCATGGTGCACCATGGTGAGTGATTCGGTTACCTTCCAATTGGTAGTGCTTCAGCCTTTTTGTTTTTCTATTCCTTACAGAATTGCAAGCTTAATAACTAACTAGAAAATGCCATTTACTTAAGTAAACGGAATTAAATGTGGTGACACTGATGCACATTTGCAACAATGTACATATGTGAGAGTGGATTCTCGGCCCTCACTAGCATGAAAACTAAATGCAGGCACAGACTGTGTGGAAAAATGATTTAAGACTGAGACTCTCCAATACAACCCAACATGGCAGAGTTATGTGCATCCTTTCAAGCACACCATAAATGAAGCCCACTATTGTTGTGTCGTCTGCAAACTTGATTATTGAGTTGGAGGTGTGCATGGCCACACAGTCATGGTTGAACAAGGAATACAGGAGGGAGCTGAGCACGCAACCTTGTGGGGCCCCTATGTTGAGGATCAGCGAAATGGAGGTGTTGTTTCCTACCTTCACCACCTGGGGACGGCCTGTCAGGAAGTCCAGAACCCAATTGCACAGGGCGGGGTTGAGACCCAGGGCCCCAAGCTTAATGATGAGCTTGGAGGGTACAATGGTGTTGAATGCTGAGCTATAGTCAATGAACATTATTCTTACATAGGTATTCCTCTTGTCCAGATGGTATAGGGCAGTGTGCAGTGTGATGGCGATTACATCGTAGGTGGACCTATTGGGGGCGGTAAGCAAATTGAAGTGGGTCTAGAGTGACAGGTAAGGTGGAGGTGAAATGATCCTTGACTAGTCTCTCAAAGCACTTCATAATGACAGAAGTGAGTGCTACGTGGTGATAATCATTTTGTTCAGTTACCTTTGCCTTCTTGGGTACAGGAACAATGGTGGCCATCTTGAAGTATGTGGGGAGAGCAGACTGGGATAGGGAGAGATTGAATATGTCCGTAAACACATTGGGATTGGTATTTATGCAAATGTTACCAACCTGCTCGATTCGGTCTTATGTAGCAAAATTTGGAATTGTGTTTTTTACATTGGATAAAAGTAGAGACTCAGAGATAGAAAATGGTATATAATACATTACAGTTGAGGAACAATGGTAAGGTAATTCTGCTTTGATAGTTGATAAACTTGTTACCCCACTTTTGAGAAAATGTCCCTTGAATATGTTGGTACAGCACACCTACTGGAGAGCTCTTTTTTGTCAACACCAGGTATTCCCAAACTGGGGTACGTGTACCCCCTGGGGTATGTGCAATGCCGTCGGGGGTACGCCAGATAAAAATGGGATTCACATTTTCAAACAGTACATTTATATTTTCCAACGGGGGTATACATTCAGGTGAGTTTTTTTTCTCGCCTGAGTAGCCTCGTTTCACTGCCAAAAATAAAATGAAACCATTTAGTGTTCAGCGAAATAACAACACAATGTCAAATACAGGTAGTCTAGTCAAATAATGAAATGAAAGGCACAAAAAAACTATACAGACAATGCCTTCATCAAACAACACTGTTTCATGACGCATCAGGGACATGGCAGGAGATGTTTTGAAACAATTACTTCTTTGCATACAAGCCAATGAATTATATGCGTTACAGCAGGATGAGTCAACAGATGTGGTGGGCCTGGCACAGCTCCTGGTATATGACTGTTACATTTATGGGGGGTCAATTAAGGAAGACATCCTCTTCTGCAAACCACTGAAACGAGTCCCAAATATGGTTGTAGTGTAAAAAGTATTAGTAGTATAAAAAAAAAAATTCAAGCACGCTGACCAGTGGCGGTCTGGACGTTTAAAAGTAGTTTGGGTGTTGGTAGCTTATACGGTTTTGGCGCTACAGGTGGCAGCCAATAATAATAAAATATGAAGAAAAAAAACATTTAGGTTGTGCTTTGCTTTTCATGAGTGCATTGTGAAGTTTAATTTAATACAAAAATAAAGCGAACTGGATGGAAAATGTCTTAAATCTTCAACATAGAAATGCTATGAAAAATAATTTACAGATACTCATTGCAAATTATGGAGTAATTGATTCACCAAATTATAGTATGAATGAGGAAGCTAAATATTTTAAGCAAATGTCTCCTCCATTTCCACTGAATGATAACAGTAAGGATTTTTTCCCTAGTAATAATGTAAAATTAACAAATTGTACAGAAATACCTGTGTGAAGGCCAACTTACAGAGTAGGAACTTCAAGGCAATTAAATCCTTTCAGTCTGGAAAAGGGCTTGATTGCATACCAGTAGAGGGTTTGATTGCATACCAGTAGAGGGTTTGATTGCATACCAGTAGAGGGTTTGATTGCATACCAGTAGAGGGTTTGATTGCATACCAGTAGAGGTACAGTACCAGTCAAAGGTTTGGACACACCTATTCAGGGGGTTTTCTTTATTTTTTATTATTTTCTACATTGTAGAATAATAGTGAAGACATAATTATGAAATAGCACACATGAAATCACATAGTAACCCCCAAAAAAGTGTTAAACAAATCAAATTATATTTTATATTTGAGATTCTTCAAATAGCCACCATGAATGCATTTCAATTAACAGGTGTGCCTTGTTAAAAGTTAATTTGTGGAATTTCTTTCCTTCTTAAAGCGTTTGAGCCAATCAGTTGTGTTGTCACAAGGTATGGGTGGTATACAGAAGATAGCCCTATTTGGTAAAAGACCACAGCTCAAATAGGCAAAAAGAAATGACAGGCCATCATTACTTTAAGACATGAAGGTCAGTCAATACGGGAAATTTCAATAACTTTTTCAATAAACTAAAGTTTCTTCAAGTGCAGTCGCAAAAACTATCAAGCTCTATGATGAAACCGGCTTTCATGAGGACCGCCACAGGAAAAGAAGTCCCAGAGTTACCTCTACTGCAGAGGATAAGGTCATTAGATTTACCAGCCTCAGAAATTGCAGCCCAAATAAATGCTTCAGAGTTCAAGTAACAGACTCACCTCAACATCAACTGTTCAGAGGAGACATTGTGAATCAGGCCAAATAGTCACATTTCTGCAAAGAAACCACTAAAGGATACCAATAAGAAGAAGAGACTTGCTTGCGCCAAGATACACAAGCAATGGACATTAGACATGGACATTAGATCAGTGTCTTTGTGAGATGTGGTGTGGTTGAACGGATGATCTCAGCATTTGTATTCCGAACCGTAAAGCATGGAGGAGAAGGTGTTATGGTGTGGAGGTGCTTTGCTCGTGATACGGTCTGTGATTTATTTAGAATTCAATGCACACTTAACCAGCATGGCTACCACAGCATTCTGCAGCGATACTCCATCCCATCAGGTTTGGGTTTAGTGGGACTATCGTTTGTTTTTCAACAGGACAATGACCCAACACACCTCCAGGCTGCGTACGGGCTATTTTACCAAGGAGAGTGATGGAGTGCTGCATCAGATGACCTGGCCTTCACAATCCCCGACCTCAACCAAATTGAGATGGTTTGGGATGAGTCGGACCGCAGAGTGAAGGAAAAGCAGCCAACAAGTGCTCAACATATGTGGGAACTCCTTCAAAACTGTTGGAAAAGCATTCCAGGTGAAACTGGTTGAGAGAATGCCAAGGTGTTATCAAGGCAACGGGTGGCTATTTGAAGAATCTCAAATATAAAAGATATTTAGATTTTTTTTTAAACACTTTTGGTAACTACATGATTCCAAATGTGTTATTTCATAGTTTTGATGTCTTCACTATTATTGTACAATGGAGAAAATATTAAAAATAAAGAAAAACTCTTGAATGAGTAAATGTGTGCAAACTTTTGACTGGTACTGTATGTATGTATATATATATATATATATATATATATTTGTTTTTTAAATACATTTTTTTAAACAAAAGTAGTGCACTGAAATAGAAAAATAGTAAAAATAAAGACAAACTCTTGAATGAGTAGGTGTTCTAAAACTTTTGACCGGTGGTGTACCTAACTCTTTCTCTACGCTACGGCATTAGATAGTCGGATAGGGTGTAAATGAGCCCCTGTGGTTTCATCAAACACTATCACAACTTTTCACTCCGACACATCATTACTCTTGCTTCCTACCTTGGCCCTTTTTATGCTTACTTTATTAGTTGGTCCACTGCTTTCTGTATCATGGTCTGTCTTCTTCCTATGTCTTTCCACTACTGACCAGTGGCAACCCGTTTTGAGCCCCACCTGTTTAGCTAAAAATGTTATTGTATGTTATTTTGCCATTAATTCATGTCACATATCAGTTTGCAAACAATGTAAAGATGAATGTATTGAATGAATAAAGACACATACAAACATGGTCTCTTTCTTGCTTTCTTGAGTAAGGCAGCTTCAAAATGCAGGTGTTTCAGCCTAGCTCAGTGCTTTCTGTGGTGAAGGGGCAGCCAGTGGAAAATACAGAGTGTAGGCGTTGGTAATCTTCTCTAGTTGTGCAGTGATTGGCTCTGGTGTTCTGTAACTGATTGGGGACACTACGTCACCTCAGAATCTACAGGGAGAGCTAGGCAATTCAAGCCCCATTGGGTGCTGTCATAAATTTACATGAGAAGTGCCCATCCAAGAAGGCCACAACTAAAATGAGATCAAATAAAATAAAACAATAAAATCATATTTTATTTGTCACATGCGCCGAATACAACAGGTGTAGGTAGACCTTACAGTGAAATGCTTACTTACAAGCCCTTAACCAACAATGCAGTTAATAAAAATAAGTGTTCAAGTATTTACTCAAATAAACATAAGTAAAATGTGCTTCAATGTGGTGCTCTTATTCTTCTCACTTTGCTTGGTGAGGTAGATTGCTGCTATAACTTGATGACCCTTCACATACCTAACCATTTCCTTAGCTCTCTTGTAGAGTGTATCCATGGTTTTCAGTGCCATGATGTCCTTGAGGAGCAGAGTCAATGCATGAGCAGCACAGCCAGTGGGTGTGATGTGAGGGTAGGACTCCTCCACTTTAGACCAAGCAGCCTTCATGTTCGCAGCATTGTCTGTCACCAGTGCAAATACCTTCTGTGGTCCACGGTCATTGATGACGGCCTTCAGCTCATCTGCAATGTAGAGACCGGTGTGTCTGTTGTCTCTTGTGTCTGTGCTCTTGTAGAATACTGGTTGAGGGGCGGAGATGATGTAGTTAATTATTCCTTGCCCATGAACATTTGACCACCCATCAGAGATGATTGCAATTACAGTCTGCTTTCTCTAGGATTTGCTTATCCTTCACTTGAATTCTGTTGAACTCTGCATCCAGCAAATGAGTAGATAAAGCATGTCTGGCTGGAGGGATGTATGCTGGGCTAAGAACATTCAGAAATCTCTTCCAATACATATTGCCTGTGAGCATCAGAGGTGAACCAGTTGCATACAGAGCTTGTGCAAGACATTCATCAGCATTTCTCTGACTACGTTCCTCAATTGAGTCAAGGAGAACCATGAGCTGTTGCTATTGATAAGGTGTCTGATTCAACATTTTCACCTCGAATAGAAGTAGAGGGACTTTTGTCAGAGGTTGCTTGTGCTTGAGCACTGAGGCAACTTTATGCACTTGGCCAGATGATTCTGCATCGTTGTTGCATTCTTCAAATATGTTTTGGCACAGTATTTGCAAATGTACACAGCATTTCCTTTTACATTAGCTGCAGTGAAATGTCTCCACACATCAGATAGTGCCGTGGCATTTTCCTCTAAAGATTAGAAAACAATTGTCAAAAAAAACCTAAATACAATTCCATGTACAGATAAATAGTTAAGTAGTTAGATTAAACAACTCCCTTGTAAGATACATGTTTTAAAATGAAACATGTATGGAAACAGATAAATTAACACTCCTCAGTTAGCAGGATCAAGCAAGCTAAAACCCACATGGTAGCAAAACTAACTAGCAGAAATTGTTAACAAGTTAGAAATTATTTAAACACACTTTGCTGTAGGCTACTATGTATTAGTTAACATGTCATAAAATATATTCACCCCACCCAGTATTGTAATCAAAACTTACCAGAAAGCATGTAGTCCTTGTCTCAGACAGTGTAGTAGTTTGGGCTCAATAGCATCTCATTAGTGTGCAAGATCTTGAGAATCAGCTCTACATGTGATGGAAGAATGCATTGTGTATGCAGAGGGTTGCAATTCCAATGAATTGGGAATAGTTTCACCAAAATATGCCACAAGACCTAGAATTGCCTTATGTGTATCCCACAAAAAAAGTTAACTGTTATAAGCTAACTTTTTTGATGAATTTAAGCAAAATTCCCAAAATTCCAAGCTTAACTTCCCATGGAAAATGTCAATCCCCTTTGCAACCCTAGTTGTTACCCACCTTTACCACCTGGGGGCAGCCCGTCAGGAAGTCCAGGATCCAGTTGCAGAGGGAGGTGTTTAGTCCCAGGGTCGTTAGCTTAGGGATGAGCTTTGAGGGCACTATGGAGTTGAATGCTGAGCTGTAGTCAATTAATAGCATTCTCACGAAGGTATTCTTTCTGTCCAGGTGGGAAAGGGCAGTGTGGAGTGCAATAGATATTGCATCTTCTGTGGATTTTTTGGGGCGATATGCAAATTGGAGTGGGTCTAGGGTTTCTGGGATAATGGTGTTGATGTGAGCCATGACCAGCCTTTCAAAGCAGCACTTTTTTATTTAACCTTTATTTAACTAGGCGAGTCAGTTAATAACAAATTCTTATTTACAATGACGGCCTACCCCGGTCCAAACCCAGACGACGCTGGGCCAATTGTGCGCCGCCACATGGGACTCCCAATCACGGCCGGATGTGATACAACCTGGATCGAACTAGGTACTGCAGTGATGCCTCTTGTACAGAGATGCAGTATGTTAGACCACTGCGCCACTCGGGAGCCCAACTAATGGTTTGGTAGGAATCAGTGGCTAACGGCAAACGTCGCAAAGCAATCACTATTTTGCTTCCCCTGCCTGCTATTCAGTGGATAGGGTGTGTGGTCCAAGTCTGGGTTTAAGGATTTAAAACATTTGTCTGAAAGGGTCTCTTTTCCAAGCTTAAAAGGATAAACATTCACACGGGGCAGTGGGACATGGGACAGTAAAGGTTGAATACATTGGCCATGCTCTCAATCCAGCATGACTTCTGCCGCTTTCAAAACAACTGGAAACTAAAAACTCAGAATTCAGTGAGTTCAGAAAAACTCTGAAAAAAAACGAGGCTGACTGGGAAAATAATTTTGAACGGTCATCCAACTCGGAAACTCGGGCCTCTTTCTAGAGCTCCGACCGGAAGATCACTGACGTCATGATTCAACCTTATTTTTTTCCGAGTTTCCTGTTGTCTTGAAAGCACCATAAATCCAGAGAATGCCAGACTTTGATGACAGAATTTGCCCTCAAGAAAGCTCGCCGCACCACCTTCCTGTTCAAGTGAGCACAGCACAAGGTGAGTCCAAAAATGTCTTGTATGCTGCTGCATAAATTATGTAATATGCCAGGGAGATATGTATACTGTAGCTAATAAAGTAATATTAAGTGTATGTTGTGTAGTAAGCTGTTAGTAGCTCACCCTAATAATTTGGTCTATTTTCCCATCTTAATTTTGCTTACTGCTCTGACTTGGTGGTGCACATGTAGCCTATAGCCTGTTTTAGAGAAATGTCATCATTGAATATTGTAAGAGCTTTCATTGTCTGCTTATATGCCCCCTTTATTTATCCTAGGTTTCTGACTTGGTGTACAGGGAGAATACTGTAAGAACAGCCCATGTTCTGAATTCTGTCGCTGTACATTTCAAAAGTGCTGAACAAATACTATGACTATGTCGGTCCTAGCTCGCTGTCTTAATCAAAATTATGGATTGCCTCTTATGCGCTCTTCGTCCCCTTATGCCATAGTTTGTACATCTCAATTGTCAATAGAAACCAAATTTGTTTAAACAAGTCATCCATATCAGCAATGTTTTTTTTAAAGGCAGTAAATGAGTCTGAATGAACTGTTTTGCTGCCAAACAAGGCTCTGCTGATAACCAGGTGTAGCAGTGATAAGGATTCATCCCATGGTGCTGAAAATAAATCTCTGCTGTTGGGACAGCTTTATGCAGTTCCTAACAGTTTGTGGTCCCCGTTGTAGTGCAATTAATGTATTGTTTAGTTTTGTATACTGGCTTTGCTGGTATGCATTAAAAAACCTTTTTCGGGAGTTTACCCAACCAAGATGTACATGCTAAAATTGATACTGGATCGACTACTCACACGAATCCTCTTAGGATCCCTCCCCCTTGAGCCATCTTCTACTTTCTTCACTGCCTCAGCGTATGACACCCTCTGCACTATAGCGTTAGACCCATGCCTCGGAGCGCCTCTGGTGTCAAACATAACATCCCTAATATGGCACTACTTTAAATAAAACAAAAAACAAAAAGGCAATTAAAACTTGTTGTATAATTAATGAATATGATTTGTTTGTTTAGGATTCCTGGCAATGTACATTTTTGTATGTATGCTTGTTTGCATGTGACTATTCCTCTTGTTTGTTGATATTTGTTAATAAAAATAATAAAAAATAAAACATAACATGTTTGCCCCTCCCACCTATCTGTTTCACGTCTCAGGTAGGCCTAACCCGCGAAAGTCAGCTTGGACAGAATACAATAATGGACTAATATTTGCCATATTCTAATAATTATCATGTGCCAACGGCCAGTGCCATGTTGAATCTTGTACTCCTGTAGATCTGAAAGAGTTGGATAGTTAAACTTGCCAGCCAACCACAAAAGCAAGACAAAGCAATTCAGGCACAAACATGTATTTTTCAAGCAGTAGGTATTTATAATTAAATGTTGAGTGAAGCCTTATAGTTATGTGATGACATCAATTATTTGGCAATCATCATTTATTCGAAAACACAGTTTCCATCATAATTTGTCGCAATTAAGAAAGTTCGACCAAATAAACATGCACTCCTGTCGAACGAATAAAAATGTTGTCGATCTTAAGAACATATCTCCTTTCTGTCGTTTCATTACACATCTCACAATGTTTATTTTTTATTTTTTGTCGAATAAACGTGGGTCAATGGAAACCTGCCTATTATTGCACTGTTCAATCAATTACTGTCCTTTCAGCAACATAGGCTACGGCCTAGCCTAACATCAGCAAATTTGCAAGCATTTTATCGTTAACATTGTTATTTCGCCGTAAATAACCACCGAGGTTTGGTTTAAATGTGTGCTTCTCCTTTAAGCGTGAAGATGGGAGTGTACTACTCAATTTGACCTCGACGAAGAGGACTCGACTTCAAACTAGTTCACCTGTCAGCGGCGTCTGACATTATATTCCTAGTTACACTGCAACTTTTTAATTTTTTTAACATTTCATACCTTTTATCGACTGTTGAACGCGGAAAGGCACTATAGAAACCCACGTCGTAAACAGGATTATGGAACCTTTAGCGAAACGATATCTATTGTCATGGCTGTTTGTGGCTTCAAGTCTTCAGGTGACGAGTTTGCATTTTGCGGATGCGACTTACATATGTACAGCCTACCTGAATGTGTCGTTTATTGATTCTGTAAACAACGAAACCGTATGGCGACAAGAGGAAAGCGGACTATATGGACAACAATCTCCTAAAGTCACAGTGATGGGCGACGTGTATTTACCTGATCCGATTTACAGTTGCGAAAGTAATACTTTTTATGATGTACCCAGTGGGTCAAAGGGCTGGATCGCCTTAATTCAACGCGGCCAACTATGTTCTTTTTCAGAGAAGATCAATGTTGCGGCCAGTAAAGGAGCTATTGCTGCTGTAATTTTTAATGATCTTGGTACAGACAATCGAGTCATCCAAATGTCGCACCCAGGTATGTAGCCTACATCAACATTGGCAACTCGGCTATATATTAGCCCATAGACGTTATTAACTACCTTGAACGTCTTCACGAAGGTTCCTTTATCCGGTGGAGTTTTGTTATTAAGAGCCCCGACACTCGTTCTGGAAGTTAAAATGCATCGCTTGCGGTACGGTTTTGGAAACATATGGACTATCTTTCATATAAGCGATACATAATAATACAAACAAAAGGTTAAATGACTAATCACATTTTTAATGGGTTAATGTTCCACCCTGTCATATCTCAGTTTACAGCGCCTGTTTACGTAAAACAGGCGGAAAACAGAGCTCACCTGTGCTAATTACCTAGCATGATCTAACACCTGTGTGTAAGGGTAACTGGGGAGGAAGTGTAGTTCGTCAGCTTTGTGTATGGATCTGTGCAAACATGTTAGTGTACCTTTTTTAACTTGTTATTTCTCGCTGATATCTTGTGACATCACAAGCGATTGTTATTAACGTTTCTAAACGACAGAGCGTCGGAATTGTAGTTAGCATGGTCCCACTGAATCGGTGTTTAACTGACAACTCTTAAATATGCACTATGCAAAAATCGCTCCGCATTATCCTGGTTGCTAAAATTATAATTGTCACAAACGGATTTACAAAAAATGCAAGTGTAGTGTAGAGAATCATTGTACCATCTAAACCGCTGTGAAATATTTTTTTATAGACAAAAATATTGTAATTTCAGCTGTTTAAAGCTGGTGTACAAAACCGAAAGTACAAGACGAAAAAACGAAACTTAAGAACGGGAAGCATATAAATATCGCATATAGAACATATCTACAGCTTCTTTTAACTTGCTTGCAATTAGAATGAAACGTTATATAACTCACTCTTCTATGTGAATGTGATCCAGTCACCCAAAAAGTTAAATATTGCAGAATGCTTTGTTAATGCCTTGGGTTCTGGAGAACAACTCTACATGTGTTCCACTTCATTCACTCAATACTTTTTTTTTTATTTTTTATGAAACGATCTCATAGCCTAATGGTCAAGACAAGTTGGTTGATTTTAGATTTGAACTGAAACCGCAATTAACCTTGTAATATTTAGTCCCTATGAACTGTACAGTGACTCTGCTGATTTAGGGAATACGGACAACATTTATGAAATGTTTCTGTTTGGATGAGTCACATGGTTGGTTGTCAGAAACGAGGGGCCTCTGTTCTAGTGTGATAAGTAAGGTTTGAAGTCAACTGTGTGTAAACATCTAAATAGTACTGTACTCAGAATTATAATTAAATTCTAGTGAAGTACTTGTTAACCTAAAAAAAGTAAGAAATATTCCAAGTTGACATTGTTGGCTAAAACAATTGAGTCTTGTTCAACGTCGCTCATCTGTGCTTGACTGGTGTAAGCTTTATGCACCAGTTGTCATTTCCAATTTAGATAATTTCTAGTTGGATTCAACACAATGAAAATTAACATTAAGTCCTAACACTTGCTGAGATGGACTGGATGACAACCTGTGTAATGGATCATTCTATTGTTTAAAACTCTGAAGATGTGTGCTTTCACAGAGAACAATACACATTGACACTAATATTCCATAACAAGTGGAGTTTGTCTACACATGAGGATCCGGACAAGAAAATCATCACAATCGTCTGGGAAAACCCTAACCGTGTGACCTACTAACTCATAAGTACCACCATCTAAAGATAGGAGACTCACGAACACTGCTCTACGACATCCGCAAGCTTTAGGAAGTCGTCTGAACTCTGTCACGGATGTCCTCATTTCTCACAAAACTGACCCTCTAGACCAAACCGTTGGAGCTACAAACTCATGTCACCAATATCAAAAGGGAAGACTCACAAACACGAAGGTGTCTGTTCTGCTCTATGATGCAGACGAAAGTAACCCAGTACTGGGCTGTAAAAATTGCAGGAGGTTCATATGGGGTAAAATGTGCCACAAATTACACGACCAAACATGGTTCTAAAATGTGTATTTCTTCCCCTTGAGTTTTCTTATCTCATGGATATAGAACAAACACTTCAAAACCTTATCCTAATTTTACATATTTTTTATTTAACCTTTATTTAACTTGTGATTCATTTAAAAAAAAATGAAGTGTTTCATCGAATACATTTTATATACACTGCTCAAAAAAATAAAGGGAACACTTAAACAACACAATGTAACTCCAAGTCAATCACACTTCTGTGAAATCAAACTGTCCACTTAGGAAGCAACACTGATTGACAAATTTCACATGCTGTTGTGCAAATGGAATAGACAACAGGTGAAAATTAAAGGCAATTAGCAAGACACCCCCAATAAAGGAGTGGTTCTGCAGGTGGTAACCACAGACCACTTCACTTCTCAGTTCCTATGCTTCCTGGCTTATGTTTTGGTCACTTTTGAATGCTGGCGGTGCTTTCACTCTAGTGGTAGCATGAGACGGAGTCTACAACCCACACAAATGGCTCAGGTAGTGCAGCTCATCCAGGATGGCACATCAATGCGAGATGTGGCAAGAAGGTTTGCTGTGTCTGTCAGCGTAGTGTCCAGAGCATGGAGGCGCTACCAGGAGACAGGCCAGTACATCAGGAGACGTGGAGGAGGCCGTAGGAGGGCAACAACCCAGCAGCAGGACCGCTACCTCCGCCTTTGTGCAAGGAGGAGCAGGAGGAGCACTGCCAGAGCCCTGCAAAATGACCTCCAGCAGGCCACAAATGTGCATGTGTCTGCTCAAACGGTCAGAAACAGACTCCATGAGGGTGGTATGAGGGCCCGACGTCCACAGGTGGGGGTTGTGCTTACAGCCCAACACCGTGCAGGACGTTTGGCATTTGCCAGAGAACACCAAGATTGGCAAATTCGCCACTGGCGCCCTGTGCTCTTCACAGATGAAAGCAGGTTCACACTGAGCACGTGACAGAGTCTGGAGCTGTGGAGAACGTTCTGCTGCCTGCAACATCCTCCAGCATGACCGGTTTGGCGGTGGGTCAGTCATGGTGTGGGGTGGCATTTCTTTGGGGGTCCGCACAGCCCTCCATGTGCTCGCCAGAGGTAGCCTGACTGCCATTAGGTACCGAGATGAGATCCTCAGACCCCTTGTGAGACCATTTGTTGGTGCGGTTGGCCCTGGGTTCCTCCTAATACAAGACAATGCTAGACCTCATGTGGCTGGAGTGTGTCAGCAGTTCCTGCAAGAGGAAGGCATTGATGCTATGGACTGGCCCGCCCATTCACCAGACCTGAATCCAATTGAGCACATCTGGGACATCATGTCTCGCTCCATCCACCAACGCCACGTTTCACCACAGACTGTCCAGGAGTCCAGGTCTGGGAGGAGATCCCTCAGGAGACCATCCGCCACCTCATCATGAGCATGCCCAGGCGTTGTAGAGAGGTCATACAGGCACGTGGAGGCCACACACTACTGAGCCTAATTTTGACTTGTTTTAAGGACATTACATCAAAGTTGGATCAGCCTGTAGTGTAGTTTTCCACTTTAATTTTGAGTGTCACTCCAAATCCAGACCTCCATGGGTTGATAAATTTGATTTCCATTGATAATTTGTGTGATTGTGTTGTCAGCACATTCAACTATGTAAAGAAAAGTATTTAATAAGAATATTTCATTCACATCTAGGATGTGTTATTTTAGTGTTCCCTTTTATTTTTTTGAGCAGTGTATATACACACACACACACACACACAGTTGAAGTCGGAAGTTTATATACACTTAGGTAGGAGTCATTAACTCGTTTTTCAACCACTCCACAAACTTATTGTTAAACTATAGTTTGGCAAGTCTGTTAGGACATCTACTTTGTCCATGACAAGTAATTTTTCCAACAATTGTTTACAGACAGATTATTTCACTTATAATTCACTATCACAATTCCAGTGGGTCAGAAGTTTACATACACTAAGTTGACTGTGCCTTTAAACAGCAGAAAATTATGTCAGGGCTTTAGAAGTTTCTAAAGCACCTTCAGTGCCTCTTTGCTTGAATCATGGGAAAATCAAAAGAAATCAGCCAAGACCACAGAAAATAAATTGTAGACCTCCACAAGTCTGGTTCATCCTTGGGAGCAATTTCCAAACGCCTGAAGGTACAACGTTCATCTATACAAACAATAGTACGCAAATATAAACACCATGGCACCACGCAGCCGTCATATCGCTCAGGAAGGAGACGTGTTCTGTCTCCTAGAGATGAATGTACTTTGGTGCGAAAACTGTGTTATCAATCCCAGAACAACAGCAAAGGACCCTGTGAAGATGCTGGAGGAAACGGGTACAAAAGTACCTATATCCACAGTAAAATTAGTCCTATATCGACATAACCTGAAAGGCCACTCAGCAAGGTAGAAGCCACGGCTCCAAAACCACCATTAAAAAAGCCAGACTACGGTTTGCAACTGCACATGGGGACAAAGCTTGTACTTTTTTGGAGAATTGTCCTCTGGTCTGACAATTCAAAAATAGAACTGTTTGGCCATAATGACCATTGTTATGTTTGGAGGAAAAAGGGAGAGGCTTTCAAGTCGAAGAACACCATCCCAACCGTGAAGCACAGGGGTGGCAGCATCATGTTGTGGGGGTACTTTGCTGCAGGAGGGACTGGTGTACTTCACAAAATAGATGGCATCATGAGCATACTTCCAAAGTTGTGGCCAAATGGCTTAAGGACAACAAAATCAAGGTATTGGAGTGGCCATCACAAAGCCCTGACCTCAATCCTATAGAACATTTGTGGGCAGAACTGAAAAAGCGTGTGTGAGCAAGGAGGCCTACAAACCTGACTCAGTTACACCAGCTCTGTCAGGAGGAATGGGTCAAAATTCACCCAACTTATTGTGGGAAGCTTGTGGAAGGCTACTCAAAACGTTTCACCCAAGTTAAACAATTTAAAGGCAATGCTACCAAATACTTAGTGTATGTTGTCATTGGCTCAATGACTGGAAGTCAATGGGAACAGCTAGCATGTCATTGCGCTAGAAGCAATGCACCCCCCACCATTGCCACCACTGCTGGAGGAAAAAAATACTATGGGAAACACGGATACTTTGCAATAGATATGTTTTGACATTAAATTACACCATATTCATACATTGCTCGTTAAATATTTTTGATAGACACATTAGGCCTATAGTGAAATTCAGTTGAGGGCACTTGGGGGCATATTTAAGGCCCAGCCTGTATATGTGAGGATAGTGTGATGTTTCCTCATACTTTGTTTTCCCCCTGGTTACAGGAACCGAAGGTATGGTTGCTATCATGATTGGTCACCGACGGGGCATGGAGATTGTTGAGCTAATCAGGCAAGGGATTCCGGTCTCGATGACTATTGAAGTGGGTAAGCAGCATGGTCCCTGGATGAGCCACTACTCGGTCTTCTTTGTCTCCATCTCCTTCTTCGTGGTAACAGCAGCCACTGTGGGCTACTTCATCTTCTACTCAGCTCGCCGCCTCAACAGCGTTCGTCTACAAAACCGCAAACAGGTCAGTCTCCAGTCTCTCGAACAATGACAATTATTTACCCTGAATTATATATGCAGGGCTCCCTTATGAAAGAGACCCTGGTCTCAATGGTTACTCTCTTTTTTTAAAATAAAGGTCAAATCAAACAATTCAGTGGTTTGTGATGAAACAGAATACTACAGCACTATCACCTTTTGATCTGTAGAACAATATGACTGGGGAAATTCCACTGGAAACAGTTGTTTTCCTTTCCTGCGTCAAACATGCCTTCTCTTGTGTGTGTGTTTCAACGAACTGGAAACATTATGGAACACTTAGTTGGGCTACACAGTTTGGGGTGTGTCAGCATTCCTCAGCAATACAGAGGGAGTCAGGCGAAACTAAAATAAAGAGAACATTTCCTGTTGAGTCAGTGTATGTAGAGGTGATTCATATATATATATGGACAGCAATGTATCTTATTATAATATTTTATGTTGTTTTCCTGTTTTCTGCCTTTGGGATCTTGTGCTTTAGCTTCTTTCTGAAATCTGTGTTGGGATAGAGCGGCAGTGAGTTTCCCTTCTAAAAGGCATGGTAGGAGTCCTGACCTGTACTGGTTTTCTTTCACATGGTGACAAGATCCCACCTTGTGTTTTGTCTTTTACAGTTCTTTGCCCTTACAGCTTTGCACACGTTCTTTGTCTGCAGGTGTCTGTCCCAAGCAGCTTGTTTATTTGTCTCTTTATATTCTTTTAACACAAGAACCCTGCAGGAAAAAGGAAAAGTTTCTTTGTCCAAAGGTTTTGTCAGATTGTATTCACTGAGTGTAACTGAACTGTCAGGCTTATATGGTGGAGAAAAGTTTACTATGGGAAGAATGCTCAGTTCTACTCAATGGTAGCGTTTCCAAAAAACCTTTGAACCTGCTGCTGCGCAACAAGTATTTCCACTTCATCTGATTGGATCTGGGCTGTTATGCAAGGTAAAACCACTCACGTGAACAGGCCCATGATTTTCAAAGTTACAGTACTTTTCTCAGCACTGTTTCCTCCTGCATATAGGGGGTAACCTTGACTTTGAAGACTGACAGGCTCTGTTTACTTATTAGCAGTGTACCACGTATTGTCCTTGCTTCATGATCACTCCCAGAAGCAGTGAAGCTGTGTGTTGTCTGAAGCACCCGGTGGTCTAAGGGGTGTCTGTTCACGTGGCTGATTATCCAATGCTTTCTGCAGGGAGGCTGGGTAGACAGACTGATACAGAGAAGTGTATTTTTGAGTGGGTAGCTGAGCAGTTAGAGCAGAGCTGACTTCGCCCACTGAGCTAGGACCTTATGCTCAGAGGGCACAGGGCACCATTGTTCAGGCCGTAATCATATGCAAAACTCCAGCTTCGTGCTTGCCCTGTGAACTAGAATGACCGCAACTTGCCTCCCTCAAATCTACATATCGGTCAAGTGAACATGCAACAGTATTCACTTTAATATCTGCCCCTTTAAGGATTATGAAGAATGTTGTCAAGCATCAAAACCATCTGTGCCATGTTAGTCTTTGATATCCAAAACCAAACTCTTTCTATGCTGAACAAAAACACTTCCTGTTGTGAATATGTTGGCCCAGTGTTTCATCAGCTGAAATAAAAGATCTCAGAAATGTTCCATACTCACAAAAAGCGTATTACTCTCATTTTGTGCACTAATTTGTTTACATCCCTGTTAGTGAGCATTTCTTATTTGCCAAGATAATCCATCCACCTGACAGGTGTGGCATATCAATAAGCTGATTAAACAGCATGATCATTACACAGGTACACCTTGTGCTAGGGACAATAAAAGTATTGTCACACAACACAATGCCAAAGATGTCTCAAGTTTTGAGGGAGTGTGCAATTGGCATGCTGACTGCAGGAATGTTCACCGGAGCTGTTGCCAGAGAATTGAATGTTAATTTCTCTACCATAAACTGCCACCAACATCGTTTTAGAGAATTTAGCAGTATGTCCAACTGGCCTCACAACTGCAGACAACGTGTAACCACACCAGCCCAGGACCTCCACATCCGGCTTCTACACCTGTGGGATAGTCTGAGACCAGCCACCCGGACAGCTGATAAAACTGGGTTTGCACAACTGAAGAATTTTTGCCGAAACTGTCTCAGGGAAGCTCATCTGCGTGCTTGTCATCCTCACCAGGGTCTTGACCTGACTGCAGTTTGGCGTCATAACTAACTTAAGTGTGCAAATGCTCACCTCCAGCATGCCAGTGGCCATTGAAGAAGTGTGCTCTTCATGGATGGTTTTAACTGGGCAGGGGCAGATGGCAGACAGCGTTTTATGGTGTTGTGTGGGTGAGCGGTTTGCTGAGGTCAACGTTGTAAACAGAGTGCCCTGTGGTGGTGGGTTATGGTATGGGCAGGCATAAGCTGTATCACCCATTGAGCAGGTTTGGGATGCTCTGGATCGACATGTACTACATCGTGTTCCAGTTCCCGCAAATATCCAGCAACTTATTACAGCCATTGAAGAGGAGTGGGACAACATTCCACAGGCCACAATAAACAGCCTAATCAACTCTCTGCGAAGGAGATGTCGTACTGCATGAGGCAAATGTTGCTCACACCAGAAACTGACTGATTTTCGGGTCCATGTCCCTATTTTTTGTTTGTTTTGTATCTGTAACCAACAGATGCATATCTATAGATTATGGGCCTAATGAATTGACTGATTTACTTATGAACTGTAACTCAGTATATTTTTGTTCAGTGTATATCACAGAAAACATCTACATAATGACATTTTCCAGAGAATCCTCAAAGCCAATATTGACCCTGACTCATCCTGTCTCCTAAATCCCCTTACATAACGTTGATTCTTCCTGTGTACAATTGTGCACATTTTGTCTTGTTGCCATGGGGAGGCTGCATGAGCACAGAGAGAGTAGTCTTTAATTGTGTATGTACAATATGTCCAAAGCATGATTTTATTGTATTTCCTAAATTTATAGTTTTAGAATTGAATCTGTCAGACTGTCCCTCCAGGATTATTTATGCCTAATACGAAAAGTCCTGGATCTACGTAAATCTGCTGTTTTGCCATCCTATATGCAAGCTGATGTAACGTTTCCAATACATGATCTCAGAGGAACGGCTTAATGACACAGGCAGGGGCTCCTCTAATGAACGCTCTGCTTCTCCCAGATCACCCATGTTCTCTAACACGACCTCGTCGCATACAGTTCTCCTGCTCCTTGTTATTTCAGTTGTTTCTGGTCACAGTATAGGAAATATTTTTATTTGTTTGCTTTGTTGTTGCATTCTAGTTATTACATAGTGATGTTTTTCAGTTGTCCACCCACGTAGTGGGTTGCTGAATGTGTTTGATTTAAATGAGTTGTCAGAGGAAGCAGATGAATAATGTCATTTAAACAGTAGCCTGCTCGCGTTCTAATACTGAACACGTTCTTCTCTCCAACAGAAACGTCTCAAGGCAGAGGCCAAGAAAGCCATTGGTCAGCTGCAAGTCCGGACTGTGAAACGGGGAGATGAGGTTAACATGTTTAAGTATAATACAGATGTGTTGATGGTTATTGTGCATCACTGAGGATAATTAAAAAATATGGTTGTTTCAAACTGGTAACATATGGCATACGCAATTCTTACTGATGTGTGTTGTATGGTTCTTGTTCTGAGGACATGCAGAGTATTGTAAGCTTCTGTTTTAACCCATTACTCAGACTACTGCACATTTTAAACAATTTTACTTTGTTGGTCTACATATGGGAAAGTGACTGCCTGTTTGTTCCCCTAATGACCATCAGGTCCTAATGGCCTGGTACTCAGGGCTCTATTGTCCCTCTAACCACTCTGACATCAATGCAAAACATTTAACGAAAATCACATCAAACACTTATCAAAACAGTATCATCAACTCACCTCACTGCGATGATCAGTTTGAAACGGAGTGTAAAACATGGTCATTGTGGATGTTTTAAAGCCTAACACAACAAAATGGACAACGCTTTCTAAAGGTGGTGATTCATTCAGAACACCCATATGCATATTGGAGCTTATGCATAGGCTTATGAGCCCAAGTTGTGCTGTTATCCAATACATAGCCCATTACAAATGGCAGGAAAAACACAATAAAACTGATTTAAGATGTCTTTGGCACATTGTTTAATTTTGGGAGTATAGGCTAGACCAAATGTTAGTAATTGCCTATGAGTGTGGACTGTATTATTATCGATACTGGATGGACTGGTTACCTTATGTTAGGCTCCAAACTTTCTATCCATGAATCTGGGAGAGAAGGTAAAGCCCTAGGCGAGGCTGTTGGTTCATTGATTGTGCAAGGCGGCTTACAATTATAGTGAATTTGTATATGATTTTGAATAGCCCAGTAATAGCTCCTCGAATAGTGTTTAACGTGTGGAGGGAAATAAGTGTTCTTGTATTTAGTTCTCTGCTGCGCCTATTACATCTATGCTATAAAACCAAGAATAGTTTGATGGCTGAAAATATTATCACTTGATGAGAACAGCTGTGCATCCTGAGGTAAGGAACGGAGCTAAAGCTTTTTTTTCTGACTTTCTCAAATCATCAATAGCCTATAGTCGCATCATTCAGCCCAAATGTTTTGATTTAAGGTTTGTATGATTCACAACTAAAGTTGCCAAGTAACTCTAAATATAGTATATAGGACCTGTTTCAAATGAATACTTTTATGCTCAATAGCCACTTCATATGCGCACTTGTGCCGGAATATCCTTTATTTAATTCAGCTAAATTCAATTATATACTTCTTACTATAAAATTATAAAATAATGGCAAGGGACTTACAAGCATATCTTGTCAGCTAAATGAACAAGCCTACAGCCTATGGCATGGAGCATAGACAGATACCAACATGCAACATGCATCAACTTATATTCTGTTCTTCTAAAATGTTCATATCTTAATGTTTCTTTAGACCCGGCTAAAATAAATAATGGATTTATTGTGAAGGTGTATATTAAATTGATTTATTAGACGTTTTAAATGTAGATGTTCCAAAGGCGCACATCAGTGGCTTGAATGCAGCTTGTATGTGTGAAAGGCCTGGAGATGCAAAACTTGTTTATGTTTAATTAATGGTCATTTACCGTGAGACCTGCAGTCTTTTGCATGACAACCAGCTGACAAAATGTCATGACAGCCCTAGTCACTACAATACATTTTTGAACATGTTTTTCAGGAGACTGGGCCTGATGCTGACACCTGTGCAGTGTGTATTGATGCTTACAAGTCTGGCGACGTGCTGACCATCCTCACCTGCAAGTAAGTGCCTAACTGCAGTGGCTCGTTGCTAGTTTAATATTGTCACATGGAGTACAGTAGTCCTACCCCTGTCTGCTATTACAATTCCCTTAATTTTGTGATGTCATCATGATTCTTGTTTTTTGTTTCCAGTCATTTCTTCCACAAGACTTGCATTGAGCCCTGGCTATTGGAGCACAGGACATGCCCCATGTGTAAATGTGACATCCTCAAGGCCTTGGGAGTAGAGGTAGGCAACTGTATCTTGCATCATGTCCTCTGGATTACCCTGTACTTTGAAATAACCTTTGCCTGTCATTCACTGAAGTTCTTGATTTAAATACTGTTGTAGATTAAACAATATTTACACTGCTAGTGCCATTGTCTAAGAATATGAAACTTGTCAGTGATGCTAGTCAGTCCACCTGTATCCCCCTGAGTAGCAGCCGGAGGAGGAGCATCCCAGTCATCAAGTAACCATGCCTCCAGCCATGAGGTCCTACCCTAGCATCCCCGTCCCAGATGACATCCGCAGTGAGACAGCCTCCTCAAGCTATGCCTCCTCAGGCTATGCCTCCGTACAGGGCACAGAGAAGCACAGCAGCCCAGCAGACGAGACCCACACATTTGAGAGTAAGACACAGCATTCACATACGGAGGCAAATTATTTTGATGAAGTCTTATAACATCACATAAATAGCTTTGAGAGCTTTTTCTATAGACATAAGGGGGACTACTGTAGTTCAGTTGGCAGTGGTACTACTTTGTGCATGTTCTTTAGAAGATGCAGGCTTTTACATTACTGTGATAAAGCCGCAACCCTGCTCAAGACAGTGTGAATTTTGCTCCCATGGTTTTTAAATGCTAGTGGTTAGATATTCCCGTTAATGAATTTCAGATACTTTTTTTGTCTAGTTCGTTTGATTGCTGCAAGTAGATATCAATGAGTCCACTACAAAGTCTATTCCTGATCAAACAACCACTATTGTTACTGTCTGGTGCTGAAGTGCCTCAGTTTCCCTCCTCTTTAGCTTGCTTATCCATTGACCTCTGTATCAGCCATTGTGCCAAAATAAATATTGACCAGCAGGTTGGTTCTTGTACGGTTTGCTAGCAGCACTTATGAGGCTTGACTGACTGTAATCATGTTTGTGTTGCAGCGTTGGGGCACTATCCTGACCCTGGGTCAGTCCAGGTGGCCATCCAGCCCCATTATGACAACCTGGCCTTCGAGGGCGACTCACAAAACCAACTGGAACCCCGGACATGAACAGCATGCTCACTACAAGCACTGGAGCATGGCTAATGGGACTTGCACCACAATCAATTACATTCAAAGATGTTTCCTGTGGTCATGAAGCAAGTGAAACCAGGAATGTGGGCCTGAGATTATTCATAGGAAAAGAGGCCTCAACCTACCTATGCATATCAGTTTAACATTAAATTGATGAGGCAATTCTTCGATGCACTTATCACTAAGTTAGGAAATTGTAATGTTCACTCTTGTTCAAGTCCAGTTTAATTCCGATTGAATTTAATTGTACGTTTTAATGATTTATTTGATTACGTTTGAGGTTTAATTCCTTCAGTCAATGGATCAGTTAGTTACATATAAAAAAAAAAAATATATAGCTAATTTCACACCCACATTTTACTGGGATTAGACTACTCTCCATGTGTCTGTTTTTAATGGGGTATTATAGATGACAGTTCTCATGACAATGAAAGTTTGAGGTGATATGCAAATTCAGTTTCAAAGACCCTTACATTTAGAAACATACACTAACTACTGCATTATTGTAAGGCATTTTCTGATAAGATTTACAGCTTTGAAAATTACTTTGACAGCAAGCACACTGCTATACAAAGCTCAGTTTTACCTATTGTATGTGTCTAAGCATAGGATGTTAGTGTCTCTACATACCTTGGTTTGCCTTGTCTAGCAGAGGAGCGCATAAGATTATGTGAGGAACATTCCAGTTTCGAAATATAGATTTGTCTCATTGTTGCTAATTGAATGTACATGTGAATTTGGTTTGCCACTTGTTTGAGGTAAATTCCAAAATGAGGGACTGCTTCCTCCTTCTGTATGCTTGTGACATTACAATTACTTAGGTGCCCTGGCACACACCCCTGCCCAGCACTTCCTGATCTGTACATGTCTTTTTTTTTTGTCTTATGAGTTTGATGCATGTTAAGAGTAGTATTTTATTTTTAACTTGGAAATACGGAGTCTTGGTATGGGAGTAAGAGCATCTATTTAAACCCCCTGGCTTCATGCAAATATTTGTACATGTTTCAGTAACTACCTGTGCTTTTTGGGTGTGTACCTTAAAATGATTCACCAGTGAAAGATATATTCCATGCCATCCTACTTTAATAGAAAAATGCAATGAGTTCACTGTGTATTTTCAACTAGATTGTGCATACACTTCACATTAATTAGTTAATTTAATGTCAATACATGTCTCAGGTTTTAAACACAAAATTGGTCTTAACCTTGTTCAGCCTTTCCAGAGTAAATGTCTTAAGTATTTTTGCTTAAATAAGGGACAAAGGTTCATTTGATTTTACTCTTGTGGGAAATGTACTAAACTGGTATATATTAATAAAATACTTATTGTAAATACATTTGTTTGATCAAAATATTGCTTAGTGATAATTTGTTCATTTTGTTTGTAAAGGGGATTAAAAATGTTCTGATCTTCATTCACTAGTTAATTGTTAGAAAAGGCCATGCTAGGGCCTCCCGGGTGGCGCAGTGGTTAAGGGCGCTGTGCCATCAGAGTCCCTGGGTTCGCGCCCAGGCTCTGTCGTAACCGGCCGCGACCGGGAGGTCCGTGGGGCGACGCACAATTGGCCTAGCGTCGCCCGGGTTAGGGAGGGCTTGTCTCATCGCGACTCTTGTGGCGGGATGGGCGCAGTGTACGCTAACCAAGGTGGCCAGGTGCACGGTGTTTCCTCCGGCGCATTGGTGCGGCTGGCTTCCGGGTTGGATGTGCGCTGTGTTAAAGAAGCAGTGCGGCTTGGTTGGTTGTGTATCGGAGGACTTTCAACCTCTGAATTGGGAAAATGGGCAGGGAAGGGTAATGGCATTTTAGTGGTATTTGCCCTATAGGCTGTTAATACATTTTTCTAATTTTAATGCAAAAATGAGGGACATTATTAGTATTCATAGTGTCAGTCAATTATATCAGCTGCACTTCACCTTAGACATATTTGTCGGTGTTGTTTGAGACCACCTAAAGCGAGATGAATTCAAAACAAAGACAGGAGGAAATCGAGTTAAGACGAGTCCATTTCAAGACCATGATTGGAATTTTGTGTCAAATCGCCACAATAATAAGAATTCAAAATGTCCAGTATTTGTGTTCATATTTCAGAACAACATGGATTCTTTGGACATTCAGAATAGGAAAACATTGCTTGCTGAGGGACAACAGAGACACAAAAAATTATTCCTAACCCAAACAGGAACAATGGGCCTTCTGCTACTTCAGAGAAGGGCTAAGGGTTTATAAAAAAAATATAATTAAATTATTTTCAATGACGTTCTGATTTAATCTCTTCCGTTTTTGTTAAAAAGGTTTAACACTGAAGAGAAAATATCCAATCAAGATTTTTCTTTGCTGGTCTCTGGGGAGATACATCTAGCTAGCTAGGCCATCAGAAACTAGATAAAGGCATCTGCCATTCAACTTTATTAGTACAAAATTTTAGAGTGACATTGGAATCAACCAATCATATTTTGACTTAATGGGTGGGACTGTTTTTACAAAAATGTATGGAAACTTCTGCCTTGAAGGCCAACAGGTCTTCAAGGCAATAGCGAGCAGTAGTTTTCCCACGGTTTAGCTAGCTAGCTTTTGTTGTCGGCTAGTTTGCTGCAGTTGCAGTAGGTGTTATCAAATAGGATGTTGCTAATTTGTTAGCTTCTCCCTTTTCAAGAATACATTTCAACAAGAAGTTAAGTTTCAAATTATGATCATCTGGTGAGTGGAACTGTGTTTTTTATTGCAGCACGCTTGCTGTTAGCCATCTTTGAAAATAACTTGTGAAACGCTGCATTTAACGTGGAACTGACAGAGGCGACTCGTCATTCAGGCCTGTTTTGAATGTTATTTTGGCATTAATATGTCACATATCAGTTTGAAAACAATGTAAAAAAAAAAAGTATAATCATTGAGTTAATAACGCCGCGTACAAAAATGGTCTCCTTTTTGCTTTCTTGAGTAAGGCAGCTCCAAAATGTAGGTGTTTCAGCCTAGCTCAGCGCTTTCTGTGGTGGTGGGGCAGACAGCGGAAAATACAGAGCATAGAGGTTGGTAATGTTCTCTAGTTGCGCCATGATTGGCTAAGTGTTCTGTCACTCATGGGGACACTACGTCACCACAAAATCTACGGGGAGAGCTAGAAAATTCAAGCCACTTGGGTGCTGCCATAGGGTTACATTGGAAGTGCCCATCCAAGAAGGCTCAATGTCATTGGCAACAGATAAAATGAAGTCAAATCACATTATATCTACAGTAGTTTGGATTGGACTGATCATGTCAACATCAAACTTTCAAAATCTTAGCTAGCAAGCTAGCAGTCATAATCATTAATCAAATCGACAATCTACTGGCAAATCCTTTTCAGTCCTTGTCATATGAAGAGAAATTATAGATAAAATGTATTGCAAAGCAATCACTAGCCTGCTATTCAGTGGAGTGGATCTGTGGTCCAAGTCTGGGTTTCAGGGTCTCTTTTCCAAGCTTTAAAGGATAAACATTCAACATTGGCCATGCTGTCAATCCAGCATGACTTCTGCCGCTTTCAAAACAACTGGAAACTCAGAGATCTCGGACTTCAGTGAGTTCAAGTTGACTGAGAACTAGGTAACTACGTTATGAATGGTCATCCAACTCGGAATTCCAAGAACAAGATTCCACCTTGTTTTTTTCCAAGTTCCCAGTTGTCGTGAAAGCACCATAAATCCGGAGAATGCAAGACTTTGACAAAGTTTGATGACAAAATTTGCTCACGAAAGACCTCCACGCCACCTTCCTATTCAAGTGAGCCCAGCACAACAAGGTGAGTCCAAAAATGTATTGTATGCTGCTGCAAAAATTATGTAATATGCCAGGGAGATAAGAAAGTAATACTAAGTGTATGTTGTGTAATAAGCTGTTAGTAGCCCATGTGCCTCACCCTAAAAATGTGGTCCCTTTCCCCATCACATCCATTGGTGGTACACATGTAGCCTATAGCCTGTTTTCGAGAAATGTCATCATTGAATATTGTAAGAGCTTTCATTGTCTGCTTATATGCCCGCTTTATTTATCCTACAGTTCTGACTTGGTTTACACAGAGAATACTGTAAGAACGGCCCATGTTCTGAATTCTGTCGCTGTATATTTCAAAAGTGCTGAACAAATAGTTAGTTGAAGTCGGAAGTTTACATACACCCTAGCCAAATGCATTTAATCCTAGTAAAAATTCCCTGTCTTAGGTCAGTTAGGATCCCCACTTTATTTTAAGAATGTGAAATGTCAGAATAATCGTAGAGAGAATGATTTATTTCAGCTTTTATTTATTTCATCACAGTCCCAGTGGGTCAGAAGTTTACATACACTCAATTAGTATTTGGTAGCATTGCCTTTAACCTGTTGCGACGACCAAACCCGGATCCGGGATTCTATTTATAGACCTAAGCTCATTACCATAACACAACGTTAACTATTCATGAAAATCGCAAATGAAATGAAATAAATATGCTATCTCTCATGCTTAGCCTTTTGTTAACAACACTGTCATCTCAGATTTTCAAAATATGCTTTTCAACCATAGGAAAACAATAATTTGTGTAACAGTAGCTAGCTAGCGTAGCATTTAGCGTTAGCATTAGCGTTAGCATTTAGCAGGCAACTAAAGCCTTCAAATAAAATAACTTACCTTTGAAGAACTTCTGATGTTTTCAATGAGGAGACTCAGTTAGATAGCAGATGCTCAGTTTTTCCAAAAAGATTCTTTGTGTATTAGAAATAGCTCCGTTTTGTACATCACATTTGGCTACCAAAAAAAGAAAAAAAAAAAAGAAAAAAAAAGAAAATTCAGCCCTCAAAACGCGAACTTTTTTCTAAATTAACTCCATAATATCGACTGAAACATGGCAAACGTGGTTTAGAATCAATCCTCAAGATGTTTTTCCACATATCTCTTCAATGATATATCCTTCGTGGAAGCCTGGTTTCTCCTTGCTCTCAAATGGAAAAATAATTGCACCTGGCTTTACGCTCCAATTTCGACGCAGGGACACCAGGCGGACACTTGGAAAATGTAGTCTCTTATGGTCAATCTTCCAATGATATGCCTACAAATATGTCACAATGCTGCTAACGCCTTGGGGGAACGACATAAAGTGTAGGCTCATTCCTTGCGCAATCACAGCCATATAAGGAGACAATGGAAAACAGAGCTTCAGAAATTCTGCTCATTTCCTGGTTGACGCATCATCTTGGTTTCGCCTGTAGAATGAGTTCTGGGGCACTTACAGACAATATCTTTGCAGATTCTGAAACTTCAGAGTGTTTTCTTTCAAAAACTGTCAAGAATATGCAGTCGAGCATCTTTTCGTGACAAAATATCGCGCTTAAAACGGGAACGTTTTTTTATCCAAAAATGAAATAGCGCCCCTAGAGATCAAAGAGGTTAAACATTGTTTAACTTGGGTGAAACCCTCTGGGTAGTGTTAATAATGGGATATGTAGGAGGGTGAGCCGGTCAAGGATCGATTCAGACAAGGTGGTCTATTGTATGACAAGTGACAGTTTAATTATGAGTAAAGATATCTGGTACAACGTATACGGGCCATTTCATTCGGTTCTTAAGGAACCAGCAGAAAAAGAAGCGCAGATAACAGAGTGCACATGTCTCATATACAGAACAGAAAGTAGGTTGATTCTAGAAGATCGGGTCTTCGGGTTGGTTCAGGCTGAGGTGTAGTCTTCTTGGATTGGCCCTGTTGGGCCGTCCGTCATCCCTCTGAGTCTTGTTCTTTGCCACACAATGTTCAGCTAAAAAGGAGATTAGGTGTGTGCGCTGTCCTCAGTCACACAATGTTCGGCTAGAAAGGAGATTAGGTGTGTGCGCTGGTTTCTGCAAGTCAAGGCTGTCTCTTCCTCCCAATGTGTGGGTGTATGTCTTATCTGTGTGTCCTCGGCAGTTAGTGTGTGTAATGTGTGTGTGCTGTGTGTGTGGGTGTGGGAGCTATCCTGTATGGGACCTAACATGTTTTACTGTGAAAATACGTTGTCTCAGTTATAGCAATGTAATAGCAGTAGGCTGGTCACCTGCATAAGAAATAGCACTTCCTTACAAATCCCTCTCTTCACGTCTCCCCAGAGACGTGACACAACCTAACTATATCCAGACACAAAAAGAAAACTTTTCCCAGAAGGAAAAGTTTTGTGATTCCCTCTCTTCACATCTCCTAAGAGATGTGACATAAACTAGGCTAACAATTACAAAGTTGAAAATACCTTCATGTTCTCCATTCGATCCCACTATGTACTAGATTGGCTACCAGCCACCTAGGAACTTGCAACCCTCATGTCAAAAGAGAACAACAGCTCATTCAAAAACAGAACAAAAGAAAATGATGTGAAATTTAAGCCCCCCTTTTTGACACCCACTAGGGTGTCACTCATTATCCCTTATTTCAGCAGTCATAGCATTTCATGAAAAGAAAAAACAAAACCTAGTAGGCACTCTCAACCTCATCCTCAAATTCGGGCAGGTCATTAGCAAGCAGAGGAAACATCTGGGAAAGGGTGAAGGGTCAATAGCTCTAGAGATAACCCTAGTGGTAAGGGAACGGATACATGGAATGCAACAGCATCCACAGAGAACCAAAATGGCCGCGAACACCGAAATGGAGACCAAAATGGAGGAGACCAGGGTTTTATATTTACCAAAGGCACTCATCCAGGAGTCCCACATTGAGGTATCAATCCCAGAATGAGATTTCATTTTACCATTAAGAGTCCTCAAACCTTCTAGGGCTACGGTCAAGCTACCATCACTAGCAGTGTTATTAGGGATGAAAGTACAACACTGTTCACCAAACACAATGCAAGCTCCACCTTTCTCTGCCGGTAGCATATCCACTGCAATGCGATTCTGGAATGTATTCTATCCACATTTTTATTAACAGTGCACCACCAACAAATGGAGGACTCAAACCCAGCTGCCACCTGATCCACCAACTTGTACTCGTCAGGAACTCCCCTTGGGACTCCAATGGCGTCTATGTACGTCGGATCACCACTAGATGGGGTGGTGGCACGCCTGGAACGTCCCCTCCAATATTCAGGGTTCACCCTCTGGACCCTAAGGATGAGGTCTCCAGCCTCTGTAGGGTAGATAGAAACAGGCAAAAGGAGAGTAACAAGTGCACAGCTTCCAGTAGTATTGGAGGGTAATTTATCAAACAGGACAGTGTTGCCACACCACCACCTCACATCTGCTCTGGATATTGGACTGAAACTCCCAACAATGTTGATTGTATCCAGACACCAATTCCCAGGAACCTGTCCCACATTAGTACCGCCTCCCGTCATTTTGACACAGGTGAAATGTGCCCTGGCAACCTTGTTGGAAAACAATGGTTTCCTAGCAGTAGATTTAGTCATGGGATAGACAGCATCCCAGGCAGAGCAATTACAACTGGGGTTATCCGTAGTCATTAATGGGATTAAACATGTTAGAGTCACATCTGTAACAGACTTCTTAAAACACGGTATGATGCAAGCAGCACAACACATCAATAATAAAAATACAAGAATTAGGGTCAGAAATCCAGTAACCACCATACCAGTGTACTTACCAAACCAGGCTCCCAACCAAAAGAACAGTCCAGACTCCTCCACCCCCGCCATGGTCCTCATCTCAGCAGATAGTGCACCAAGCCCATTAAAGGCCTTAGCTATACCACCATCTGGAGTGGTGTTATTAGGAATATACGTGCAACATTGTTCACCGAACATCTTGCAGACTGTCTGGCAACCCTAGATGTGGCCTCAAGCTGTTCAGACAGACCAGTGAGTGCATCACGGGGGTAATTCACAAAACGCTGTTGATTATAGTAGATATAACTGATCCATGCAGTCTGTCTAGCATCCACTATGGCTGGACCTATAATAGGTAGTAAGTGCCAGAGTCCATCATTCCTACCCAAGGCCTGAAACTCATGAGGAACCCCCATTGGCACTCTCAACAGGTTAGTGTGTATGTCAACTACATCCTCTGTCCATGGAGCACTACATATATGTCTCCCATGGGATGGAATGTTTTCAGGTCCCCTGGATACAGAACCCAACAGCTGTTCAGAAGTAACATCAACAATGGTCAGTGGAATTATCAAACTGGTCAGAGCACACGTACCTTGCCAGTCTCCTCTAAGAATGGGTCTCAGTACTCTTTTGGGTCCACATATCCACCACACATCAGCCAGACCACTAGTTTGGTTTAGGCCTGTAACTGGCCAAGTGGCATAAATGGTTATGTTACTGCTGCAATCAGCTTCAGGCAATCTCCCATAGTCCATGCCACTACCTGTACCCGTGATGCAACTGTAATTGCCCCCATATGCCTTAACACCCCAAGGGGCCCGATGAGGAGGTACTGTAGGAAACACAAGGCTCAAAGAGGAACAGAGGGTTGAATTGGGCTGAACCTGGTAAAAACCTCTCAGAATACACAACCACCCCTCTCCTATAGCAAATGGGTGTGTAGCCAGAACAAGTCTAGCATGACTACAAATAGTGCAGTCCTTTCTTCTCAGGGTTTTAGCTGTGTACCTCATATAAGACAGCCACAAATTGTCCCTACCATCAAAACCAGTCTCAGTGCCTAATTGATCAATAGCTGTGTAGTCTCTAACATTAATTACCTGAATGGGATTTTTTAACACAGTGGTGGTAGGTGGCAGGTTCGGTCCAGGGGTGGTAGAGGAGTGTGTCTGGCCCTGGTTCGTCTGGGACCTCTGGTTTTGGCAGCTCCCTAATAGAAAACACATCCATCGTGTCTGTCCCGGTCCTTTGTAGTCCGAGGGTGTAAGTGCCTGCATCAGAGAGCTTAATAGTTTTGATGGTTAGTAGGATTTCATCACCTTTACAAAGTTCAACAGTGCTCCCAGGTTTTCCCCATATGATGGAAAACCTATCCACCTTTGTGGGATCCCCTATGCTATAAGAATACCCTCTTCTCCAATCCTAGAATTGTCCCAAGTTGGTTATCATGTAATCCCCATATGGACACCCTCCCCCATTACACAGGTACACTGACACTCCTGTAAAGCCCCACCCTCTCCCAGAGAACACATCACTAGCAAGAGCCAGACACATCTTCACTTCTATGAACAAAAACAGGGGTGACAGGACAGGGAGGGTTACTTCATTCGAGAGATGGCCCCCGGAATCCTGTTAATTCCAGTTCTCCTCTCGAACACTGTTTATTGTTCGACAGTGTCATGTGTCCTACCCTCCCCCGTGCGATATGAATCCGGGTAGCTCTTTCAGCTAGCTGTCACCAGGAGTCCTTGTATGGTCCCCCCAACAAGCCTCTGGGACTGGATTGAGTGACTTCACCTGTAGTTCACCTGTAATGCATAAAATCCTGGACATACAGGCTTGGTTAACAAACAGTTTCTCATATGTTTTATCTGATTATATCTTTAGTTTCTTATCCAGTTCGCCCCATCCTATCCTAGACCACAATTTACCCATCCCCCTTTTGATACCTGGCTCTGCCCAGGTAACAACCTTACCTACTCTAAATAATGACTTAGGTAAGATTAGTATATTATCCTTCTGTTCTGACATTATCATGTAGGAGCGCCCCTTTCATTTTCCACATGTCCAATTATCCCTTTTGTCTCCACTCAGTAACTGTTATCTACACATTCTGTTATCTTTGCTCGTCCTGGCTCCCTTTTCAAACTTCTCCTCTCTGCTCTCCAACCTTCAAGGTCTCTGCAGTGCAGGGGAGGGCTCTTCTGTCTGCCTTTTCCCCTTATCTGTCTGTAGCTCGTTTTCTCATGTTTCCAAATTTGAACTAAATGTCTCACTGTTTGGCTTTATCTAAACTCATGGATTTTTTTTTTTAGAAAAACATGTCTATGGTGGCACTTTCTAAAGTCCTTATATAGGTTAATTAAACCCCACTATAATTAATTTACCTTAAAAATAAAAAATAAAAACAAACCGTATTACCCATGACCACAAATTAAATATTCAAATGGCACCCCCTATATACAGGTGTTAAAACCAAACACAAATATCTAAATTTCTTCCCTGCCCTGTTGGCTCAAAATATGTCCCAAATACTTAACATGAGTCTACCATAAATAAAACTTATCCTAGCTAAATTTTCACACCACGTTCATCAGAGAAAATATATTGACACTATAATGTAAATTTCACTGCATTTTTGTATTAAATTACCTTAATATCAGTATTACAAATTACCCTAGATTCTCCATCCAAATGGCTTTCCAATGAGGCTGATCAGACCACAAAGGAAAGTTACAATGGAGGTCATAAGTCATACCACCTTCCCTGTGTTTGATTACCAATTTCAAACCAGTTGTAACTTTAGTTAACGTCAACCTGCTCCGCCACAGGAGTGCCATCTGATGCACTGTCCAGCTAGACCAGTCAGGACCAGTCTCTGCCACTAAATTCTTCCACGTCCATTTATTATACCCCCCTTCTGTCATGTACCACACTGATCTAGACCAACTGATTGCATGAGTACCATAACCGCCACCTGGGCTTCCAATAACACCCCAGGTAAGTATAACAGTGGTAGTAGCGTTAGGCGGGATACACAGAGTAGCTGACCTAATCAATTCTGCAGTACACTCAAAGTCATTATTCTGAACTTGACGTTTAGACAGAACATGCGTATCCGAGAATATTGAAGCATTGGTGATGTTTAGCTGGGTAGTCTGTTCCTGGTCAGTGATTATACGCTGGGCTGCCCATATCATTACTCCCAATGTCAAAACAACATTGACTATAATTAGGACAAACAATGGGCCAGAACAACCCAGTCTTTCCCATGGTCTCCTAGCCCTTCTAGCCCATGGTGCTACTCTAGTGTCCCTATCATCTGAGGATGGGAGTCTCCTCCACATGATCAGACGGGAGGGATGTCAGAATTTGAATTCGAATTGGATGTGAGTAAATCACTTCTTACTTCAGCCAGAGTTCTGGCAGGGGTTGGGGCTGGTGTACAATGTGTCAGGTGGTGCCAAGGTGCGCCTAATTTACCTTTGACCTGGACTGAGTGTGAAGTAACCTCCTTCACTTCGTACGGTCCAGTCCACCTGGGATCAGCCCACTTTCTCTTGTGGACCTTGATCCTTACCCAGTCCCCAACTTTTACCCTTGGTTGTTCCGGGACGTCAGTCAGCTCCCCCTCTGCGACACGGTGTATCTGTTTGGAGAGAGCTGCAGACAATTCCGTCAATTTCTTCACATAGTCAGACATCCCTATCTGGTGCACATCAAGAGGGGGCATATGACCTCCCTCTCTTGGTGGCCCTGGCATTACTCTACCTGTCATTATTTCATGGGGTGAAAGATGTGTCCCTGCACCTGGTGAGGACCTCATGGCCATCAGTGCCAGGGGCAGGGCTTCCACCCAGGTCAATTTGGTCCCTGCACACACTTTAGCTATCTTAGCTTTCAGATTTTGATTACAGCGTTCCACAAGGCCCTGCGATTGCGGCCTATACACAGAGCCAAACTTGTGTGTAATGCCAAACCTCTCCTCCACCTGTCTTAGGTGCTGATTTGACGTGTTTTTTTTTAGAAATATTTTGTACACTCTTTGGATATACTTAGCCCGTCACTGGCTCGTGCCAGTGATGTATTCTTAGGAGACACTATTACTCGTACTCTGTCTTAACTCAGAGCCTCTCCGTCATATATCCAGAATTTTAAACAATAATGTTTTAATGATTAAACACGAGCCACCAATTCAGGAAATGATTATCAACATAAACTATGTTTTAACAATTTGGATGATAGATTTTTTTTTTTTTTTTGAATTTAGGAAATACTTTGCTCACAATAATTTTAAATAATGGTAATAATATCAGGGACTTGTGAAACGCCGTTTACATTTAGTCTATAGTCAACACACAAATATTATTACATGGACATAGTTTTAAACACAATTGTTCAATTAGAACATCTTATTCTATGACATCACACATTAGTACATTTATCACATTCATTCTGGCCACAACACAAAGCGGACTTTTCAGTCCAACATATCTTAATCATACATTAATCTATTGTAGACACCTCACCGGACACTACCAGCTATTGGATTTTAACCTCACCGGACACTACCGGCTATTGGTTCTATCTAAAACACTAATTGGATTTATCTTTTGCAGATGAATGATCGAATCATACTCAGATGTTAATGATAAAACTGATCACGCCCTTTTTCAGACGCCCGAACGAATATCACTTATACATAGAATATAATCCTGGTCACATCAATACTCAATAATAGACCACCTTACCAGACACAGCTGGACCGGTCACTAGCCGGACTATCGGTGAAAATCTATCCTAGACTATATTATTTATTCCTTACTGGTGTCTGCCACCAGACCGTTCACAGCCGGACTATCAGAATATTCTATTAATATTAGGTCTACTACTAAATATCCCTTACCGGTGTCTGCCACCGGACCGTTCTCATGCCGGACTATCAGAATATTCTAACTACTACTCATCCCTTACCGGTGTCTGCCACCGGACCGTTCTCATGCCGGACTATCGGGATATTCTAATTACCACATATGTTTACTTCACTGTCAATTTCAAGTCCATTATTTATATAAAATTTACACAAAAATTCTTACCCACACTCGGTACTACTGATCGTAATTTGGTATGACTATTCGACAATATGCAAAGTTTGATAAAACAGGTTTTGCTTACCTTATTTTGTGGTCGACCAGAGATCAGTTTCCCGAGTTGAGCAGAATTGTTGTCCACCCCCGAATGGTTTTCACCTGTCCTCCGGGAACCGTCCTTTCACCAACTCGCCCCCTCACACCCACATCAACCACTCTGGACTGGGTCGTTAGTAAACCATCCCTCTGCTACCAAGTTTCTGTTAATAATGGGATATGTAGGAGGGTGAGCCGGTCAAGGATCGATTCAGACAAGGTGGTCTATTGTATGACAAGTGACAGTTTAATTATGAGTAAAGATATCTGGTACAACGTATACGGGCCATTTCATTCGGTTCTTAAGGAACCAGCAGAAAAAGAAGCGCAGATAACAGAGTGCACATGTCTCATATACAGAACAGAAAGTAGGTTGATTCTAGAAGATCGGGTCTTCGGGTTGGTTCAGGCTGAGGTGTAGTCTTCTTGGATTGGCCCTGTTGGGCCGTCCGTCATCCCTCTGAGTCTTGTTCTTTGCCACACAATGTTCAGCTAAAAAGGAGATTAGGTGTGTGCGCTGTCCTCAGTCACACAATGTTCGGCTAGAAAGGAGATTAGGTGTGTGCGCTGGTTTCTGCAAGTCAAGGCTGTCTCTTCCTCCCAATGTGTGGGTGTATGTCTTATCTGTGTGTCCTCGGCAGTTAGTGTGTGTAATGTGTGTGTGCTGTGTGTGTGGGTGTGGGAGCTATCCTGTATGGGACCTAACATGTTTTACTGTGAAAATACGTTGTCTCAGTTATAGCAATGTAATAGCAGTAGGCTGGTCACCTGCATAAGAAATAGCACTTCCTTACAGTAGCCTTCCACAAGCATCCCACAATAAGTTGGGTGAATTTTGGCCCATTCCTCCTGACAGAGCTGGTGTAATGGAGTCATGTATGTAGGCCTCCTTGCTCGCACACGCTTCAGTTCTGCCCAAAGATTTTTGATAAGATTGAGGTCAGGGCTTTGTGATGGCCACTCCAATACCTTGACTTTGTTGTCCTTAAACCATTTTGCCACAACTTTGGAAGTATGCTTGGGGTCATTGTCCATTTGGAGGAGCCATTTGCAACCAAGCTTTAACTTCCTGACTGATGTCTTGAGATGTGGATATATTGAAGCAACATAATTTCCCCTCCTCTTGATGCCATCTATTTTGTGAATACTTTTGTACCGGTTTCCTCCAGCATCTTCACAAGGTCCTTTGCTGTTGTTCTGGGACTAATTTGCACTTTTCGCACCAAAGTACGTTCATCTCTGAGACAAAACGAGTCTCCTTCCTGAAATACAACCACAGGTATACCCCAAATTGACTCAAATGATGTCAATTAGCCTATCAGAAGCTTCTAAAGCCATGACATCATTTTCTGGAATTTTCCAAGTTGTTTAAAAGGCACAGTCAACTTAGTGTATGTAAACGTCTGACCCACTGGAATTGTGAAACAGTGAATTATAAGTGAAATAATATGTCTGTAAACATTGTTGGAAAAATTACTTGTGTCATGCACATAGTAGATGTCCTAACCGACGTGCCAAAACTATAGTTTGTTAACAAGACATTTGTGGAGTGGTTGAAAACAAGTTTTAATGACTCCAACCTAAGTGTATGTAAACTTCCGACTTCAACTGTATATTGACTATGTCGGTCCTAGCTCGCTGTCTTAATTGAAATTACGGATTGCCTCTTATCCGCTCGTCGTCCCCTTATGCCATAGTTTGTACATCTCAATTGTCAGTAGAAGCCACATTTGTTTAAGCAAGTTAGCCTTTTTTTTAACCTGGCAAGTAATGTAAATGTAAATAAGAACAAATTCTTAGTTACATTGACTACCCCGGCCAAACCCTCCCCTGAACCAGACAGCTCTGGGCCAATTGTGCGCCACCCTATGGATCTCCCGATCACGGCTGGTTGTGATACAGCCCAGAATCGAACCAGCGTCTGTAGTGACACCTCTAGCACTGAGATGCAGTGCCTTAGACCTCTGCGCCACTCGGGAGGTAGCCATGTCAGCAATGTTTTTTTTAAAGGTAGTAAATTAGGTTGAATTAACTGTTCCTCTGCCAGACAAGGCTCCGCTGATAGCCAGGTGTAACAGGGGAAAGGTGTTGGGTCTGATGTTGGGACAGGTTTATGTAGGCCCTAACCGTTTGTTGTCACCGCCAAAAATCTTTCATTGGACACTGTTTCAAAGCAATGTGTATGCTTTCTTCGTAAATGTGTTTTGAAGTTTTTCTTATTTAACTTCAGTTTGCAGTGTGGACAAATTACAATAACTTTTCTTGACTTGCCATGTATGTTGGGACCAGGTGATTTCATTATTGTATATACTGTGTGTAGGCTGTGTAGACTCGCTATGTGTAACTTAGGGAATAGCCGTCGGCATCAACGTTACACATTTAGAGCCAGCCAAACACAACAAGGCATATATTGAAGAAACACAGAAAATAAACGATCAAATCGATTACATAACTGTACATGTAAACTTAGGCTTACTGCTCAAATAGGCAAATTGGTCCAAATAAGATTCCCTCATTGCAAGCAATTAGCTAGCTCACGTGCAAAAGGGTGCTATTACTAATTAGCTAGCTCAAGTGCAAATGGGTGCTAATTAACGCTATGCTAACATCGGTGCGATAGTTGGTTATATAAAAATATAACCCTGCACTGGTATAACATGAATATTCCAAAGTACGTTATGCATAATGACAGTCTCACTTCCTTCCAAGGTTTAGATTTTTATCCATGTAGGTTAGGTTCAATTAAGATTCTCTTTCAAATTCAGTGTGGACAAACCTCAGATGGACAAAAAGTGGCAGGGTCAAACGTGGGTGGAGTCAAACGTTTGACTCGGCCCACATTGAACACAGCCCCAAACTGCACACTGCGCTGACTGAATCAGTGTTGCCAACTTAGCGACTCAGTCACTATATTTAGCGAGTATTCAGACCACTCTAGCGACACATTTAAAAAAAAATAATAAAATCGACTAGTGACTAATATAGCGACTTTATCCGGTGTTATTGGCGACTCTGATGTGAAAGCACGTATTGTTCTTACTCTTCTCAACGAGCAGCAGGTGCTGCCGTGGGCCCCACTCCCGTCCCAAAGCACTCACAGGCGGCCCAGTCCTCACGCAGCAGTCCCTCCCAACTGCAGTCAGCGCACGAGATGTTCACCCCTCCACATCCATGGATGGTAAGTTGGTGGTTGAAGATATCCCTCTAGTGGTGTGGGGGCTGTGCTTTGGCAAAGTGGGTGGGGTTATATCCTTCCTGTTTGGCCCTGTCCGGGGGTGTCCTCGGATGGGGCCACAGTGTCTCCTGACCCCTCCTGTCTCAGCCTCCAGTATTTATGCTGCAGTAGTTTATGTGTCGGGGGCTGGGGTCAGTTTGTTATATCTGGAGTACTTCTCCTGTCCTATTCGGTGTCCTGTGTGAATCTAAGTGTGCGTTCTCTAATTCTCTCCTTCTCTCTCTCGGAGGAACTGAGCCCTAGGACCATGCCCCAGGACTACCTGACATTATGACTCCTTGCGGTCCCCAGTCCACCTGGCCATGCTGCTGCTCCAGTTTCAACTGTTCTGCCTTATTATTATTATTCGACCATGCTGGTCATTTATGAACATTTGAACATCTTGGCCATGTTCTGTTATAATCTCCACCCGGCACAGCCAGAAGAGGACTGGCCATCCCACATATGCTCTCTCTAATTCTCTTTCTTTCTCTCTCTCTCTCGGAGGACCTGAGCCCTAGGACCATGCCCCAGGAATACCTGACATGATGACTCCTTGCTGTCCCCAGTCCACCTGACTGTGCTGCTGCTCCAGTTTCAACTGTTCTGCCTTATTATTATTCGACCATGCTGGTCATTTATGAACATTTGAACATCTTGACCATGTTCTGTTATAATCTCCACCCGGCACAGCCAGAAGAGGACTGGCCACCCCACATAGCCTGGTTCCTCTCTAGGTTTCTTCCTAGGTTTTGGTCTTTCTAGGGAGTTTTTCCTAGCCACCGTGCTTCTACACCGGCATTGCTTGCTGTTTGGGGTTTTAGGCTGGGTTTCTGTACAGCACTTTGAGATATCAGCTGATGTAAGAAGGGCTATATAAATAAATTTGATTTGACATACAGACTGCAAATGAATCACGCACGCGGGAAGCCGCCGCTGGCTGATCCCACCCTGGCTTACATTCAGGGCGGAATGTAAATGTAAAATGTTCTTTGTCTAAAATAAATCACTGCACAAAATAAATCACTGCATTTGACTCACACAGCCTCAGTCACTTACTCACCTTGTCCACTGTGTGTGCCTCTCTGTGACATAAGCTAAACATCTAGCTGGCTTGCTCATCATGTCTCAGTCTAAACTGTACACTCAAAAATACAGAAAGGAGTGGGAATCAAACCCTGAATTCAAAGGCTGGTTGAAGCCGTTTATTGGAGATGATACACGGGCATACTGCCTGTATTGTAAGGTTGATTTCTACGCCAAACTTAGTGATGTAAAAAAAACACATGACAACTCAAAAACATACTCAAAAGGCAAAGCCTTAACAGGTCCACCCAAAACAAGCTGTAATTTATGGTTAAAAAAAATAACTGCAAAAAAGGCAAAGGCACCATGACATTAGCTATCGCTGAACATTGTTCCATGCTGGCATGTGATCACATTGGAGAAGAATGTAGAGCTGCTTTCTCAGACTCCACTGCTGCTACCCACTTCAAAATGCACAGAAATGGTTAATGGTGTTCTAGCAACATACTCTGAAAAAGTTGGTCGCAGATGTGGGTGACCAGTGTTTCAGCCTCCTCCTCGATGAGTGCACGGATGTAAGTGTTTCTAAGTACCTGGGGGTTGTGATAAGGTACTTTAGTGACACCAAGCAGACAATTGTATCAACATTTCTGGGGCTTGTTGAGTTGGAGGGAGGAGATGCCAAATCTATAGCCCGTGCTGTTGTGGCGTTCCACGAGAAGTGTTGTCTTAAAAAAGAGAAACTCCTGGGGATAGGGACTGACAATGCCTCTTATGACGGGGATTAACAATGGGGTCCATAAAGTGCAGAAGGAGGAGTATGTGCTCAAATATCTGGTTCTTATTCGCTGTGTGTGCCACTCTCTGCAGCTTGCTGTAAGTCATGCTTCCAATGACACCATCCCCTGTAGTGTGGAGTACTTGGTACGAGAGACTTATAACTGGTTTTCAGTGTCTCCAAAGCGCAGGGAGGCCTACAAGACCATATATGAGACCATCAACTGTGAGGAGAAACCTTTACAGATAACCAAGGTGTGTGCCACACGTTGGCTCTCCATTGGACCCGCGGTTTCACGCATTTTGGACCAGTGGGAGGAGCTTAGGCATTTCGCAGTCACCAAGTCCAGTGAACACTGCTAAATGGCTGAGGTTTTATACTCCATGTAAAGTGATCCTCAAAACATATTGTATCTGACTTTTTTTTAAGTCAGTGCTGGGTGAGGTACAGTTGGCCATCAAGGCTTTTGAGGGAGAGCAAGTAGATCCTCTTAAGTTACTTGACAGTTTGGTTAGCCTGATCAAGTCTGTGAGCAGCAGGTTGCTGAATTCACTGGCAAATGTTGATGTACTCAAAGGGCCAATCGATGGATACATAAGTCCCAAACCGTACCTTGGTTACATTTTTGAGTCAAGGCAGCTGAGTTCCACCTTGCGCCTGAGGATGAAAACAATGTCCGAAAACGGTGTGTAGCCTTCACCATCTCCCTCACTAATGAGTTGAGGGTGAGACTGCCGGACACCATCTAAGCATTGCAGTACATGTCAGTTTTCAATGTGGAGGAAACTCTAAAGCACAATAAGAGCCCTGGAGAAATAGAAAAATATTTTAATAAATTGCTGGACAATTTAGTCTATTTTACCTTTATTTAACTAGGCAAGTCAGTTAAGAACAAATTCGTATTTTCAATGACGGCCTAGGAACAGTGGGTTCCTAACTGCCTGTTCAGGGGCAGATTTGTACCTTATCAGCTTGGGGGTTTGAACTTGCAACCTTCCGGTTACTCGTCCAAAGCTCTAACCCCGCCGCACCCATGGTGTGCCATCCATCTTAGTAAATGGAATGATACAAAAAAACACACTGGGCTTCTGGATTGATATTTGGAAGTTCAGGGATGCAGCTGATATCAACCCGTTTCAAGAACTTACAATGGCTGCTGTGTCTGTGTTGTCCTTGCCACACTTGAATGCTGAAGTTTAAAATGTTTTTCTTTACTTATTTCACCTTTATTTAACCAGGTAAACTAGTTGAGAACAAGTTCTCATTTACAACTGCGACCTACCTGGCCAAGATAAAGCAAAGCAGTGCGACAGGAACAACACAGAGTTACACATGGAATAAACAAGCGTATAGTCAATAACACAATAGAAAAAAAATAGTCTATATCGAGTGTGTGCAAATGGCATGAGGAGGTAAGGCCATAAATAGGCCATAGTAGCAAAGTAATGTCAATTTAGCATATTAACACTGGAGTGATAGATGAGCAGATGAAGGTGTGTAAGTAGTGATACTGGTGTGCAAAAGAGCAGAAAAGTAAATAAAAACATTATGGGGATGAGGTAGGTAGATTGGGTGGGCTATTTACAGATGGACTATGTACAGCTGCAGCGATCGGTTAGCTGCTCAGATAGCTGATGTTTAAAGTTAGTGAGGGTAATGTAAGTCTCCAGCTTCAGCGATTTTTGCAATTCATTCCAGTCACTGGCAGCAGAGAACTGGAAGGAAAGGCGGCCAAAGAGGTGTTGGCTTTGGGGATGACCAGTGAGATAGATATACCTGCTGGAGTGTGTGCTACGGGTGGGTGTTGTTATCGTGAGCAGTGAGCTGAGATAAGGCGGAGCTTTACCTAGCATAGACTTATAGATGACCTGGAGCCAGTGGGTCTGGCGACAAATATGCAGCGAGGGCCAGCCGACTAGAGCATACAGGTTGCAGTGGTGGGTGGTATAAGGTGCTTTGGTAGCAAAACGGATGGCACTGTAATACTCTACTCAGCAAATTGGATGTAGTCTATTGGAAGCTATTTTGTAGATGACGTCGCCAAAGTCGAGGATCGGTAGGATAGTCAGCTTTACTAGGGTAAGGTTGGCGGCGTGAGTGAAGGAGGCTTTGTTGCAGAATAGAAAGCCGAAGTCGAGAGAGTATTCAGACAGATGAGTGTGGTAAAAAGCAAACTTAGAAATCGGATGTCCTTGCAGACCCTTAACTCCATCCTGTACATTCGATATGGACTGAAGCTGTCTGCTGAGGCTTGCTATGAGCACCAGCTGCCTGATAATGTTTTGCAGCTTTTTGGCACATCAGCTGCTTACTCATTTAAGTCAGCTCCCTCAGTTGCTGAACCTGGTATAGAGAGCCTTAACCATTATGACGCTGACCCACTCTTTCTGTGAGCCAGCACAGCCAGTGTGTGTGTGTGTGTGTGTGGAGGGGGTCTGGAAGAATATTTTTTTTTTTACCTGAATTAGGGCCAGACTAGTTAGAATCATTTTCTCACATTGCCATTGACAGTTTTTTCTATCGTCTCTTTTTGGTCCATTTAGATTGTTAATGTAGATTGCATACAAAAAAAAATTTCAAAAAATGTTATGGTTAAAAATGTTCATGTTTTACTGTGACTTGTTGTAGGCTCCTAAGTGGACCATAAGGTTAAAAACCAAACCAAATTAAGAAAACATTTATTTTGTATTTTTATTAAATGAAAAATAAAATAAAATAAAAAACTAAGTAACTCCGCCAGAGTGTCTCTTTTGGGTCACTTTTGCCGGTCCCAAGCCCCGATAAAGGAGGAGGGTTGGAATTGTGACATAAAAAAAAACAAGATTTGACAGAAGAAAGTTCATTCGTAGTTCTAAACATATTTAGGGTGTTTTTGTACTCACTTTTTTGTCTCTCCCACGATGTTATTCCTCTCTTCTTCAGCGTCCATCACAATTACATACACATGGCCAATTATGCTAATTAGGCGATGGCGTCATTTAGCGCCTTTTTGCACAGCCAATAGCTACTTTCCTTACTGAGAAGTTGGCAACACTGGACTGAATGGAGGCGGATAATTATTCGTTTTTTTACTCCGCTGTTCTCGGCTGGTTTCTGGAAGAAATTACCAGTCCTCACTGTCCGAGACTGGTTTTATGCGAGACCGGTCTCGAGTATTACAACACTGGTGTTTGTTTACACTGTATATACATCATTGTGCTTGACGCTCTAGTTATTATGTCGCAGTACTTTGAAGATATGACATTTGATACTTTTCGACCGAAAAGGACTATGGGAAATCACGTCAACAGTATCAAGCGAGCTCATTCTTGTGCATACACGCACCAATGTCAAGAAACTACAATCCCCAGAAGCCCTTGTATCGTTGACTTTGGCAAGGTTTCTGTGGACGTGGGAAAGGGTCTGCTCAGCGCTCACACAAACAAATGTCCATGGGTAAAGGTTGCAATCGAAATGAACAGCTTGACATGCACATTTGATTCAACATATATATGTGAATTAAAATGTGGCTTAAACCTGAAGAGATATTGCTGAAAAATGCATTAAAGTTATGGGTGGCAGAAAAAGGCAACGAATATTTCGTATTACAAAGGAGGCGAGGATATGGAGAAGGAGGAGGAGGTTTGACAGGTATGTGTTCTGTTCTTTGCTGGGCTGGTAAAACCCAGTGCCATTCTAGCAAAGTGTGCATGCCATCGGACAATAGTTAATATTTCCGGTCTATTTTCTAACGTCTCCCTTCAGATTCTGTCATGTAAACATAGGGGTGGGAGGCAGACAGTTCCTCAGATCCTCGTGTCAAATGGACAGGCTGGACCCCAAACGTTAGTTTAGATCGCAATAGGAATTGCAATTTAACAGTTTACAGCTGGGATATTCAACCGAGGGTTTGCAGCGCCCAATGGGCCTGCGTAGGTACTGCAGGGGTTCGCCAAAATGTTAGATTTTTTTGTGTGGATCCCCCCCCAATTATAAATATTGCTAGCAACAACAGAATAAACACATTTTAAATGACATACCTACTGTAGATCTAATTTCTTTTTCCACTCCTAATATTGACCAAATGACACTAATTGGTGCCATTTACACTCACTGGAGTAACTGACATAGGCTACCAGTGCGAATAGGCTACCAGTGCTGCTGGTAAGCTTTCTTGACTTGGACATCTTTTTTGGCCAACACATGGCTAACCTTTACTTAAACGGCTGCTCTTAGCGAAAATGTGTTTAGAGTTGCCTTTCTAGCTAATAGGCAATGTTGGAGTCCTATTCCAAACTATCCACCAAATCTATTAATTTGAAAATGTTGATTACATCTCCTTGCCATTATCATTCACCTGCGTGAACGTATGATGGGGTTCCCTGGGTCGCTGGTTTTCCTGGGATGGTGTCCCTAGGCAAGAAAAGGTTGAAGATGGTATAGCCTGCCTACGATACAGATGATTTACTTTGTTACCACTAACTAAGCCATCAAGAAAATTGCCTCTGTTTAGGCTGCAAACCACTGTCACAACACTTGATGATGCTGTCAGATTTGGTACACACACACACACAAAATGACACAGTAGTGTCATATTGGGTTGCTGACATTTGCTTTAGCTTTATAGGTGGAGCAGTAGGTTATACTGAGGGCACACAGCACTTCTGTATGATAATGTACTCAGGCATGATGCCCTAGAGAGGCAGAAGAGCCAGGTCAGTGCTCATCCGTTCCACAGTCCCTGTCTGTCTGGTCTACTGATTCCTAACTTTTGAAATGGGATGGTCCTATTCTACATAATGAAAATAGTGTTTGTTGATCTTTGAGATCAATGCTTCCCTATTTTATAACACATTGATCCTCCTTAAACATGCAAGTCAGCAGTCCGTGAACACGTTTACATGTGCCCAGTGTTCTGGATAGTAGCTCATATCCCGCTTAGTCTTATCTTATTCGGGATAAGCGGTTTACATGCACCTTTGATATCCCGCTCACGACTATCCCTGTATCCATGAATAAACAGAATAGTCCTCATTTCAGTTCATATGGGGTACATGGAATAGTAACTGAAATATGGACCCCTGATTGTAGGCCTATAACCTCTCACATGTAGCATAAAATAATATTTAATTTCTTACAGTAAAATTCTACAACAAATGTAGATTTTTTTCTTGGGACAGGAGTTGAGAAATATTATTTCTTTCTTTCAACATTTCTTGAGAAAATGCAAATGCACATGTAATGTGTTATCTTTGACACTGTTATGCAAGCAGACAGTATTTCAACCACATAAAATATGTGCCCAAGATGAACTGAGATCTTTTCATTTCCCTTAATGGTTAAAACCAATATTTTGCACATGACCAATCTTTCCGCTGTTTTGGAGTTTTCTCCCTGGACCCTAAACAAAACAGACAACTTTACTGGTGTTAGATTACTAATGCATTCATTCTATCGATGGAAGACATTATTCTGGTGAGCACTACTTTATTTACTCTTTTAGGGCAAAACGTTATGACAGAAGTGAAGCTACATGTATCTAACTATAGTTGACAAATGGCCTACCATGTCCAAAATTATAATATGGCCTACCAAATGTCCAAAATTATAATATGGCCTACCAAATGTCCAAAATTATAATATGGCCTACCAAATGTCAGAGATTCTAAGAAGAAACGGTTCAGTACGGAGGAGCCTACCAGCAAAATAAATTATGAAATTTATTGGTTTGAACTGCACAGGTAGCCTACTTTTTGAAGTGATTTGTTTAACAATCAGATAAAAACATCACACAATATGTGAAACTGAGCCTGCATAAACCGCAAAAAACATCAAACAGGATAAGATGTTTACATGCCACAGTATCCCGTTTATGATCAGTATATCCCAGGCATGTTATCCAGGTTTCTCATAACCGGGATACAAGCCTTTTCGGGGTTATTGTAAACAGGATATGTTTATACCCGTCAATACAAAACAGAATACTTGAGTATCCCGAATAATAGTGGGATATTGGTGTGCATGTAAACGAGGTAAAAAAAATGAATAAATTACACCAAGAGTGAGTAGGCAGGCTAACTTGTCTGCAATAATGCAATCAGTGAATGCCAGTTGTCCGTTTTCCAATAATAGTAGTTTCCCAATAATAGTAGTTTTTCTTGCACATGGTCACACAGCCTCCGACAAGCCAATTATCAGCTGTTGATCACAGTAATCCACTTGACTGAAACAGAATAGCTAACTTTCACATTTGCCACATCTCTAAAACAAAAAATGGCAATCTGGTGTCCTTCTAGTCTATTGAAGCTGCCGGTGCCAGTGGCTGTAGTCTACCGATAGTATTGGTACATGTCTCCGTAAAAAAGAGGGACACTGAGAACACCATCTAGCTCTGTCCCTCAGAACATCAGAGCTATAATTACAGGTAAGTAATGTGTTTGATGAAGTGGAACACAATAGCTTTCTCTTCTGACTGGGCTAATGATGGTGGAGGCCCCCCAGGGTCTGCTCTCCTCCTGTTCAACGTCTCCCCTGAAGCCCCCTCTAACTCAAGGACCTTTTTATCCTGAAGTATCCAGATGTAAATCTCAAATGGCCACAGGGCAGAGGACAGGCTATTATTTAGGGATACCTGCTCACTTAATTGGGCCCTTGCAGATGCACAGGTTTTTTACGTAGCAATTCTGCCAAACTTTTATAATGGATGATTAACAGAGGAAATGAACTCTGTGTCATCAGTTCATAGATGTGGTCTAGTCCACCAGCCAGCTCTTGGTAGCAATTAACCTGGGGGCGAGGTTAAGGCCACTGCACAGCTGTGTCATGATCCCCCAGACCAGCAGCCATAGATGCTGCTGATGCAGTCGGGCCGGGATAGCAGTAAAGGCCTAGCTCTGACCTTGTTAATAATATATGAAGGCAACTACGGTCCTAGATAGATAACACAACACTGTTGGTTTGAACCACGACAGGCAGGACACTTGAATGTGATGATAATCAGCACAATGAGTTATCCACTATTCTATGTTACATGATTGACAACCCAGGTGGGAGGGCTGTTTTGTTTGCTAGATACTGTAAAATCAATAGGCATGAAATTGCCTCATGATTTTAAAATGTCTTACCATGCATGTCTAATGTCTGACTGTTAATGGGAAGTATGATTGTTACTTACTTTTTTGACAGGTCTTCTGGTTGGAACTCTTGATACGATGATGGATTCCACGTCTAAGGTCGCTCCATTTCGCATTCTACACCAGACACCGGACTCTCAGATCTACTGGTCAATAGCATGTGGTGAGAGTTTTTGCTCTACATTTTCTCAACTATCCCCATTGTCAGAATAGCCACAAGTAAACATTAAAGGCTACAGTCATGTAATAACTACAATCATGTAATAACAACCTTTTCGAATTGTATTTTAGTCAACACTCATTTCCCATTTTGTGACAATAGATGGCTTAGTCATGCATTGTGACTGAGTTTTCCCTGTGATTAGGTGGCACCAAGGAGGAGATCAACCAACACTGGGAGTGGCTGGAGAAGAACATCATGAGAACCTTGTCTGTGTTTGACTCCAGCGATGACATCACCAGCTTTGTGCAGGGCAAGATCAGAGTAAGTAATCGCTACAGATAATTAAACACACAGTTTACACAGACACTACTATTGTTGATCTCTGCCACTCTCACAGGGAGATGGAGGCCTCCTACAGACTTAATGATGTATTAATATAGTGAAGCCTACTGATGCAGCAAGCGCTTACTCTTTGAAAACAGTTGGTGGTGATTATGGTCTTTCACTGATTACTGTTTCTGATATGAAAACCTTTGACTGTTTATTGAAAGCTAAGAAAATGATAGTAGGTTTGTAATAAAAATGTGAATTTAAGAAACGATATGATGCAAATTTTTATGCCTTGACATAAATGTTACAGAATGGAGATGGCATGCTGACGTGTTTAGACTGCTAATTATATTTGTTTCCTTCAGTGACCATGAGAGAGATGTTGTCCTCCTCTTCTCTCTATAAAGGGGCTGATTGCTGAGGAAGGGAAGGTGTCAGGCGTGCAGGAGGACGACCCTGAGAAGTTCCGTGAAGCACTGCTGAGGTTTGAGAAATGGTTTGACCTCCCTCAGAAGGAGAAGCTGGTCACCTACTACTCCTGTAGCTACTGGAGGGGCCGCGTGCCCTGCCAGGGCTGGCTCTACCTCAGCACCAACTTCCTGTCCTTCTACTCATATCTGCTGGGCTCTGAGGGTGAGACGAGACAGAAACCTGAACAAGCCCTCACTGTTGACTAACAGTCACTTAAATGCAGGAACTGTCAGGCTTCATCCATTTACTTGTATTTAGATACAGTATTATCATTCCATGTCATGACAGAAGGGCAGCGAGTTACTAATTAAAGATAATCTTTTTACACTTCAGTGAAGCTTGTAGTCTCGTGGAATGAGATCTGGAGGCTGGAGAAAACGTCCAATGTCATTCTGACGGAGAGCATTCATGTGTTGGCCAATGGGGAGGACCACTACTTCTCGATGTTCCTACACCTCAGTGAGACCTTTCTGATCATGGAGCAGCTTGCTGACTACTCCATCAAACGCCTATTTGATAAGGAGACCTTCCAGGAAGAGCCCTCCCTCTCAGACCCATTACAGATCACCAAGAGGTATACTGCCTTTCACTGTTCTTTTTTTACTCATATTTGACAAGTTATTTCAGGACATCATAGTGAATGGAGATGATATTTATTTTTATTTTTTTACTACCTCCATGCTCTCAAGCTGTCCTCCCTTTTTCACTACTTTCCTTTTTTGCTCTCCTTCAGAGGCTTGGAAACTAATGCTAGAAATGAGCAATTCCGGGCCTTCTTCAGGCTGCCTAAAGAGGAGAACCTGCTGGAGGTTTATGAGAGCTTCCTATGGGTTCCATTCAGCCACTTCAACACGCTTGGGAAGATCTGTCTGTCTGAGAGCTACCTGTGTTTCGCTAGCCAGGATGGCAGCCAGTGCCACGTCATCATCCCCATGAGAGAGGCAAGACACAGCACACTACCTTGACACTAAACTAATTTAATAACCTTGGTGGCTCAGTGATTTTGCTCAATGTTGTTGACCCAAACACCTATCCTTGCAGGTGATTGGTGTGGAGAAACCGGACCGTAGCAGCAGGGCTTTGACTGTGTGTGTGCGGGGTAAGAGAGCTCTGAGGTTCTCTGAAGTTCGGGACTTTGAGCGTCTCGGCAATGCAATCCGCAGGAGGTGTGGGATGACTGCCAGTCCTCAACACTCTGCATCAACTGAGGTGACTAACTTCCTGTTTTGGACCTTCTTACTGCTAGGTCTCTGCCCCAAGGGGACAATTCCAATCCGTCTGCAACCCTCCAAATGTGTCTTAAGGGGGCTTTCACATCAAATTGGTTAAACCGTTTTTTCCTCACTCTGGTGCGTTTACCCTCTTGGTTCGGTTAATTTGAACTGGTGTGAACACTCTAACTGCACTCTGGAGCGCACCAAACAATGCACCTTCTCTCAAAAAGGGTGATCTCGGTCCATTTCCATTCGTACCGTGGTGTGTTTCACTGCAGGTGTGAACGCAGTTTGGACCAAGCACAGGAAAAGAAGCAGAGATGTGCAGTATTATTGGTTGTTTGACAATGAGCATTTGATCAAATGCACGCATTATCAGAACTTGGTTTCTCTGAAACATTTTGTGAGTAGCAGCACATTTATGAGCACATCCTATGCAGATTAGGATTAGACCGGGGCTATACATGGGATATAGGCTACTGAATACATTCACTGCACGTCGTAGTTAGAGCAACTATTGCACAATTTCCTCCCAAATGTTGTTGGAAGACCTAAGCTAAAGTATTATAACGATTGGCTGGGACACACAAGTGATGCTCCATGATGATCATAGATGGATTTAACATGAGCATTTTTGCCCAATAAACAAAATACTTTCATGAACATGTTAGTTCGTTTGACATTTGGCAGTGTGTAACCAACTGGACCAAATGAAAAATATCTGCCAGGCTATAATTGCTGCCATTGAAAACAAACTGTGGGTTCACTGTGCCTTGCAGGGCATCAGAGGGGAGTGCCAAAACCTCATCAATCACTTTGAGGACAACCCAGAGGAGGTGGCAATGATGGTGGGACAGAAGGAGAGCAGCAAGACTGTCAGCAATGAGGCCCTCATGACTGTGTTCCACCCCCAGGATGCTGAAAACCTGGATCCCAAAATGGTGGGATTTTACTCTAAAATATGACCTTCTCTCCTAATATGAAGAAATATACCATTTCTGGTTTCTCCAGGAGTGCTGTTTTTTCCACCCAGTGTGAGAATGTGCTCTCCTTGTACTGTCTAGATGTCTCAGCCTTGACAGCTCATTTCTTATTCCGCTGTTTAATCTCTGTGCCTGACAGCTAAAGGAGAAGATGAAGGAGCAGTCATGGAACATCCACTTCTCAGAGTATGGCCGTGGCACCAGTATGTTCTGTACCAAGAAGACACGAGACCTGATTGTGCGTGGTGTCCCTGAGGCCTTAAGAGGAGAGCTCTGGATGCTCTTCTCAGGTTCTGTTTGATATGGCTCTTTCACTGTTATTTGGCTCATATGTCTCCTTCACTGATGTGTAAAAGTTTGGTATCTTTAATGTTTTGCAATATGTGTTTTATTTAAATATGGTGTTGTGTTTTGCCTTGGTACCATAGGTGCAGTCAATGACATGGCCGTTAACCCTGGGTATTACAGTGAGATAGTGGATAAGTCTCTGGGGACCAGCACCCTTGCCACTGATGAGATAGAGAGAGACCTGCACCGCTCCCTACCAGAGCACCCTGCCTTCCAGAGCGACACAGGCATCTCTGCCCTGCGCAGAGTCCTCACTGCATATGCCTACAGGAACCCCAAAATCGGATATTGCCAGGTGCTAAGCTAGAAACCCCTATAACACTTCCCTGCGTTCGTTCTCTCAAAAAGCTCATAGGCATCTTTACATCTATCCTCCTTTTCTCTTGTGAAGGCCATGAACATCCTGACGTCGGTCCTGTTGCTCTATGCTAAAGAGGAGGAGGCTTTCTGGCTGCTAGTGGCTGTCTGTGAGAGGATGCTGCCTGACTACTTTAACCGCAGGATCATTGGTGAGAGACGCAGCTGAATAACAATATAATTTTCAGTGTTGCATCACGTTAAATATATGTGTGTATGTGTGTTTGATACTGAATACCTGGCTTACACTTTCTCCCATAACTGCTATAAATCCTGTTTACAAATATTTTGTATTTCCTCAGGTGCCCTGGTGGACCAGGCGGTGTTTGAGGAGCTGATCCGAATGCACCTCACCCAGCTGACGGAGCACATGACAGACCTGACCTTCTTCTCCTCTGTGTCCCTGTCCTGGTTCCTCACCCTGTTTATCAGTGTCCTGCCCATAGAGAGTGCGGTCAACGTGGTCGACTGCTTCTTCTACGACGGCATCAAAGCCATCCTGCAGCTGGGCCTGGCTGTGCTCGACTACAACATGGAGGGTTTGATCAGCTCCCATGACGACGCTGAGGCAGTCACCATCCTCAGCAAGTGAGTGTCAACACAGAGAGGGCGAGATCTGAAGGTCAACTGAATTGGTTATTTCAAAGTACTGTATTAGGTTTATGATGGATTGTGAAGTAACAATCTCCAAAACAGTGAGTTAATTCTACAGGAATGCCCATCTTGTTCATGTTACTTAACTGTTTGCCCTGGCAGGTTTTTCGATAATGTGACCAATAAGGACAGTCCTCTACCACAAACAGTGCAGCAAAACTCAGTGGGGAACAACGACAAAGCATCATCCCTCTCCAAGGTGGACATCAGTGATCTCATCAAAGAAGCCTATGAGGTACTGTAACGGTCAGTGTTGCTAGGACTGACCCCATGTCTCAATGTCAGGCTTGTCATTTAGCCTTTTTAATTTGCTTATAGAAATATGGAGACATGAAATCAGAGGAAGTAGAGCGCATGCGGAAAAGAAACAAACTGTATGTAATCCAAACATTAGAGGATACGACTAAACAAAATGTGGTGAGTGGCACATCCTCAAACTTCCATCGCAACCTTTTGGCATTGTTTACAACAATATGATGTAGGATTAATTGATATTTACTTTTTCCTCAGCTACGGGTAGTGTCACAAGAAGTAAAGTTCAGTGCTTCCCAGCTTGATAACCTTTATGCATTGTTCAAGGTATCATAATCACTACTGCATACTGCTGCATACTGTACACTACATGCATTAATATTCCTTCTCATAGACACAGAGTTGACATGACTGGCATGAAAAATTGAAATTTGTTGAAAAGACAGATTTAACTGCTGGAAATTGAGTACTTCAATGTGTTTCCAGAGGCAACATTTCCTCAGCTGCTACTGGACGATGAACAGCCCAGTGCTGCTACACCACGACCCCAGCCTGGCCTATCTGGAGCAGTACCAGCTGGGCTTCCATCAGTTCAGGGTGCTCTTCTCCCTCCTGGAGCCCTGGTCCCTCTGCAGCGGCAACGATGCCCTCTTCCTCTGGGCCTTCCGCCTGCTGGATGAGAACCAGGATGGCCTTGTCAACTTCAAAGAGTTCTGCTGTGCCCTGGGTAAGGCTAGACCAGTGCTCTGATGCATTGCTACAGGTCTATGATCGCTGTGCCCATCCTCCGTTTTCACCATTATCTGTGTGAACGGTATGTCACATCTAATTCTGCATCAAACTCATACAACCTTTCATGCAAATGTTGTTCTTTCTGCAGACATTTTGTACAGTGGCACTTTCACCAACAAACTGAAATTCCTGTTCAAGCTTCATCAGTCACCAGGTAAGTAAGATCACCAGAAACTGCATAAGCACCTTCTCTCTCACTTGTCATTCTAAATCCATGATACTTTTGATCTGTATTCCTTCTGCTTGAATACATCATTTAGAATAAAAAACGAATCTAACTCCAAATTCGCCAGGTCGCAGTTGTAGTTGCTGTGTACATTTGCAAATACTGTGCCAAATCATATGGGAAGATTGCAACAATGATGCAGAATCATCTGGCCAAGTGTGTAAAGTTCCCTCAGCGCTCACAACAAGCAACCTCTGACAAAAGTCCCTCTACTTCTATTCGAGGTGAAAATGATGAATCAGACACCTTATCGATAGCAACAGCTCATGGTTCTCCTGGAATCAGAAGTTTGGATGAACGTAGTCAGAGAAATGGATGAACGTAGTCAGACAAATGTATTGGAAGAGATTTCTGAATGTTCTTCGCCCAGCGTACACCTCTCCAACCAGATATGCTTTATCTACTCATTTGCTGGATGCAAATGCACTTCAACCGAGTTCAAGTGAAGGTCAAGCAAATCATAGAGAAAGCAGCCTGTATTGCAATCATCTCTGATGGGTGGACGAATGTTCGTGGGCAAGGAATAATTAACTACTTCATCTCCACCCCTCAACCAGTATTCTACAAGAGCACAGACACAAGCGACAACAGACACACAGGTCTCTACATTGCAGATGAGCTGAAGGCAGTCATCAATGACCTTGGACCCCAGAAGGTATTTGCACTGGTGACAAACAATGCTGCGAACATGAAGGCTGCTTGGTCTAAAGTGGAGGAGTCTTACCCTCATATCCATTGGCTGTGCTGCTCATGCATTGAATCTGCTCCTCAAGGACGTCATGGCACTGAAAACAATGGATACACTCTATAAGAGAGCCAAGGAAATGGTTAGGTATGTGAAGGGTCATCAAGTTATAGCAGCAATCTACCTCACCAAGCATAGTGAGAAGAATAAGAGCACCACATTGAAGCTGCCCAGCAACACCCGTTGGGGTGGTGTTGTCATCATGTTTGACAGTCTCCTGGAGGGGAAGGAGTCTCTCCAATAAATGGCCATATCACAGTCTGCTGATATGGACAGCCCCATCAAGAGGGTCCTCCTGGGTGATGTATTTTTTGGAGCGAGTGGTAAGCAGCCTGAAACTCCTGAAAACTATAGCAGTAGCCATTGCACAGATTGAGGGAGACAATGCCATCCTGTCTGATGTTCAGACTCTGCTTGCAGAGAAGAAATCCGTACTGCCCTGCCCACTTCACTGTTGCTCCAAGCAGAGAAAACTGTAGTTCTGAAATACATCAAAAAGCGTGAAGACTTCTGCCTGAAGCCCATACACGCCGCAGTGTACATGTTGGACCCCAAGTATGCTGACAAGAGCATCCTGTCTGGTGCAGAGATCAACAAGGCCTATGAGGCTTTTTGAGCCTGACAACGAGCCATCCTCCTCAAGGTTGGAAAGTGACAGTGAAGATAAGGCCTCAGTCTGATGTTCAAGAGGTGGATATTGAGGAGGTCCAGGGAGAAGACATGGAAACCTGAGAGGAAGACAATCAAAGCTTTAGTTTCTAGACTATCATTTTACAGATGTATGTTTAAAAAAAGAAATGGGAGATGTGATGGATTATTGGGGATCATTCAATATTCCCTTTTGTTGTTCAGTGAAAGCATCCCATGTGAAGAGTCAACTCATTTCATTAAAGCTCAATTCATAACTAATTTTTTGTTTTTTTTCCTATTGTAAGGATTTAATAATTTTCAATTATGTCTACTTATGATAAGGTAGAAGGATTATGTTTGTCTCCATATGATATGGTAAATATATCCAATGCAAAAAAACATCTACATTTTAAATGGTATTAATATGAATTTGCATATATTTCCATTAATTCCCACGGAAAGTTTCCACCTCTGAATATTCCCCAAAATGTGCAACCGTAGTCCCAGTATAGTTTTGCTGTGGACTGTGCCCTTCTAATTTCAACTGTACTGTATATTTCGTGCTACTCTTCTACTCACCAACTAATCTCTTTGGTAACTGTTTCTTACGTCTGTCCCTACAGTAATGTTGCATGCTCTCACAGACAATGTCTTCTTCTAGCTTTCACAGGGAGTCCTTTCCACTCAAAAGGCCAAAGACTTCCTCACTTTATTCCAATGACTGACGACCTATCCCACTTGAGTCGATTGACTGGTCAGCTTACTTTGCTATTTTCTTTCTCTGCTATAACCATTTCACTATTGGCTTCTCTGTGCTTTTCTCTTTAGTAAATGGTAATCTGTCTGTTTGTCTTTAACAATTTCTTAAGTTGGTCTCTTTTTTCATGTACAATTTGTTTCACTACGATCTAGATATGTGTTCTTGTAGACAAGGTTTATATATGATATAATTTCTAACTGGTTATGGTTTAGAATAGCAAAATGTACTTTACAGTTACTGTATGACTTCCTTTGACTTATATGAATGTACTTTACACTATGTAGTGTCTGATCTCCCAGAAGATGGCGTGATCAGGAAAAGCCCTGAAAGAGGTAATTTATTTGGCCTGTCTCTTTTTTTCTTTTACCAAGCTCTTCACAATATTGCTAATTTAAACAGATGATCGTTGTACACATGACCCATTTGTGTCTGAAAACTGCACTTTCCACAGGCAAAGGGAAAGTGGATCTGCAGGCCTACCTGAAACAATGGCAAGATGAGATACTAAAGAAAGAGGAGAGCATCAAGGATTTACCCAGAATTAACCAGGTAAATACACCCATATCTAGGTTAACATTTAGTCAATCAGGTGAATATGCAATGCAGATATCTTTCCAACAGATCAACTTTGAACAATTTAATCCACATGTTATGTCATTACTTTATGCAAAAAGAAACACAATGACGAAATCTTAATTGTATTCATCCCTTTTTTTTTGTGTCAGGCTCAGTTCATCCAGTTCTCCAAAACGCTCTACAATCTGTTCCATGGTGACCCAGAAGAGGAGTCTCTGTACCGTGCTGTGGCTCGTGTCACCAGTCTTCTGCTGAGGATGGAAGAAGTAGGGCGCAGGCTCCAGGAGCCCACTAGCCCCACCCAGGCTGCCCCAGAGGGGGCTCTACTCAACAGGGAGGCCTGCAGCACCCCTGAGAGAAGCTCAGACACCCCTTGCGCTACCATCACTCTGGAGTCAGGCTCCATCCCACAGGAGGTGGAGTGGTCATTCGCCTTTGAGCAGATCTTGGCATCGCTGCTCAACGAGCCTGTCCTTGTGCGCTTCTTTGAGAGGCCTGTGGACATTCAGGCCCGACTGGACCATGCCAAGGGTGCTCAGTTGAAAGCTAAGACAAACAAGTGAACTGAAGGATACACTGTGGTTCTGAACTTCTCAAAGCCAATAAGTCTCTATGTTCACCATTCTCTACTGTTCTTTCTCCGCCTGGTTAGGTAACAGGAGTAGATTCTAAGCCAAACCTGTTCACTGTAACCAAACGCAAGGAATACACACGTAGAGAATACATTCACACCTTTTAACGCCTATAGATTCCAGTCGTATCTGGTAGATTCATTGTTTTAGTCCTGTCATCTGCACCCCAGCAAACCTGCTCAAGCATCTTGCTTCTATGTGCCAAAGTGTTTTTTCTCATGCAGCCTTAAATCGCTTCGCTAATTTTTAGAAACACCAGGCTTTCAAATTGGGGTAAGTGTGATCAGTTGACCTGTGTGGAATATGTAGGGAGCAGCAACACTCCAGGGTAATCACTTGAAGTCAACAATGGAAGTCAATCATTGCATGAAACCAGCACATGTAGATGGGATAGATAATTGTATATGATACCTTTACTGTTGCTCATCCATAATTATGCAATGAATGAAACCTAGAATGGAGAGAGGAAAGAGACATCACCATGTTATTGTATTTCTGGGTTTACTTTGTAATGACGGGAAATGGCTCATTTATTTCTGTTAATTTTGTGGAGAGGGGCTTTTGAAAACGATGGGGCCACTACTTGTTAAAGGCCCAAGGATGATTGTCGGAATTCTACATTTCAGTTTTTTTACAACCTATATTATGCTTTTGACTTCAGATTCCATTTGTTTTGTTGAAGTATCATGAGTGAGGGAAGAAGAGGATGTTGTAATTGCCATTTCAAATCACTGTCAGGACACAAACTAAAAACAAATTGGATAGTTGCAGTTGAGGCAACCAATGTTGACAAATGAGGACATTGTGCAATATTTTTTATCTGACTACTGTCTTGAGTCTTCAAGGGAAATTAAGTAATGTATATATCATTTGATATACAGAGGAATGGACAATAAACATGTCTTTTGATTGTTTTCTTTTGATTGATATTGTATAGTTTAATTGATTTTCAAAGGGATTACTAAATATTTTTCAGAGTAAATGTTATATTCATATGTTTGTTTATCATGTCTTGTAAAAGGAAATTCTTGTTTGATTATATTTGTGAGACTGAAGATGAAATGATTTGATAGGTGTAACTGGTAGTGTGGCCTGTTAAACATTCCTTTGTATATGGTTTTCCTTTTTTGAAGTCCTTTAAAGCATGAAACTGTGCATGGGCATGGATACCTTATGATGATAACTAATCATTCCAAATGCAACACAGTTGGTTCTGAATGACTTTATTTCTTGGTTTGATGTGGACTGTAAAATGCAGACTTTTTGTCATTGTTTATTGAAAAAACCTGCTTTAATGTTCTCTGTGTATTATGGATATTCATATTTTACATAAGCAGTTATAAATGTTTATTTATTTTCAAAATTAGTCTGTCAGGAAAAGGACAGCTGAGCAACTTTTACATGGTTTGTATTTTCTGTATTTGAGCGTTCTTCCTCAGTGCCATCTGCGTGCAAAATCAAACCTTGCTGTTATATTATAGTCTCATAAATAGACCCCTTATCCCACACCAATAATCACTTGGCTTAGTAAATATTTCTAAAATGCTGTTCCTTGTTATAATAGTTGCTAAGATGAATATACGTATTTGTCACTTTAAAGCCTTTACTTGACAGCACAATATTGTAAAATATCATAGAGAGGTAGCTAAAAATCAATATAGTAAAGTTATAAGAGCCCATATTCATTGGAGAACAAGTGTTAGTGTTGGAAATTAGCAGTTCACTCTTTACACTGCATTAGTGGTGACTTGAGTGGGAAGTTAAATTCACCCGTGAACAAGTCTATTAAAATATTTGCAGGGCAATTACCTTTTGAAATGCCACAATTCTCAATTTGTCATGATAGATTGTTGTGGACTACACTCACATTTAGAAATAAAGAGATTGTGTATAGGCTTTATTGGTTACGCTCTAGATGTGTAATCAGATCTTTATCAACTTGATGCAATACATAGGATAATTGCGTATTACCAGTGGAACTATATTATGTTACCTTTTATTTTACCTTTAAGCTATTTACACTTTAAGATGACTCTCATAGCACAAATGTATTTGGGCCTACTTATTGTAAATGTAATTGCTTAGTTGCCAATTAATGGTCTTAATTACAATAATCACAGCTAACGTAAATATAATTTAAGTCTATACTGCCTGTTTTTGTTGGGGGAGGGTGCGGTTCTGGAGGAAAATTAATCCTTTGGAATGTTATGTAGTTTTTGATCTGCCTGTGCCTACCACAAGTGGCACTTTATGTGAATGTCAAACATCTTGAAATGAAATAAAATGTTACAATGTAATAAAATAATCTTAGACATCAAATGTGTTTCTTTGAATGAAAGAGTTGTTTTACAAATAGACCAAGTGAATGAATGGAACAGCCAGGATGGGTTTGAACCACTTCTTCAGGTCATAGTTTGCTATGCTTACGTAGAGAGATACACCTACCATGTTTCCCTCTTTATTGCGCCTTGCCTATGACGCTCATCCATATATCGATATGTACATATTCTTATTCAATCCCTTTAGATTTGTGTGTATTAGGTAGTTGGGGAATTGTTAGATTACTTGTTAGATATTACTGCACTGTCGGAACTAGAAGCACAAGCATTTTGCTACACTCGCATCAACATCTGCTAACCATGTGTATGTGACCAATTTTTAAAATTGTTATTTGATTCTAGATACCCGCATTATCCCCTATTCCCATGTTGAGACTGCTGCTACATTTTTTGACAGGGTGGTTGTCAGCCTCTGCTACCAACACCCATGACTAGTTAGCCTCCATAAGTCAGAATACTGGAAGTGCGTGAGAAAAGCTAATAGGTCTACAAAACTCTTCTAAAATCTCACTGACATGAAGATGACCCTAGGTACAGGACCAAATGACCATAGTCAGATAGGGCCTTTGATAATTGTGATTGGCTCATTTGTTGTAGCGTAGAGAGCTCACGAGAAAGCTGTAGCTTGTGGATTTCCCTCCGTGGTCACTTTTGACACCTGTTGTTGATTTAACATTGGTGGAAAAGAGAAAAGATTGGTTGAAAATGACATTAGTAGTAGCTTTCATGCTAATTTAAAAAGTGTTTACAGATGGTTCCAAGGATCCTGATAGTGGATACACGGGAGCGGGAGTTTACATTGCTGAATTTGATGTGCAGATATGTAGAAGACTAACAGATGGACTGTCTGTATACTCTGTCTGTATGCTGAACAGTTGGCAATGGTAGTTGCTCTCCAGTGGGTGAGGACGCTCAACCTATTAGAATTGTATTATGCTCAGATTCTTTGTCTGTACTGTGTAGTTTATCCTCTGGTAACTTTAATATGAGTGATCTACTATTGGAGGCATTGACTCTATTAAGGAGACTTGAGAGAGTGGTTGTAGTAGTGTGTTTCTGCTGGGTCCCAGCCCATTCAGGTGTGGGAGGGAACGGACTTGTAGACCAAGTGGAACAAGATTCAAAAGGCGGGACAGGGTGGGGGTTTGTTAGAAGTTAGTAGGGCTCTTTTTTTCATGTTCTTAGGTTGGCATTTATATGTCCTCCAAAGAAAGGTCAGTGGAACACGATTCAAAAGGCTGGACGGGGACGGGGGTTTGTTAGAAGGGCTCTTTTTTTCATGTTCTTAGTAGTACATGATTAGGTAGAAGGGTTTCGTGTTTTTGTTTGTTTTGATCATTGACCATTGTTTTTTGACAATACACTCCAGTACAGTAGGTGGCGCTATGCACTTCTAACGTCTGTTTGCAGACCGCCATAGAAGAAGAGGAAGTTGTAGCTTGAAACTAGCCACACACCGCAGTTTGGTGGTGGTTGCATGCAACATTTTAGCTAGCTACAGCAACATTTCATATTTACAGGTAAATGCACCATACTTTGTAGAAGTCTATCATAATTTATGTTTGAATCATTAATATTATATTTTAATAAAGTTACTGTATTAGAATTAGTTAGCTAGTGATTTAGTTTGACTGCTAGTTTGCATAAGGCAACGTTAGCTTCGTAACGTTAGCTAGCAGATAGCGTATTGGAAGCTAGCTAGCTATTAGCTAACGTTAGCCAGTAACGTTATTAGCGGTCTCTTTGCAGAGTCATAAAACATTATATGCTTACCATGCAAATAGCGAGTTATGTCTATTGTATAGATAGTATTGAGATTCTATATATAATAATGGGCTAACATGTACCTATCTAGCTTTCCAGGTAGTTAGCTAAATAGCTAGCATTAGCTAGCTAGCATTCTAACTTGCAAAAATGGAGACGCCAGGTGAGGCGCGCCAAAAGGCAGCAACGTTGCCATAGCCAAACTAGCTAGGGGTTATTACTAGTTACCACAGCCACAGAGTAAAAATGGCTATATCGTAAAAAATAATGAAAACAAAAATGAACTTTTTGGGCTTAAATTAGGGTTAGGCATAAGGTTAGCAGTGTGGTTATGATTAGGTTTATAATCAGATTTTACGAGAAATTGTATAAATAGGCGGGGTTTAGCCATAAATGTAATTATTCCATTGTGGCTGTGGTAACTAATGACAACTGCTAGCTAACGAGTACCAAACTTTAGATAAATTGACCTAGCTAGCTAACTAGATATATGCCTTCACTCGTGTGATCTCGTGGTCTAGAATAGCGGATCCACAATAAACTAGCAACTTGTGGCTGTAATTTCTCAAACCTACCACCACATTTGATTTGACATGAGTACAAATCGGTTGTCATGTGAGACTGAAGCAAACCATTGTTTTTGTTGTTTCGTTTCTCTTAAATTGTGATGTTAGGTGCAGTATGGAACCCTCAGAGCATCCAGAAACCTCAGCCACTTTTCAAATGGCCAATGAGAATGTACATCTAGACCTGCTATCCACACAGACTGATATGGACCTGTTTTCTGGGCACACTGATATGGGCCTTCTGCCTGCTCAGACTGATGAAGACCTACTGTCTGCACCGAGTGATATGGACCTGCTGCCTGCTCAGACTGATGTAGACCTACTGTCTGCACAGAATGATATGGACCTGCAGCCTGCACAGACTGATATGGAGGTGGCCTACTCTGGCTCACTGGGAACAGAGGGACACAGTGGGGAGCAGCAGGCCATTGACGAGTTGACAACCTTTCTCACCCAATCTGAAAGAGAGAGGCTGAAAACTCAGGACAGTCTGAGCATCCTGGGGGACCCAGACTCACTGGAACTGTCCAAAGTCCAGGTGGAGGACTTTTACAGCCGCACAGTCCTTCCAGAACCATCAGACTTTCAGGAACCCTCAGTCTTTCCAATGCCCTCTGTCCTTCCAGAACCTTCCGTCCTTCCAGAATCCTCATACCTTCAAGAACCTTCGGGCTTCTCAGAGTCCTCAGTCTATCCAGAACCCTCATACCTTTCAAAACCCTCAGGCTTTTCAGAGCCCACAGGCCTGCCAGAACACTCAGACTTCCAAGAGCCCTCCGGTTCAGCCACAGGCCTCAGTCAGGATGAGTGGGGCAGGCAGGGTCACACAGAAGCCTGGTCAGAAATGGGAGCTGTGCCTGGAACAGACAGACTGGAGGTCACCGAGGGAACTCCGACTGTAACTGGGACACAGATGCCAGAGACAGGAGAGGAGCAAATGGACATAGTGCATGAAGATCCCACTGCATCTGTTCAAGATGAAGTTGATCCAAATATGCCTTCTATAGTCAGCGTAGAGAGCTCACACTCTGAGGATGGTCCAGGCAAAGAGGAAGCCTTATCATTCTATGGATTGGTGCCAAAGGTAGAGGGCACAGCAGAGAAAAAGAGTGAGAAAGAACAGCCTGTGGGGGGCGGTATGTCCCCACTATCATCCTGGGCCCAGCCATTGACACCAGGTGAAGGTGTGTAGTAAGGAACTTTAGGTTTTTAGGCTCATAAGTTTATTAACTTATGTCACACATACATAGAAGTCTCAGTGCCACAAATAGTTTGAGAAGGATAAAGGGAAATGCAAAACTTGATTTAGGCTTAATTACACATCTTTGAGAAACGATTAGCAATCACCTCTTCAAATAGCCATGTCAGTTTACATATAGTCTGCATCTACTATGTCATGAACAGCCTTTAGTTACTGATGATCGATTGTGTTTCAGCTGAGGAACAACCTGAAACTGAGGTCGCCGTCGAAGATCCAAATGGTCAAAAGACTACGGTAAAAAAAAAACTTTCCATGAATTCTAAACATTTTCTGTAAAATTAAGTTAATTACTGTTAGTTACTCTTCTCATTTATTGTAGGGGAGAAAGAGAGGTCGTCCTAATCGTGGAGAAGGGAGGAAAAATACGCAAAACATGTCTGATGGAGGTAAAACGTCTTTCGTAAATCTGCTTAGCTAATTCGTTTTACCTCGGTCTCAACTATCATTTTGTAGGACTATTTTTCCAATTATATGATTATCACGCTGATCTAAATGCGTTGTCTTCTGCTGCAGACCAGCTAACGGACAGCGGTTCTGACGATGCAGCTGATGATCCGAGGGACACAGACTTTGACCCCGCACGGTTTGGCCTCCGGCGCTCCACCAGGGTCTCCCAAAGGAGCCAGAGCACTCCGCCCCCCCGCCTAATTTCCCCGAAGTTGTCTGGTCCTGCCTCTACCCCTGCGTACACTCAGAGGTCTGGAGGACCCCCTCCACCCCGGCCGCCACCCCCTCGCCAGCCTACTAGGGTCCTCTGTGCCAACTGCAGTGGGATTCTGCAGAGCGGACAGACTGCCTACCAGCGCAGGGGTCAGCCTCAGCTCTTCTGCAGCTCCACCTGCCTTAACTCCTTTGGCAAGAAAGCCCCCAAGAAAAAGCCCTGTGCTTTCTGTAAAAGGTAAGCCTCTCAATAGATATTCAATGAATGTGTTCTTAGTTTCTGCTATTCCTTCCAGTAAGGACAGTGGATTTTATAACATTCCTCATGCTATTTCATAGTAAAGTAAGTGTTAACGTTGTGCATCGTTTTGATCTCAACAATATTTGTGAAATTTACCTCAATGTTTGTGTCTTCTATTTTAGGGACATGGGGAATAGAAAGGACACCATGCTTGCACAGGTTGGCCAGTCACAGTCCTTCCAAGAATTCTGCAATAGCACTTGTCTTTCCCTGTATGAGGCCCGGCTGGAGAAGGGCCCGACACAGCCCCCAAAACCAAGTGCCCCTGCCCAAAGATGCAGCGTGTGCAACCACATGCGTGAGGTACCAAAGCTTTCGCCATAACATTTTAGATGATGAGCTCCCAGCCATAGCATATCTCTTAGTTGTCAATCAAATGTATTTGGCTTCAGTCAAATGGGTGGGCAGGCAGGCAAGTTCCCATTCAGTTGTCAAAACGTGGGTTGGGACAAGCATGCGTTGACAGGCAAGCTGAAGAATGGTGAGCAGGTTACTTTTTCCCCATCGTTTATCTGTGCAATTTTGACGGCCAACTACAAGCTGAAAAAGTTTGAGGGTTTATCTACTGTTCCCTCATTAGATTTTTAGCTCATCTCGCTCTGGCTAACATTAGTTGTTGATCTGGTTGTTTTTGATGTACATAGGCACTTGAGGGGGAGAGAGCCTACCTTTTCATGGTTGTTTGATCAATAGGGCTGTAAAGTTCACAAATGTAAGAGGACTCCCGTCATGTTTACATATTTGCAGAAATCCATTCAGGTGGCTTTTGGCGAAAGCTTTCTAATAAACTTAAGTCTCACTGTTGCTGCTGCCTGTAAACACACAGTCCAGTTCAAAGTGAATGATTAACCTTTATTTAACTAGGCAAGTCTGTTAACCTTTCTAGCGCGCCCCTCGACAACATTCCGCTGAAAGGGCATCGCGCAAAATTCCAAAATATTTTTTAGAAATATGTAACTTTCACATATTAACTTGTTATGGCTGCAATCCCACTAACGGGATAAGTGTCATCAACAACCGCTGAATAGCATAGCGCTACATTCAATAAATGGGGTGGCAGGGTAGCCTAGTGGTTAATTAAGAGCGTTGGACTAGTAACCAGAAGGTTGCAAGTTCAAACCCCCGAGCTGACGAGGTACAAATCTGTCGTTCTGCCCCTGAACAGGCAGTTAACCCACTGTTCCTAGGCCGTCATTGAAAATAAGAATTTGTTCTTAACTGACTTGCCTAGTTAAATAAAGGTATAAAAAATGTACAAAAAAAAAATAATACTACAAATATTTATATTCATGAAATCACAAGTGCAATATAGGAAAACACAGCTTAGTCTTTTGTTAATCCACATGTCGTGTCAGATTTTGAAATTATGCTTTACAGCGAAAGCAATCCAAGCGTTTGTGTAAGTTTATCGATCGCACGACAAAACATTAAGTACACTTAGCATCAGGAAGTTTGGTCACGAAAATCAGAAAAGCAATCAAATTAATCGTTTACCTTTGATCTTTGGATGTTTTCACTTAACGAGACTCCCAGTTATACAACAAATGTTCCTTTTGTTCCATAAAGATTATTTTTATATCCAAAATACCTCAGTTTGTCGCGTTATGTTCAGAAATCCACAGGAAAGAGCGGTCACGACAACGCAGACGAAAATTCCAAATAGTTTCCATAATGTCCACAGAAACATGTCAAAAGTTTTTTGATAATCAAGCCTCATGTTGTTTTTAAAATATATAATCAATAATATATCAACCGCAAATGTCTTTCACAGTAGGAGAGGGAAAAGCAATACCTATTCAGACTCTGTTGCGCGAGCAAAACTCATATGACCACTTGACGCGATGTTATCGTTCTGGCTCATTTTTCATAATAAAATAAACTATGTCTGAAGACTATTGTCAAATGAAAGATAAACATCTTGTTAATCTACCCATCTTCTCCGATTTAAAAAATGCTTTACATCTAAAGCACAGCATATGATTATGTTAGGTCACCGCCAAGTTGAAAAACACACAGCCATTTTTCCAGCCAAAGATAGGAGTCACAAAAAGCAGAAATATAGATAAAATTAATCACTAACTTTTGATGATCTTCATCAGAAGGCACTCCCAGGAATCCCAGTTCGACAATAAATGACTGATTTGTTCCATAAAGTTCCATCATTTATGTCCAAATAGCCACTTGTTGTTAGCGTGTTCAGCCCAGTAATCCATCTTCATGAGGCGCAGGCACTTCATCCAGACAAACTCGAAAGATTCCGTTACAGTCCTTTAGAAACATGTCAAACGATGTATGGAATCAATCGTTAGGATGTTTTTAACATAAAACATCAATAATGTTCCAACCGGAGAATTCCTTTGTCTTCAGGAAAGCACTGGAATGAGAGGTAACTCTGTTGGGAGCTCTCGTCATGAGACCAAGGCTCTCTGCCAGACCACTGACTCAAACAGGTCTCATGAGCCCCTCCTTTTATAGTAGAATCCTCATTCAAGTTTCAAAAGACGGTTGACGTCTAGTGGAAGCCCTAGGAAGTGCAACCTCATCCATATCTCAATGTGTATTCGGTAGGCCAAGCTTTGAAAAACTACAAACCTCAGATGTCCCACTTCCTGGTTGAATTTTTCTCAGGTTTTCGCCTGCCATATGAGTTATGTTATACTCACGGACATCATTCAAACAGTTTTAGAAACTTCAGTGTTTTCTATCCAATACTAATAATAATATGCATATATTAGCATCTGGGACAGAGTAGGAGGCAGTTCACTCTGGGCACTCTATTCATCCAAAAGTGAAAATGCTGCCCCCTATCCAAAAAAGGTTAAGAACAAATTCTTATTTACAACTGCGGCCAAACCCGGATGATGTTGGGCCAATTGTGCGCCACCCTATGGAACTCCCAATCACGGCCGGATATTATTCAGCCTGGATTCGAATCAGGGACTGTAGTGACGCCTCTTGCACTGAGATGCAGTGCCTTAGACCGCTGCGCCACCCTGGAGCCCATATTGCTATAGAATATTCACAAACGTCATTACCAAACACAATGTTTTAAAATATGAAAATGACCATATCTGAGTAGTCAAACCAAAGTTTATTTGTATTGTGCGCCTAATACAACAGGTATACCTTACAGTGAAATGCTTACTTACAGGCTCTAACCAACTGTGCAAAAAATGTATTACGTGAACAATAGGTAAGTAAAGAAATAAAAACAACAGTAAAAATAACAGTAGCGAGGCTATATACAGTAGCGAGTCTAGAACAGCAGCGAGGCTACGTATAGGCACCGGTTAGTTGATTGAGGTAGTATGTACATGTATATATGGTTAAAGTGACTATGCATATATGATGAACAGAGTAACAGTAGTGTAAAAGGGGGTGGCGGGACACAATGCAGAGAGCTCGGTCAGCCAATGTGCGGGGGCACTGGTTGGTCGGGCCAATTGAGGTAGTATGTATATGAATGGATAATTAGTGACTGCATATATGATAAACAGAGAGTAGCAGGAGTGTAAAAGAGGGGTTGGTGGGGGGCACACAATGCAAATAGATGGGGTAGCCATTGGATTACCTGTTCAGGAGTCTCATGGCTTGGGGGTAAAACTGTTGAGAAGCCCTTTTGTCCTAGATTAGTAGCTTCGTATTCTTTCTGGGTGTGTGTATGAACAGATTTTAATATGATTTGATGTTGCTAAAACGCTGTCAGTTCCATTTAAATAGACCAACAAGAGTTCCAAACCTCTCTGCCGAAACCAGTTATTTTTCAGTTTTCCCTTCCCACTCAGACCACTCCCAGACAGTCCTATCATAATTTTTGCTTGACTATTTTATTTGCAAACAATCAGTAAGGTACTTAATTGTTACATGGAAATGATTTGATATTGAGATAGAAATGGTGGCATTGGACCTTTAACACAGTATGACTACACTTCCACAATGCTTTGCTTATGGTTTAAAATGCTGTAGGCATTTTTGTTAGTCATACATTATATTGAAGCTATTTTAAAGACTGCAGCGTCTACTCTAGCAACAAGTCAACATTTTATGCTTACATTGAAAAGCTGGCATAAGCCTTACTTGTTCTGATTTGAGTTTCCCCCACCATCTGTTAGTCATTTGTCAATTTGTACAATAAAATGTATTAAAAATAAGTAGGCACTTTTTAATGCCAAGCACTGCAAAACCACACAATAATGTGATTATGGTATACCTTCTTTAAAGTTGTCTTTCTGTTGGAAATGCTGGTTAGAGATCTGATCAGCACGCTTCAATTCGAGCTCAGTCAATGTAGTGTATGTGAAGTGTTTGTCACGTCATGGGCTTTTCCCAGAAGTAGTGACAAAGAATACTTAAACCCTAGTGACACACATTCCACGGTCACCTCATGTTGATATTTCATAATTGAAAATATTTTGTGTGTAACTGGATCTATGCTGGGATTATGGAGTCTGCATGAGACAGGAATTCTGTCAAACTTTGAAATCAATATCGACAAGTTTATGCTGCTATTGAGTCTTTTTGTATGCTATGAGCATGCAGCAGAATAAATTATAACCAACTACAAGATTTTGGTCGACTAATGGGAAATGAAAAAGGGTGGCATTATTTGAAGTTAGGATTGATAGAATTCAGCCCCGAGTTTCTTACTTTCCTTCCCTCTTCTGCCTCAGATCAACCATGAAGTAACCATGGGCAACATGATTCACCTGATGTGCAGTGATGCCTGCTTCAACCGTTTCCGCGCCACCAAGGGCCTGAAGACCAGCTGCTGTGACGCGTGTGGCACCTACATCAACACCTTCACCTCCCGGGCTGAGTACCTACTGCATGAGGGCCAACAGAGGAGGTTCTGCAACTCCTCCTGTCTCAGGCTGTATAAGATGGTGGGTGCTTATATCTACTTGAATGTACAGTCCTGTACTATTGAGTGATACGAGAGTGATTTGTCTGCTTTGTGTTTAATCAAAGTGTCGTCTTTGATTTCAGAAAAACACTAAGGTGCTCTCGTGCCAGTGGTGTAGGACTCTGTGTAAGAATTTTGAAATGCTGTCTAAAGTGGATCAGTATGGCAAGACCAGACACTTCTGTTCTTTGTGCTGTATCGCCTCACATAAAGTTAAAACTTCTGGGGACACAGGTACATTCTACTCTTCTTGTTTACTACTGTATTAATTCACCTTTGCTTAATCTGAATGTATTAACGTGATGTCTGACTGTGAATGGCTTTTCACTATTATTACATCTGCTTTTTTTCCAGTGCCCAGTGAAGCCTGCAGTTCCTGCAAAAGAAGCCCCTCTGAACCTTACTACTGTAAAACAAATGAGGCCGTGTACGTCTTCTGTAGCCCTAGCTGTTGGAGCAAATTTCAGGTTGGATAAATCCATACCCTTAATAGAGTTTGGACAACACTACAACCTACAGATGCATTGTCCAGTATTTAGTCACAACATGGTCTGCCAGATGTTTATACAACACTTTATTTTGTATTAAATGTACATTTGAGTACCTCAGTTGTTCAACAAAAAAAAGTGGTGATGGATTCTGAAAGTGAAAAAAGGGAACCGTTAATATTTACAGTGTGATGCACAGGCTTGGCCGTAGGTGCCCGTTAAGCAGAAAATGCTAGTTAAAATGCAGACCAAGCAGCTGCAGTGGGGAGTTCAGCCTCACTTCTGGAGCCCGTTAAAATAAAAACTCATCATTAAGCTCTTTAGTGTGGAGAGGGTCACCCTTTGAAAGCTTTTGCCTTTATTCTACCGAAGAACCTATGAATTAGGGCTTGGTCTGTTTCTTCAAAAACCTTGCAATAAAATCTCTGAGAATGGGCTGAGACATTCTTGAGTCCCTCTTTGATACTAGTTCTGTGGGGTTGCTTGTTGTTTTTTTTGCCTTGGCTTAATGTTTGCTGCTCATTCTCTTCTTGTTAAATCTCCAATTAAGAAATATACTCTTCTTCACAGAGCAACAGTCCCAATGGAGACCTCTACTTCAACTGTCTCTCTTGTCATAACATGTTCAGTGGGGTACCAGAAATCCTAGACTGGCAGGTAATCAACATTTGCATTTTACATGCATTGTGCCAAAAAAAAGTGGTTTAGTGAAAACTGTTATTTTTTTCAAGACTACTTCAAAAAGTACATCCAGGATTCTGTGTGGTCCTGTATGGCTCAGTTGAGAGATAATGGTGCTTGTTACACCAGGCTTGAATATATTATTATTTTGCTTGCTTTCAGGACTCAATATATCAGTTCTGCTGTAAGGAGTGCTGTGAGGACTACAAGCGTCTGAATGGTGTGGTTTCCGTGTGTGAGCACTGCAACCAAGAGAAACTGCTGCATAAGAAGATAAAGTTCTCTGGGGTGGAGAAAACCTTCTGCAGTGACGGTTAGGATGATGCATGCATTTCTGTGCTCATTTTTATATGCAATAGATTGTCGATTTACATGGAAACACTTTACTGTGTCTCTAGGCAGAGACTTATGTTTTTTTGTTGTCTCTTTTTTTTACCAAGGTTGCATTCTACTGTACAAGCAAGACTTTGCTCAACAACTGGGCCTGTGCTGTATAACCTGTACATACTGTTCTCAGACCTGCTCACGGGCGGTCACGGAGGAACAGGATGGCAACACATGGGACTTCTGCAGCGAAGATTGTAAAAGCAAATACCTCCTGTGGTACCTGAAAGTATGTCCGAACAATAACAATGCCATATTTACATCATGACCATATGACTGACACTGAGAAGTTTTAAATGGCTGCCGGTACACAGGCTGCATTCAGTTCACCCTCTTTTCACTGCATTGTCTGTTGTATGGTAATATAGACACTTTTTGTTTGAGGAATGATAGCTTCAGAATGTATGGGCTAAACTGGCACAATATTGTCATCATGACAGAATGAATCCAGAATGTGCATGATTTGCGATCAAATTGTGTTAGCAGTGTCCTCTGTTACCAGGCTACAATGTATGTGCTGTATGTATGGTTTTTGTGTGTTTTTTGAGCTGTGTGTTCTCTTAGGAAGCACAGTGCCATGCCTGCAAGCGTCAGGGGGAGCTCCTGGAGACCATCCACTGGAGGGGAGAGATCAAACACTACTGTGACCAGCCGTGCCTCCTACGCTTCTATAGCCAACAGAACCAGCCCAACCTAGACACCAAGCAGGGCCCTGGGAGCCTGCTCAGCAGTGCGTTTGCTTCACATATAACAACACATGCAAACACAACACCCATACTGTATTGATCATAAACCCAGTCCATACATGGGAATTGTTTTTTCTAAGTATGCTGTGTTGTAATATAATTGTTTGTTTGATTTTCACTGTTTGACATAATGTTACAAAGTTACTGCTATTGTTTTTGTGATTTCCCTAAAATCTGTAAAATGTAAACACATGTTCGTCTCAGTAATTCGCTGTTAAACTTGTATATGTTTACTGGACTTACAGCTCATTCCCCAGAGTCTACACCTCCCCCTGCAGCTATAAAGACAAGTGAAGTAAGTGTGCTTTTTGACTTGCTGCTCCAAAAGTTGGGGGGAAATGCTACCGAAAGGACACAAAAATAAATTTGAGCTTGGCTTTTACCACGCATACAAATGTATTCTCTGCTTGGAAAAAAATGTGATTGGATTTTGAAATAAAGCAAAGAGCTACTTTTCTCAAATTTCTGCTGAGTGAACATCCAAACATTTATTTATGTCAATGTTTGTTATTTCAGGCCACAGGAAGAGGCCTGAAGAGGACTGTAGCCAAGCCTGCTCCTCCCTTCACTCTACCTCTCTCCCAAAGGAACAAATCCTCCATGTGTAAACCCATGATGGCCACTACTGGTGTTGCATGTAAACCTGAGATGAAGTCCCAGAGTTGCCAGACAGGTAATGGCGAATGTAATCCCATGTCCCTTTCTGTAGACTGGTTGGCTGACAACATAACGAAAATGATGCGCAGCAATCAATGATTCTGAATGGTCAGCTAGCAACAATGACAGGAAGATGCCAAGTGGGGAATCGTAGGTGGTTCGTTTCAGCCCATTGTAGACTATATGACCAAAAGTATGTGGACACTTCCTCGTCAAACATGTCATTCCAAAATTATGTGAATTAATATGAAGTTGGTCCCACATTTGCTGCTATAACATCCTCCACTCTTCTGGGAAAGCTTTTCACTAGATGTTGGAACATTGCTGCAGGGACTTGCTTCCATTTAGCCACAAGAGCATTGATGAGGCCGGGCAGTGATGTTGAGCAATTAGGCCTGATTTGCAGTCGGCATTTCAATTCATCCCAAAGGTGTTCAATGGGATTGAGGTCAGGGCTCTGTGCAGGCCAGTCAAGTTCTTCCACACTGATCTCAAGACACCATTTCTGTATGGACCTCACTTGGTACATGGGGGCATTGTCATGCTGAAACAGGAAATGGGGGCCGGTTGCAGACGATTTTTACGTGCTTCAGCACTCGGCAGTCTCGTTCTGTGAGCTTGTGCGGCCTACCACTTCGCGGCTGAGCCGTTTTTTCTCCAAGACATTTCCACTTCACAATAACAGCACTTATAGTTGCCCGGGGAAGCTCTAGCAAGGCAGAAATTTGACGAACTGACTTGTTGGAAAGGTAGCATCCTATGTTGTTGCCATGTTGAAAGTCACTGAGCTCTTCAGTAAGGTGATTCTACTGCCAATGTTTGTCTATGGAGTTTGCATGGCTGGGTGCTCGATTTTATACACTTGTCAGCAATGGGTGTGCCTGAAATAGCCAAATCCACTAATTTAAAGGGGTGTCCACATACTTTTGTGTGTATGTGTGTATATATATATATATATATATATATATAAATATCTTATTGATACCATGTCTTATTTTGTCTGTCGTGTCTAATTTAATTCTAGCTAGCTAACCAACAACTGTAACGATGTAGTTGAGACTGCTCATTGTAAGTTTTCAATTAATGTATGTTTTCTATAAACATTTGGAGACTAAATATAGTTTACATAGTCAACATTCTAAGCCAACCCTGTCTGTTTTGCCCCTTAGTTGCTCACACAACAACCAACCCATCTATGGGACTCACTAACACTGTATTTAATATTTAAGATCTATTCTTTTAAGAATCAATAGGTGTATATATCATTAATTTATAAGTCCAAAAATGGATATTGCAGCTAAGGATTCTAGCTTTAAACATAATATCCCTATGCATATGCTAAGAGCTTTATGTTAAATCAGGCCAACAATTATATATTATATTAGCAATTGCAACAAAAAAAAAGCACCTTCATGGTTTTAATAAATTTTGTCTGGTTGTTTCAGATGATTTCTTGCAGTCCCCACCTGTGGTGTTGCCAGTCCCTGTACCTGTGTTTGTTCCTGTACCTTTGAATATGTACTCTCAGTACACTCCCATACCAATGGCCCTCCCTCTGCCGGTGAGTTGGTTTTGTCTAGGTCCTGTTGTGTATTGTGCAAAATTTACTCTAGGCTTATCGTCATTCATTTAGAGTCTAGAGTAACTCTTTGTTTCCAGCCAAACGTGTTCCTTATGGGTGCCTACACACGGCTGCAATCTGTGGTTCTCTAGAGTGATTGTCCTATTTGTCTGCTTATTGTTTTTCTCTTTATTCTCTGTTAGATCCCTGTCCCCATGTTCCTACCCGTCACACTGGATCATATCGATAAACTTGTGGAATACATAAATGACCTGAAACTCCAGATCCCATCTGATCCACTGGAGGCTGACATTCTGGCCATGGCAGACATGATAGCAGAGGAAAATAAAGGCAAGGGCTCCTCCGGATCTCTCTCTACTTAGTCAACTTGCCATTGATGTTCTAGATATAATTATTGTAACTATATGGTGGCTATATGTGTTTATTTAGATCTGGACAGTGATCAGAAAGCAGGCCCGTTGCTGAGGGACTGCACCTTATTTGATTCTTCATCCCAAGATGACATCCTCTCCATGGCCGTCAATATGGCTGATGTACTGACTGAGCCAGGTCAAGACCCAGTAGATGAGCTCACCAAAGGCAGGTTCAAGCTTTATAATATGTCATGTCTAATGCAGGGGTCTCATACAGATTGATAGCTCGCCAAACAATTCTGAAAGTACATGCATTTTTACATGCACGTTCCACCGCAAACTGTCATAAACAAATCGCCCAAGTATCAGACGCCGCAAGCTCCTTGCTACTATCTAATCAATGCAACATTGACATTATCCCACCCCTGGTTAGCAACTATTGGCTTAAAAAGACAAACCTAACACAATATCTGCCAATTCATTTCCAGTAATATTTCCCCTGTCTGTGTGGTGCGCGAGCTTGTCTACCACATATGTGTTGCCAGTTGATGTGATACCGTCTACTGGGTTGAAAGAAATACTTTCCCCAGAACCTTCTCAATTAAATGTTAACTGCAAAGCAGGCTTACCTGGCAGAAGTATTTCATGAGTTAGTATACCATTTGTTATTTGCCAACTTTGCCATGAAATGAGCAGCAGCGGTACAGAGCCATCCTAGACGACACATTCCTCACTCGCAATTAAAGGCCCATTGCACTCAATCCAAATGTATTACTTTTCTTCCAGACCTAAAAATGTTATTTTGGTTTGATTTAAGCATTGACATGGACTCCGAACATCCAATGTCATTGTTTTCTATGAACAATTGTAATTTTGAGATTAAAAAATATATAAAACCAGAAAAAATAAAACCAAGGACATAATTTGGGAAAATATAAAACAGAATTTGGGGTGGGGGTCACAGATTTGATAGGGCCCCACTTAGTGTTTTATTAAATCCTTAAGTCTATTGACGCACCTGTGCTTCAATCTAAGTAACACAACAACAAAAAAACATAAAAATCTGTCAGTTTAAGCTTTTACATGGGTTTTTATCTTAATCCACTGCAGTCGCACATGTCAGCCTTTCTGCATCTGCGGTGAAAGGTGGCCAAGCTACATCGGTGTTTGTCAAACCATGAGACATCCTGAAAATCGGTTTTCTCAAACGGTTTGGCCTAGAAAACTAATATGACCACTCTATGGAAAGATGAGACTCACAAACACGATGGTCTTCTCCATTTTGCTTGAAGTCGGTAATGCTGATGTGCCAACTTCTGTCTGTCGTGTCAACCGTTTTGGCTAAAAACTAATATTACCCCACTGTGGAAAGGGGAGACTCATGAACACGATGGTGGCTGAAGGCAACCCATACAAATTAAAGGAAGTTTGGAGGTAATTTTGTGCCAACAAAAACAAGGGGTTAGTTATGTGTCCAAAAAACATATTTCCTGAGGTTTCTTATCTCCTAGATATAGGACAGACACTTCAAAACCTTAATCATTATTTATTTTTTTACTTTTTATTATATATATTTTTTTGCTATTTTTGAATGTGTTATTAGGTGCATTTCTGTGGGCTATAGTAGTAAAGGCCAAATTCTATATTTTATGAATGTTTTTTCATCCCTAAAGGGGTCTCAAAATTCCAAATCAAATAGATAAATGATCCATATTCCATGTTAGCTTAGTAGAAATGCCCCCAACGACTTACAGGACCCCGGGAAGAGTTGCAGGGGAGAAGAACAATGTGCCTATTTGAATGCTATAAAAAAAAAAAAGGAGTAGCTCGCGAGATGTTTCGTTTTTTTAAAGTTGTTCTAATGCGGTAAAAGGTTGGAGACCCCCCCCTGGTCTGATTAGTTTGCTTTGCTTCCTGAGATGTGTAAACGTACACTATAATTGCACACACTCTGTCAACAGTCTATGATATATATATTTTGTGTCCATTCTCATGTGTTCTTTAGCTTCCCTGGACCTGAACCCCAATGTTGATTTCCTCTTTGACTGTGGGATGCCGCCTCATGCTACTTCAGCAGAGCAGAGCGCCGACGTCACTGTTCAGAAGGTATAAATAAACACAGCCTATAATACAAGCGTATTTTGTCTGTTTTTTTCTAGACCTTACAATGACTATCATTTTGTATTGAATGAAATAGTGTCATAAACGTTCAACTTATTTGAGAGACGCATAGGATGCTGGACATCAGGAAAAAGCTGGCACCAACATGGAATGTCTTGGTGTCAGACTTACTGGGGAAAAGTGCTCATGTTCTGCATACTTAAACAGCTGCAACAGGGTCCCAAAGGTGAAATGGCTGAATAACAAATATATCTCTGGCGGAAGGCAGGCAGGCATGGTCCCCAACATGCAGCTCATGTAACATAAGGCAACAGTCACAAAACCGACAAGATGGACTGTTTACCAATGAACAGTGTCCTTAAAACAAGAGAGTATTTGACATATATACTGAAATGTTTACTTTTGCGCTTTGGCGGTCTCTTGGACCAGACAAATTCTTAATGATCAATGCACGTGTAGAATTTATGTAATGGGTGCACTCGGAAGAGAATATGAGTAACTAACTAACCAACTACAGTAGCTACCCCTTAACAGGTCATAGCAGTGTGATGTCTAATATAGGCTTTGTGTCACAGGGACCCAAGCGTCAGGCCATGTCAGAGATGACCCTACACGATCCCCTGGACAGTCAGCCTCTCGGCGCTGGTTTGAACAGCTCCCTTGGGGTTAAAGCCTGGAGGTCATGGGCCCAAAGCAAGCACTCGGACACTGACTACAGAAAACGTAGGATATCTCTTGACTGGAACTTTAAATGTACCTGTCTTTGATAGCTCTGCTTTGAGTTTGATAGATATCCTTTGAGTAAAATGGGCTGTAATGTTTCAATGTAATCCTGATAATAAAGTGCCTGTAATTTTCTCCCTTATAGAGAAACCATTAGACCTTCTCGTGTGTAGTCCTGAGGAACTGAACCATGGCCTGTCGCAGTTTGTCCAAGACATTGTTCATCCTAGAGGGCCGTGCTACAAACCTGACAGTGTATTTTACCTCTGTCTGGGGATTCAACAGGTCTTGTAGTTAATATTTGCAATTTGTGGAAGAGGGGCTTATTCAAATCTTACATGATTTTATTTTTTTATTATACAGTGTTCAACTAAAACATTTGAGCACAGTGGTCTTGTCTTCTATATTTTCCAGTATCTCCTTGAAAACAACCGGATGGTGAATATATTCACAGACCAGTTATATGTCACCTTCGCTGAGGAGCTGAATAAGATTGTCAGCCAATGGCTACCTTCCATGTCACCTAATGGTGAGTTCATATTTCTATTTTATTTTCACACATTTTGTCTGTGTTGTATTTGGGGTGTAAGTAATGTGTTTGGGTGCAGGTGGTCTCGGTTCTCGTGTCCTGGAGGAGCACCTGTGGGAGTGTAAACAGCTGGGTGTGTACTCTCCCTTTGTCCTGCTCAACACTCTCATGTTCTTCAACACCAAATACTTTGGTCTGACCACTGTGGAGCAGCACCTCCAGCTCTCCTTCTCTACAGTCACGCGCCAGGCCAAGAGGAGGTCTACACCACATGGCATGGTCAAGTCGTCTAGTGTCTGCTACCACCCAAAATCACAACACAAGAGAACAAGTAAAGGTAAGAGTTTGTGTGACTAGCCAGGTTTCTATCTAATTGATATATGCGAATATTATAAAATCTGCATAAAGAAAATGTGCTTTTTCCCACCAGTGTTGTGTTTCCACCAAACAGACTTGTTGCAGATAAGTCAGTGTGTGTGTGATGGCGTAGTGGACACAACATACTTTTCTGCTTAAATTTTCATGTACCGAATAAAAATCTAAAGTTCAATGCGTTTCCATTGCATTTTCAACTCTACTGATAGTTTTGTCACAAACTGTGCCTACTCTGGTCTTGGCACGTGTGCTGTAGCCAACAGCTCTCAGATACAGTGCAGGTAGGCTAGTCTACATGATGAGATTGCTATGGATAAGAGTGAGAATATTTGTCAAGCGGCAGTAAAGCATTGATCATCATGTCACCAGAATAAGACCCTCGATATTTATTAGAAAGGGGCATTAAGATCACCGTGCACTTTAACCACCCTGTAAAGTTCATCATAATTTATTTCATCTGTAGCCTAATAAACTGCATGCTTTTACTGCCCGAGTTGTAGTGAAAGGACCACACACCATATCATTGCGTGACTCTTAAGTTTACTTCTATATGATGGTTATTATGTCAATATTCACACATGAATGCGTTTCCACGGCCATTTCTCGCATAATTAATTATACCAACATTAAAAAGATCCTACCATGTCGAATGGACAAATTATCTGTCAGCATTTATAAAATTGTTTCGAAACTACATGTCTCCATCACAGCTGTTGTCAATTTTAAAAAATATACATATATATAATTATGGTACAAGTCACAACACAACATTGGCGTTAATTTGTCATTTTCATGTCTGAGATTTGATTTGGTATAACAAAGCCCAGTGAATGAGAAGTGTTAATATGCTCCTTAGCCCAATGGATGATTGGCTAGTTGTCATTCCCAGTAACCAATGAGAGATTGTGTTGCTTTGGGTCATGGGTCATGACCCCAGCTTGGGGTGGGGGGAGCAGGTTGCCTATCTTGAGTTGTACCACATTTCAGCTGAATGACAGGGGGCCTGACCAGGGCTAGGGTATGGAGTCATTTTACATGAATATCTCCAACTAGGTGAAATTCAATCTTTGCCTTCATATTTAGAATGTTTGAAAGTCTAGTATAGTGTTATGAGGTCCAGTTTAGTGGTAAGAATGTATTTTCCAAAACATCCTTAGAATACTGTGCTTGTAGATATCATACGCTATTTTCAACTTCAGTAATTTATATAATTTGTATGTATGCATTGTAGGATCTTTGCCTTTATCTGCTGAGGAATGATGGTTGACATTTGTCTTAAACCCAGGTTGTAAGGTTATTATTAAATCCCCTTATCACTACAGTTTTATTTAAATGCAATTAGATGGTGATGGGCAATTCTCTTAGGCAGGACCACCACTCCTAAACATGGTCCTGCTGACCTCAAAGAGCTTCCATTGAAGATAAACTGTTAAACTCTCTTCCAGCGATCAAATAACATGGTGCTAATGAGTTGTACTGCTTGGAGACCAACTCCTGTGAAATTGTCCTTGTGCCAGTTGTTTATTTAAAACATATAGGTTAGCCTAGACCCACATCTCCATCCTACTCAGTGTTTTTCTGATTACTGGCATGTTCTGACTGAAACATAATCACGTGTTTTAACGTAGGTCTATTTTCAACTTGGCCTGACCATTCTCTGGATATCAGTGTCACTAGCTAGATTCCTCTGGCTTTGTAGGTCAGTTTGAAATGGATCAGTTTGGTACTACTTTGGTGGTTTTATGCTGATGTATAAAATTAAAAAGAGGATTTTAGTGTGACATTGTCACCTGTTGACAGTTGGTGTTCTATGAGTGCTTGTCTTAACTATTCCAAATAACAGTGAGAGAGCTGTTGATGTAGGAGAAGGAAGTTGTTGTGCCCCCCCCCCCCATACTGCTATTTGCAGTGTGTCGGACGGACAGCTATTTATACCGCAAAGTGGAGTTCTTTGAAGAGCTGCTAAGCATGGGAGGTGTACCATGGTATGCGTCTTAGAACTGGCCCTGGCCATACACACTACAAACGCCAACCCCTGGCCTGCCACTGTTTGGGAAAACCAGGAAGCTAAAAGGAGCAACTCTTGAGTTGTGCAACATGATATACGAGTAGAGAATCACTGACCGAATGTCTGAAAAGTGTTTTAGATGTAAATCAACGTTGGATGAAACGTGGACTTGTGACCTTCATGACAGCCAAAAGTACCTTTTTATGTAGGAAAGACCCTGTCCATTGCCAAATCATATTAATTTTAATAACATTTTTATAGTATGACAGACAGTGACATAAAAAACTAAACTGTTCCCCATAACTGTCTGGCGATCAGCTTAATCAGTTTAGCTTGGCACTAACTGTAGCCAAGTGTTAAAATAAACACCAAGGGAAGTGAAGTGAGCGTGTACTCTGTTCTGTTTACACACAGAGGGCGGCTTGGGAAAGAGGAAACGGGATGAGCCTTCTGAGCTGGAGCAACAAGAGAACCGGTTGAACCCTCTCAGATGCCCAGTCAAATTCTTTGAGTTCTACCTCTCCAAATGGTAAGCAATGTAGACTGGCCAGGTACGCACAACTGAAACGCCAGTTGAAGGACTATCCCTGGGTGTCATAGATTCTGAATGGGTTTGATACATTGCAATGAATACATTTAAAGTGTATAGTTTATTTTGTTAGATTCACATATGGCTGTGTTCCTACAGCTCAGATGGTGTGCGGAGCAGCTGCAGTGCGTTCTACCTGCAGCCAGAGAGCACATGTATGGCTGAGAGTCCTCGCTGGTATTCTGACATCCCCATGGACAAGGGCAGGCTGGGAATTATGCTCAACAGGATCCTGGCTGTCAAGGATGTCTATGATGAGCACCCGGGACAGGGAGACATGGACTGACAGCCACGCAACAAGTTTATATATTGATGCCGCTAGCACAAGTTACTTTTTCCATTTTTTTTATTTAGTAATTTAGACGCTTTATCCAGAGCGACTTAGTGAGTGCATACCTTTTCGTACTGATCCCCCGTGGGAATCGAACCCACAACCCTGGCGTTGTAAGCACCATGCTCTACCAACTGAGCCACACAGGACCCACAACCCTGGCATTGTACTAACTACAATGCCTTTAGTTGTTCCATGGTTGTTATATCACCCCTACACAAATAGTTCATTGAGCATTTCCCCCATAGAATTACCATTGTAGCTAGATCTGTATAGAAACTATATTAGCACTGCCGTATACCACCCTCAGTTCAGATAATGTATTTGGAACGCTTAGGTACTTTGGGCATCGTCAAAGACAACTAGTTGAAAGGTCTGGTTTGTATTGGAAACCCATATATTTGTTTGTTATGAAGTGTGCAGAACAGCTGTATAAAAGTACTTTACTTTAGTTCATAAAACTATTTAATTGACACTGCATTTAACTCCCTATGCCAGCCTCACTGGATTTTGTTTCATTCAAAAGCTTAATGTTCATACACTGATAACATAAACAGTAATGTTCAACTTAAACACTTTAAATCTGTGTTTACCCTGTGGCCAGTGAGGTGGAAACCATTTATTGCTGCAGGAGATGTTCACATGTACAGTATCAAGAAACTCATAGTCATGGTAGACCTTTTACTTCATAGCTAATGTGTATATATATTGCCCCTCATAATTCCTTATTGTTACAATCATATAACCAACCGTTCATTAAACCACACAAAAGAAGCCTAACTTCATGATAGAAATCTTTTATTTTAAACTTTTTGATCCTGCTTAATTGTCTTTCATTTACAAACTTACGGTATAATGCATTTTATGTCCTGAATGTCTTGAGAAAAGTTGATTATGTACTATAAAGTTTATTTTCTGTCTTTTTCTAATTGAAGGAATCAAGAATGAATGTCTTGTACAAATTCTTCATAAACAACAGTTCACTATTCATGGTTGTAAAATCAAATGCATGTTTTATCTTAACAGACAAATGTAAACTTTCTAGTGGGTAGTCTGTGCCAAAAGCATTACACAGACGAGCAATTGCTTTGGTATTATTACCCGTCAGAATAATCGGCATATTATGGGTTCATAAGGAAACAACTTGTTTTGGAACACTGAAATATTATACTGTGCATGGCAACTGTTTGGCTGATGAGAGAGAACCTCCAACAATTACTGTTTGCATACCCAAACTAACTCGTTTATGAAGATTTGTACTTCGATTGGCCTCTCTCTTTGCAATCAGACTCACTGGCAACCCTCTCCAGTTAGCATTATGGCACTTGTCCTTTACCTCTGGGAGTTGTGCAAGTCAGACTTGGGTCTTGTCGGTTGACCAAGGGATTGTTCTGTACAGTAACATAACAGGAGCCCACCTCTGTTTCTAGCACAACACATGGCATCTGACATCCTTTTCAGTTGAAGTTACATTTTGAGGAGTGAAATGTTTCATGAGAATTAACTACCTTGAACAATTAAACAAAATGATCATATGCTTTACAGAAGGTTTTTGTTACTGGCCCCTGATAAATGAGGTGAACTATCCTGTTTTTTAAGTCTGTTTTCACCCCTCAAATTCCCACTTTAGAAGGTTTCTTATTCACGTAAAATCTGGTATACAGTAGGGCAAAAAAGTATTTAGTCAGCCACCAATTGTGCAAGTTCTCCCACTTAAAAAAATGAGAGGCCTGTAATTTTCATCATAGGTACACTTCAACTATGACAGACAAAATGAGAAGAAAAAATCCAGACAATCACATTGTAGGATTTTTAATGAATTTATTTGCAAATTATGGTGGAAAATAAGTATTTGGTCAATAACAAACGTTTATCTCAATACTTTGTTATATACCCTTTGTTGGCAATGACAGAGGTCAAACGTTTTCTGTAAGTCTTCACACGGTTTTCACACACTTGCTGGTATTTTGGCCCATTCCTCCATGCAGATCTCCACTAGAGCAGTGATGTTTTGGGGCTGTTGCTGGGCAACACGGACTTTCAACTCCCTCCAAAGATTTTCTATGGGGTTGAGATCTGGAGACTGGCTAGGCCTCTCCAGGACTTTGAAATGCTTCTTACGAAGCCACTCCTTCGTTGCCCGGGCGGTGTGTTTGGGATCATTGTCATGCTGGAAGACCCAGCCACGTTTCATCCTCAATGCCCTTGCTGATGGAAGGAGGTTTTTATTCAAAATCTCACGATACATGGCCCCATTCATTCTTTCCTTTACACGGATCAGTCATCCTGGTCCCTTTGCAGAAAAACAGCCCCAAAGCATGATGTTTCCACACCCATGCTTCACAGTAGGCATGGTGTTCTTTGGATGCAACTCAGCATTCTTTGTCCTCCAAACACGACGAGTTGAGTTTTTACAAAAAAGTTATATTTTGGTTTCATCTGACCATATGACATTCTCCCAATCTTCTTCTGGATCATCCAAATGCTCTCTAGCAAACTTCAGACGGGCCTGGACATGTACTGGCTTAAGCAGGGGGACACGTCTGGCACTGCAGGATTTGAGTCCCTGGCGGCGTAGTGTGTTACTGATGGTAGGCTTTGTTACTTTGGTCCCAGCCCTCTGCAGGTCATTCACTAGGTCCCCCTGTGTGGTTCTGGGATTTTTGCTCACCATTCTTGTGATCATTTTGACCCCACGGGGTGAGATCTTGCGTGGAGCCCCAGCTCGAGGGAGATTATCAGTGGTCTTGTATGTCTTCCATTTCCTAATATTTTCTCCCACAGTTGATTTCTTCAAACCAAGCTGCTTACCTATTGCAGATTCAGTCTTCCCAGCCTGGTGCAGGTCTACAATTTTGTTTCCTTTGTGCCCTTTGACAGCTCTTTGGTCTTGGCCATAGTGGAGTTTGGAGTGTGACTGTTTGAGGTTGTGGACAGGTGTCTTTTATACTGACAACAAGTTCAAACAGGTGCCATTGATTCAGGTAACAAGTGGAGGACAGAGGAGCCTTTTAAAGAAGAAGTTACAGGTCTGTGAGAGCCAGAAATCTTGTTTGTTTGTAGGTGACCAAATACTTATTTTCCACCATAATTTGCAAATAAATTCATTAAAAATCCTACTATGTGATTTTTCTGGATTTTTTTCTCTCTCATTTTGTCTGTCATAGTTGAAGTGTACCTATGATGAAAATTACACGCCTCTCTCATCTTTTTAAGTGGGAGAACTTGCACAATTGGTGGCTGACTAAATACTTTTTTGCCCCACTGTATATTGTTTTAGATAATACAGATATGGTCCATTCTGATCAAGAATGTCTGAAGAGGAAATAATCTTATCTTCCATATTGTTCCTTCCCTAACCTTGCTCTCCTGATACAATGCTTTCCATCAAAGGCACATTGTCTATTCTGGTACAGGGTGAAATGAATATTGTACAAATTTGACTGTGACACTTTTTGACTATGATGAGGTGTTACGCTTGTGTATACACCCTGGTATTATACTACGGAAATTGTTTCCAAAGCTACAATGAGGACTTGTGCAGAGCAGAATCAACAACCTCTGAAAACTCATTTGTTTTTGAGAAGGAAATGGCTCAATTATTACGTTAACTGTTAACCATTATTTGAATGCATCTCCAGAAGTCCCACTCTGGACACAAGTCAGTAGGTCCATGGCCCAATACTTTTTCCCCCCCACCTCAAAGGTGGAAACACAAAAGTTTGAACCTTTAGGCCAAGCACCTCTATAAAACCCAGTGGTGGAAATGCGCCATAACTGTCCCTCAGATCTTCAGATCGTCTAGTCTGGTCTTACTATTGCTGTGCTTGCTGGATCGACTGGGTCGCCGTTGTTTCTCTGAAGGCGACTCTGGAGCAGAACTGGAGCCTTTCCTTTCTGTGGTGTCACCCCCTTCTGGTTTACTGTTCATCTCTACAGCCAGGTTGTCTCTGTTCTGCTTGTAAGCCACTTTGCTGTTGTAGGGGTGGTAGGCAGAGTCAGGCTCATTCATGATGTACTGGTCTGCATGGTAGGGCTCAGGAGCTGGGTGGTGCCTAGGGAAGTAGTTATAGTTTGGGACAGAAGGCACCACTGCCTTGCTGGGGGCCTTGGACCCTGTCTCACATGGGGTCTGGACGTGTCTGTACCGGCGGCACTTGGTGAACCCCAGGTGATACATCTCCACTATGTTCAGCACCAGAGATATGCATGCCACTGCCAACATGAAGAGGATGAAGATCGTCTTCTCTGTGGGCCTGGAGATGTAGCAGTTCACCACGTTGGGACAGGGTGAGCGGTTACAGGTGTACAGAGGTTTCAGCTCAAACCCATAGAGCAGGTACTGAGCTATGATAAATCCCACCTCGAACAGGGTTTTGAAGATGATGTTGAAGACGTATGTGCGCAGCAGGACCCCCTGCAGGTGGACGCGGCCCAGGTCGTCCCGGACGGGGGGCTTCTTGGGTTTGGCGTCAGGCAGCAGCTGCTGCTTGTCATTGTGGATGGCCAGTTGCTCAGCCAAGTCTTTCTCCTTCTGCTTCTGTTTCTCCTCCATGCGCACCAGGTGCAGGATGTGGCCCAGGTAGATGAGAGTGGGCGTGGACACGAAGATGATCTGCAGCACCCAGAAGCGGATATGAGAGATGGGGAAAGTCTTGTCATAGCAGACATTCTGACAACCAGGCTGCTTGGTGTCACAGGTGAAGCCAGACTGCTCATCACCCCACACTTTCTCAGCTGCAGCTCCAAGCACCAGGATCCTGAAGATGAAGAGCACGGTCAGCCAGACCTTGCCCACTACAGTGGAGTGCTCCTGGGCACTCTCCAGAAGCTTGCCCAACAAGTTCCAGTCCGCCATAGTGGCTCACTCATAGGCTCAGTCTTACAGAGAGATTTGAAACAGGAACCTGCAATCAGAATAAAAACAATATAAACGAATGTACTGCATCAGACAAACATCACAATTGGATTGAAAACCGTTGCATAATAACTTGGATAGTTTAAGGAAAATGCCTCAACCATACTATATTATTACACCCAGGGTGGCATAATAAATGAACCTATACTGATGCATTTTCATTTATGATCTATTTGGTTGTAAAAGCTTGCATTTAAAGATAAGAGCCAAGTATTTTTACTGTGGCTAAACAGACCTCTACAGCTCAGTAATGTGATTGTAGTTTGTTTGTTTTTGTTTTTTTAGAGTGTTTCTGTAAATTAACCAGATTCACTTTTATATATTAGGTTCTGCCCCAAGTTTCTGTGGTTCTGTTTCTTTTAGCATGAAAACATTTGTTCAATACATTAATCTGGTCCCTGCAGAGGCCAACTAAATGAGATTGGTGCTTCCTGGCAATAATTTGCCATAATTTCTCTACGGAGAAAGTAACGCCCATGCTTTAACAAGTTAGCAATCTATGGCCTTGTCCTAATCCCGAAAATGTGAGACGTTCTGAAGAACATGAAGAGTATAATGTTGGTCATGTACCTAGAGTGTTGCCATATGCTTGTGAAACGTCTTGTAGAAAAGCTCAGGGTGCAGTGTGCATCTTTTTTGGTTTTACCTTAATTATTCTGAAAGAAATAATTTCCTCAAAGTTCCTCTGTTTTTATTATTCTTTTAACGGAGTGGCTGCGGATCCTTCCTTTAATGGACACACCACAGGCAACAGCAGGACATAACACCTGTTTCCCTGAGGAGAAACCGCCTTTCAAGTAGACCTAGGGTTGCAAATACCAGGAACGAACTTTCAATAAATCCCTGGTTTTCTAGAAATCCTAGAATCCTTTTCAAACCTGTTTGAAATACAAAAACTATACTGAAACTGTTATGTTTGACTCCAAAACTAAATACAATTCAATAAAATACAAATTCTCAACTTTGGGCATTCAAGCTTTTGGGGGATTTTCAAGCTACTGAATCTGGCTGGTAAATGCGGCAATGAGATGGCCTTCTTTCAAAAAGGCCTAGCTCTGCATTACTTTCGCTAACTATCACTAGCTAACAAGGGGGAAACCAGGTAGGTAGCCAACTTGATTCTTCTTACATGTACTACTACGGTTAAAAAGCATTGGATTGGTGTAAACATGGGCGAGAGAGAGTTTCCTTCTACCTTATCGTTTTGCACCATTCTATTCCTTTAAAAACCAAGTCACTTTGAGATTAACTTTGTAATTTAAACCTAACCATAGCTCTCGAGAACCCAAGACCATACAGCCATAGGGTTCTCATTTGAACAATAGATCAGAGCAGGGCAAACGTTTACAACTATCCCGACACTCTGTCTAACCGTTAATAATCACTGTGTATCACTGTGCAATACGATTTTGGAAACCTCAGAAATTCTACTATCACATCAACCCAAAATGATTGTACAAAGACAAAAGATACATTTACTGTGTGCCGTTTTAACACAGATTCCCACAGATGTGTTTTGCATTGCACTTCCTGAGGTAATGGCGACAGAATGTCGGCTCAAAGCGGTATTACACAAAAAACCTCTGGAAATCTGCGGTAAAACAGCTAACAGTAAATGTATCTTTCGTATTTGTAAAGTTATTTTTTAATGATAATTAAGTTGTGTTCAAGGTTTTCCAAACCGTATCACAAGCAAGAATCAACTGTTTCTAGATAGAGCTTTTCACACTTAACTAAATCTCCTCAGCTAATCAAAAGGGATGTGTAATGACTCCAATGTAGCATGAGAAGGGCTTACATAACCTACTGTATGACCTGACCCATCCATCACCTTATGTATTAATGGCCCCCAGTTGCAAGAAGTGGCATCCCCAAAAACATAAAAAACGATACAACCCAAATGCCTCATAGCCTCTCATGTATGCTTTCGGTCCCTAAACCTAAAACTGAAACTAAATAATATAAAAACGAAATAGAAATATTTTATACAACTCAAACTAAATAAAAACTAGCAAACCAGGTTTGAAAACTAACAAACTAAACTGAATTCAAAATAAAAAATAAACTGAATATAAAAACACAAAACTATAATAACCTTGGTCTACACAACAGTCTTAACATTTTGCTGCTTTAAAATTACATTTGACAAAATCCTACTGAATTACACAACCTACTTTGAATAAGATTCTACTAACTTTTCACAACTCTTAGTAAATTTGGTTGGGAGCCATTGATGGACAGCAATATTTAAACCGTGTCTCTGATTTTCAAGCAGATTTAAGTAGGACTGAAACTGGACCATCGAGGAACACTCAACATCTATTGGAAAGCCATTCTGGTGTGTCTTAGGCATTAACATTTGTGTAATTTCCCATTGAAAAATAAAACCCTATCCCAAGGTTCGGAATTCAGAAGACTGAGGCAGGGTTTCCTCTAACTTTTTATCTGTGCTTTGCTCCTTTCATATTTATTTTTGTTCTGATCAAGTCCCCAGTCCATGCCGGTGACAAGCATACAACATGATGCTGCCACCACAATATTTGAAAATATTACCTTTTTAGATTTCCTTTTAAAGCATAAAAATGTGAAGAATGTGCAAGGGCTGTGTAGACTTTCACTAGCGACTATGTGTCCATTGAATGCATACTAAGTACTGACTGTACCCATAGTATGCACTGGAGCAGGTAGTGGCCTGGCCACTGTATCCTACTGCCAGGCAGGAGCTCCAAGACAAACGCACTGACACATATGGCCTTGACAGGGTGTAGCTCTCTTCTCCCTAGATATAGGTTTCCAGGGGTTGAGTTGTCACTTTAGTAAACATACTGATTGATGCCAGTTGGACTTGCCTATGGAAGTGGCGGTCAGGTTCCCAGATGAGTTTCACTTTCCATACAGGGATTTTAAAGTTATTAAAACCTAGGATGCTGTTACCTAAGGGCCTTCCATGACAGTGTACTGTACATGTGGATGGCCAAGAACTTGTATCAATCTAGGAATTCTCTAATTACATTCCTCATAGTCCATGGTTTAATCATGGTTTAATCATTGCACTGCAACTACACTCACTGTAATGGTTGACTTCCCTCATAACAGTTTGAAGTTGAACCATTTCAGAAATTCAGAGACTAATATCCCAGCTAGCACATTTGGTTCCTTGGAAGTTGTGGGAAAGTACATTTCTGGTTTCCCATTGGTTCTGGGAATTGAAGCCATAAGTTTTTTGAACGGAAGTGACATTTGTACCTATTCTGGGAACGTACATTCTTTGGTCCAGAGAACTATGGTTCCCTGAAAATTTTCCTGGGAGGTTTTATTAACGTTCTGAGAACATGTTTCAATAAGACTTTTAATAAAACAAATAGCTTAGTTTAACTGTTTGGAACTCCAAGCATAGATAGAACACTTTTGCTTAGGCATTAATCTTAGGCATTACTGGAATGTGTAATGGGTGTACAGGCTCCTGAGTGGCGCAGTGGTCTAAGGCACTGCATCTCAGTGCAAGAGGTGTTACTACAGACCCTGGTTAGATTCCAGGCTGTTACACATCTGGCTGTGATTGGGAGTCCCATAGGGCGACGCCACAATTGGCCCAGCGTCAGCAGTCTTTGTAAATAAGAAATTGTTCTTAACTAACTTGCCTAATTAAATATAGAGGAAATGGTTGAATGTATTATTATTTTGTGAAATGTATGATGTAGAAAGGGAGAGGTTGTTTGAAAGGGTCAGAGAGGTTGGAAGGGAATGAGCGGGTGGTATTTTGGGTGGGGGTGATGGGGCTAGTGAGGTTATTATTTTATTTTATTAGAAATTCAGGGTTAGTTAAGAGAATATAGTGATAGGTTGTGACTGGCCTCACACTCCAGTACAGTAAGTGGCGGTGTATGCACCTGTCAGTTGGTTGCGATTTGCCAATAAAACTTGAAGAAGATTAATTTTATTTTATACTGAGAAGATCTGAATGTATATGTTTTTAAATAACATTCATAGAACGTTCTATGAACTTTATTCAAGTTTTCTTGTGGTTTTTATGCAAAGTTTTCTTAATGTTCCTTGGAACAATTTGAGAACATTACTTTAAATACAACTGAGAGGAAACCTGTACAGTAGGAAACATTATGCTGAAGTACTGAAATTCACATAGAAAAACTTTGTTTCTTAACGTTCTCAGAACAAAGTGAGAACATGACTAAATTGAAAAGAAATCCATCTTTGAACTTTTACGAAACGTTCTGTTAAAGTAATGAAATGACAAAAAAACATTATTTTCTTGGTAAGTTCCTTAAATGTGCTGAGAATGTTCAAAAGCCAAGCAACTATCCTGCATCATTCCCAGAAGTTTTGGGAAGGTAGTACGCAATAACAAAAAAATATATACATGTATAAGTTTCATGTTTATGAGGAAACATGTATGGTAGGAAATGTTATGCTGAAATACTGGTTATGCAAAATAACCATAGAACACCCACACTTTCACCAATTTCTAAGAAACATATGGCTTTCAGAACATTATGTGCTAGCTGGGTATTGACCGTATTACTGACCATGTTAATGATTTCTAATGTATGTTTCTTCAGTTGAAACTTCTATAGACACAGTGCGTCAAGACCCACCTTCCCATAATGCTCATCTCCAGTGAAATTGCAGATCCAGTAGTGGCGTCTCCACTTAGGTCGCTATCACAGTCTACACGGCCATGCTCTTTGATAGTGATGACACTACACTGCTAATGTTAAGCACTCTTGTTTCCAAACGGTTTCAACGAGTTTTCAGCTCTTGTCCTGTAAATGTGTCCTGTAAAAGTAACCAATAGGACCTATGTAAGCACCCTCTTTCACTGTGTCAGTTAGCTAGGATGAGAACACTCACTCTCTGTTGAGAATTATAAGGCCCACTGCTAAAGTGATGTTTCTTTACGACTGAGTGGCGTCTAAGTAGTCCAATGGGTGGGTGGGTTTAAGCTCTAAATATAATTCACTGTGAAGGGAGTGGCTTTGCTATCACACTCAGGGGGTTTGGGGGGGTTGGTGAATTGGAGTTGAAAGGTAGTGTTCCAAGGCCTGTGGCTGTGTGGAGCGGGAGAGCATCAGAAAATGATAAAGGTGGGCCCTCCCTTCATTGTTATGGTTGTCATTGACTGGCACATACTCCAGTGTCATTGTTAACAGGCTGACAGGAATCTCATAGTCTGTGGTGGTTGTAAATTCAACAAGAGGACATCCTTCCAAACAGAAGCAGTTAGCTATATTTACTTTACCTAAAACAGAAAAAATGTTGTTTGGTTAAACTGACTGTTCATTGTATGGATTAAATCATAACCCCTTAAGCATCAAATTGCATGGTAAGATAAATCAACAGAGAAAACAGAAAACATAGAACATATGGTACATTGCAAATCTGCACTTTGAAAGGCACAGTATGAATGCTTACCATATGACTGCCGTGAAAAAGAATTGCTGTATTTATCAGCTTGTTAACAGCAAAGTGTCATGTAAAAATAATGCCAGATAACATCTACATTTAGAGAAGTAATTCAGACGGGGCAGTGATTAGATATCTCTCTTCTCAGTCAGACCTCACATCTGATAGACTCTCTATATATGGTCTCTATTGATGTGCTCCAGAAAAAGAGAAATGCCCTCACACTAGCCCCTGCTAGGTCCAGCTGTCCCCAGGGTGAATATTTCTTAGCCTCAGAGACTGACCCCTCACAAGGCTTCGCTATTGATAACCTGGGACCATGCACTCTACCCGGCCAGTCTAAGGTTTTAATTGCTGAAGCTTCGTCAGACATTTCCTCACAGGTGGTCTGACAGCTCACAAGAACTGCAGCATACAGTACCTCTGACTTTAAAAAGCTTCACGAGACTTCATTCTTTGATTGTGTTTCAATCAATAAAATCTATAGATTGGATTTTTCTCTTTCCAATTCTTACTCAATGGCACTGTCAAATGATCATAACCGCAGATAATCTAAACGCCCTTAGTACCTGATGTTTGGTTAGTTTCATATGTTTGTGCTGCTCTCCAGTGGCTTTCTGATGTATCACATAAAGACTTTGTAGCGACGTCACTTTGTAACTCAAGACAACACACATAAAGCATTCAGAATACACTCATAATAGCTGCGTGTACTACTAGCTCGTTAATATTTCCATGTGGCTATTGCACATAATATAACTCAAGTGTTTTATTAGGAATGTCTAATTATATTAGCTACAGTAACACAAATATGTGCAAGACATTCAACATAACAAGGCATGGTATACAACAAAACAGGAACTAAAATACTATCAAGGTTGGGTAGGTTACTTTCTAAATGTAATCTGTTACAGTTACTAGTTCCCTGTCCAAATTCGTAATCAGTAACGTAACTTTTGGATTACCCCAACTCAGTAACGTAATCTGATTACATTCAGCTACTTTTAGATTAGTTTCCCCTTAAGAGGCATTAGAAGAAGATAAAAATGTATGTTACTAATTGAACCACATCTATTGCAGGATAAATCTATGTTAAAGTTTACATAGCTGACCATATATGGACGTTACATTTTACTTTATGGATTGGTTATGAAGGCTTTTTCTAACCCATCGCTTTCTACTACATACAATTAAATGATATCTTTACATTAAAAACTAAAGTCTATCAGAATTCCAGTCATTCCAATAAATGTTATACCTCTTGATCTTCAAAAATAGGACTTAGAAATATGGAAGAATAGATTAGCCAAATTGTTTTACCTGAGCATAACCCCAAAACTAAAGACCTATTAGCCAGCCCTGTTGTTTATGATTTTGTTGTCATGGAGGACTGATTGGGCTCATTGATTTAAATTTAAAAATAAATGCTGCGCTCATGAAATTGCATGCTTTGAGCACTACTGAAAAGTGCTATTTATTTGTTAAAAATGAATGCCATATGCTGCATTTGCTATAGGCCTATTGTTTATTTTTTTGTTGGTGACACTTTGATATCTTGATAATATGCAGCTGTTCAAAGTGCAAATTCACAGATGAAACAATAACCAAACAGCCATCCCGCCTCAATTTTGGTAAAAAGATGAGGGATGGGCCTGGAGAAATGTAACCATGCTCAGATTAATAGACAAGAGCTATGGATGCAAGGACTGACCACCCATGATATAAAATTATTGTTTTAACCATGTTATGAGGCTATAAAGCATTTGTTTACATGTACAATGTTTACAAACACAAGGTAATATTTTGGATTCACATGGAGTGTGACAGTTGAACTAAACTCATGAGGCATTTATAAATTATATTCTTCAAGAATCAATGGATATATATAATTTATAAACCCAAATACAGATTGCCCCTTTAAATCAATCAAAAGTCTTCGAGTTTGAACGTGTCCATTAGGTCTATTGATAAAAAAAATTATCAGCATGAATTTATTTGAGCAACGCGGCAGGTAGCCTAGTGGTTAGAGCGTTGGACTAGTAACCGAAAGGTTACAAGATCGAATCCCCGAGATGATAAGTTTTTCACTGGCTGTCCACTGTTTTCAAAAACAATGATTGATAGGCAGCTTAAACTTCTTGAATTCAACCATTATTGGGTTCAAATACACATTTAGATTTGCGAACAGTCATCCACAGCAACCACAATCCGTAAAACGCAAATAGCTAAATAAGAGAGCAGCAGTGTGATTCACATCAATGCGCTACGCAGATAACAATAATTTGTGATATCCGTATCGCAGTAGACTACACCACTGCTGTCATCCTTACCTCCAAACATTTATTCAAGTTAGATAATCTTTGGATGCCGACAGAAGTTGCACCATTGGAAAACATAGCTTGGACTGTAGCCTACAAAAGCCTGTTCCTGCTCTTTTACAGCGATCCATCAAACCCATTTGGTTTGTTATCATAGTGGTTGGTATCTGACTTCTGGTCGGACTCGCTCATGTGGAACAAACTTACATTTGCGCCTTTTTTCAATGTTTATTTGAATGTCATTGAGAAAACAGAGAAGTGTCAAATATTTTTTTCTTCTCAAATCTCTTCTGAATTTAATTTAATTGAATCATCTAGTATCTGTAATCTGATTACAATATTTTTTGCTGTTACCGTTTTTGTAATCCCTTATATGTGAAGTAAACACTTTACAGTACCACAAATTCTAAACATCCTTTCTCTCACGCACACAATAGTTTTAAAGCAGCAATGCAGTATCTAGTAAGAAAAATAATGAGATAGACATGAAAATTAATCATTTGGTTCTTTCATTTTAACTTCAACTAAGCACATTTTCTCATTCACTATTCTATTTTACTCTATACACTTGCATAATCAGTCTCATTCATAGCATCAAAACACTATGTGGATGTCTTGAAGCACTTGATATTTCACTATGAAAGTGAGGTAGTTATTAGTAGTGCTTTGGAATAGCCTCATAGTTATTAGTAATACTCCACCACAACCACCAAATGTTGGTTAAATTCATCACTTGGACAGTTTTCTTGGGTTACTATTTATAATAAACCAGGGTACCAATGCTTTGTCCTAATTATACCACATTATCAGTGATTAAAATGTCTATCATGAATTGAAAACTATTTATGAATCATAATACAGAATGGATGATGAGTCGGTTTAGTTGCTTGAATCTTGCAGAGCATATCGAAGGTGACTGCATATTGAATTCAGCTAAATTTGAGACGTTACAAGGTAAGGGACTGTTAATAAATCAGTTTACCATACTTTTCATCAGTCTCCTCTTCTGGATTTTGTTCTATATCCAAACTGAAATTGTCCTTTGAGTCATATCTATTTGAAAAGTATAGAAAAAGTGTGAACACCTCATTAATTAATGTTGTTAAGGCCATTACTTTGAGCTTTGAACATATGTGCCCAATTACAGTTACACAGTGTTGGTCCATTTAGCTTGTTCTAGTAGGAGCAGAGCTTTTGGGTGATCCATGCTCCCATGGTTGAGTCTCCAGCATTGCTTAAGTGCCTACTACAGGCCTTTCCCACTAGGAAGACGACCTCTGCGATGTTGAGCAGGATGCAGATCCCTGACACAGCCAGCATGAACACAGTGAAGACGGTCTTCTCTGTGGGCCTGGACACAAAGCAGTCCACTGTGTTGGGGCAGGGGTACGAGTCACACTTGACCAGCCGGATCATCTTATAGCCAGGGTAGATCATGTAGAAGAGGTACATGAAGGTTACCTCAAAGATGATGCGGAAGAAGAGGCTGATGATGTATGTCCACCAAAGTGCACCTGCAATCTTCATCTTCTGGGTCTTGATTTGCTCCAGGTCCTTGGGGTTGGCCCGGCCAGACAGCTTGTAGAGTTTTTTGTCGATGTGTCGGCGGTGGGCCACATGCATGGCCACCAGCAGGGCTGGGGTGGACACCAAAATTAGCTGCAGGGCCCACAGACGGATATGTGAGATGGGGAAGAAGTGGTCATAACAGACGCTGTTGCAGCCGGGCTGCTGGGTATTACAGGTGAAGCCAGACTTCTCGTCACCCCACACACTCTCTGCTGCAACCACCAGGACCAGGATACGGAAAATGAAAAGAACAGAGAGCCAGATGCGACCGATGCCCGTGGAATGTCTGTTTACACCGCTGATGACGGCATAAAAGGACGCCCAGTTCATTTTCGATTCCAGGTCTGAAAAACAAGGACGTCATTAAAATTATTTAATTGTAGAAAGATTTGAGGTCAATAATGTTGATAAATTGTTGGTAATTTTGCCTAGAAAAATAGCCCTATATATGTAAGATATTTCCACAAGATTTCTGTATACAAACACTAATTGCACGTTTTTTTACTAAAAACACAGATTTCACATAACTCGCTTCACCAGTCAACACCACTGTCTGACCAGCACTGGTCAGCGACTGAGATATTGGGAAATCTCCATAAAGCCATCAATTCTCAAAAAGCAGAATCCCCCAAGACTAATTCCATATCCGTCAAAGCCAACGGCAACTGAGGTCTCTCCATCTTGTTATAATTCAGATCTATTGAATGCCATTGTTTTAGTCATTCCTGCCATGGCAGTAGAAGAGACTTGGAGAGGTGGAAGTTACCAAGCTCATCAGGAGGTGTAAGAGGCATAGGCAGCACCCAGGGTGGAGGACAACGTTGACCCGCCGGTGTAGCGTGGACATTGATGTGCGGCCAGTAGAGAACCAAACCTCTCTACATGCCTTGACGTTGGTGGGCGGCTTAAGAGCGCAAGCCTTTGGTCTGGCACTACACATCAGGTGACCATTTTCCCAAAGTCACTGGCAAGGGAGTATCTGCCCCAATGTGACCAGTGTGCCATGTTGACACTGGCACCAGCCTGCATGGTATATCTATGCCCCTCCCCAAGCCAGACTGACCACAGAGTGGGGTCATAGTGGGGACTTTTATGAAATGTTTTATAATATGTAAAGTCACAACAAAGACTATGATAAGCCAATGCCAAAAGAGTCTACAGACAACATGGTTCAGGTCTATTTCACTTTAACTCAGTCAAATCAAGATATAAATGAAAAAACATATTTCAGGATTTTTTTTAATGGCAGATTTTTTTTGATAAAACGAGAAATTAGAGGTGATATGGTAAGAGAAGATTAAAGGAATAGGATTCTTGAACATGAGATCGCAAATTGAATGGCTAAATTAAGATTTCCACAATAAATCCTTTAAGTATAGTTATTATTTAGGATTAGCATGTTTTCTTTATTCTTACAGTGTGCACCCCTGATTTTCTAAGATATTTCACAAGCAGCCTATTATGGCTGTCACTGGAAAGCACAGCTATGGTTATCTAAGCCACATACAATAGGCTATCTATGTAGAGGAATGAGTGAAGAAGAATGAAATACAACACAACTGGTGCTTTTAAATGTGAATACATCAATTACACTTTTATAAGGATACTTTTTGTTTATTAGTATTAATCCTAAATAAACATTTCCAGATCATCAGTACAAATGTTTGTTTGACTAGGCAGAAAGATGACCAGGGAGAGATCTCATCCCCTTTAACATGAAACCTAATCACAAACATGTAAATCATGACAAAAAAATGATGTGTATACTTAATTTAGATTTCATAGCTGTAACAAATGATTAAATTCGTGAAATTACCTTCAGTAGAAGTAGTGCACAAACACGCCCAGAAACAATTGAATTACCATCAGTATAGATGGATTTCTTCCCATTAGTGAATCTGTGAACCAGAACACCAGGCGTTTGCATTGCTAATGATTTCTCTCACACTAGCCACTGCCCTGCACAGTCGGAGTCATATGCTCTTGTGTGAATCATTTACATACAATAGCTGCTTTTATTAGATCCAACAAGCCCCTTTAGAATTCAGATCAAGCGCCTCAGTTTCCGCCTACCCTCAGCAAAGGAAAGAATCTGTGTGGACACAAAGAAGCCTGCCCTATCTATTGTGCACTGTACTGCAAGGGAAGTGAAGGCTGGTTTTGACACAATATGGAGTAAAAATTACTAAACCCAAACAAAGAAAGTCTAACCACATGCAGAGGGAGTAGGTCTTATAGATAACAGTAGAGAAATAAATGCTTGTTTGTTCATAATTTATTTGGTGTGTGTGTGCATCAGTGTGTGTGGTATTTTCAAAGACATTCTAACCTTTCCTTGTTTACCCACCTGCTGTCAAAAATGTAACTGACAATTCCAGTACAATTCTGAGGGATACTTTGGAGAGATAATTTTAAATAATCTTAAACAAGCCTCGGACAGATTAACATCTCATCTCTAGAGGGTGCTAGGCCCACTGAAGACACATTATGAAGCGAGAACTAGGTGACCCACAATTGAGGTGGTCTACTGGGCATCCTTTTCACAGTTGTCCAATGGGTATAAAATAAAATAAACGTTTAGTGAGGATGTGCAATACATTCATTTAATTGGCTGGGAAACAAATACATTGAGATCATAATTGATGCTTTCACCAAACGACATTAAGTTACATGGGAGCAATAGTAATCATGTTCAATATATGATTTTGATTAATGCACATTTTGTGTATGTGTGTATATCGATGTGCCAATAACAATTTACTTGACCATAGCAGCTTTCTGTATCATATTTATTCTGGACCGTATCCATATTTTCAATGCACTAGCAACTTCTTTAAGAATCAATGGGGAAAAAGTACAAAACACTCAAATAATTTCTTGTTACAGTGGAGACCATACAGAATTCCTGCTATTGTGGAGAAAATAGACCAAGAGTTATCAACTCTGACAAAGGAATCCACCAAGTCTGTCAAAACCTGTGCCTGTTCAAACTGTACATTTGTAAGAGGTGGAAAATAAATAAAATGAGTCAGCCATACTTTTGAGAAGAGCAAATTGGCTTTCACAAACACAGTTCTTTAACAAAAAGCAAAACAAGATGAAAAGTGGTAGCTACATATCATACCTACATAGCAAACTATTATTCAGTTTCACAATGGACATTGATCAGAGGAAACATCTTTCAATATTGGAGTTTCTTGTGATGCACATCTTCTAGGTATAAGCACATGAGCTAACATAACTAATTAGATGAAGTATGGATGACAAAATTCAATCAATTTGTTGTACCTGTAGAGTGTTACTACCACCTTCTTAGGGCATTTCACAAGTCAACAGTTTAAGTTTCGCTGGATACTCTGTATTACTCTGTTTGGGAGCAGCTGTTAGACAATATCATCAAATTCACTTACTAATCTTCTTAAGCACAGCACGGTGCTGTCTCGACAGAGACTGGGCCTTGTTGTCAATGCTTAGTTGTATATTTGCATAGAGCCTACAGATCATATTAATGGCTGCCACTAAATAATGTTCCTCTGATATGGCCACAATGAAAACTGTGATATGCGGCATCAGAAGAAAAAGAGACCATAAACAGACACTTATGAACAGTTTCTGTCTGGGATTGTATAAACCTGCCTTTTCTTCAAGGCCATCTTTCCATATACACTGGCAACTTGTTAAAATGTATTTAAGAGGGAATAAGAGCAGATGAATACTGCAGACCAGGTTGGCACTGTTGCTGTGTTTGATGGTTGTCAGCCCATGTTTTTACGGTTCCCATAGCCTCTCTGATGTGTATCCTTCCAGTTGTCCCAGTCTCTAGCTTTCTGCAAGGCCTCCTTGTCATCATTTTCAACCCGCTTCTCTTTCTCTTCTTGCTCTCGCTCTTCTCCATCAACGTCCTCTGAATGGGGGACAAATTGTATTTGGTGAATGAGAAAAGGTGTAAAAAAACATGGATCAGGACCGTTTGACTTTTCCCCAAAACAATTTATGTACATACGGTTAACTGTAAATAGAAAATAATTCTGAACATCTCTTTTAACCCTACCAGTGCTGCGAGGGATCCCCTGGTCCGGCAGGGCATTTTTCTTCCTGTGCTGCTCATACCAGTCATCCACAGACATTGTAGGCAGGCTGGGATAGCCAGCCCCAAACACTCTGAAATGAAAAATTACACATTTATTATACATTATTCAACTATTTACTTAATGTCATATAATAAGCAAGTAGCTATGTAATTTAATTTTCATAAGGGAGGTTGGACAGAGTCCTTATTTTGTGAGTAGGAAAACAAAAAAAACATTTTACATAAAAATGTGCAGAATGAGAAATAAATAAGTTTGAGCAGGTGCTTACCTGGCCTGAACAGCATCTTTGGTGAGAATGAAGGGTTTCATGGGAGGCCTTTTAGATTGTGATGGCTCTGCTGAACTCTGCACATGGAAAATATAAAGAGCATCAGAAAATCACCCTTTCAATTAGTCATTGGTGAATAAGATTAGTTACATCTTCAAATCTATGTACCTGTTTTAGAACATCCATCCTGGTCAAAATCTCAATTTCCTGATCAATGCTCTCAATCTCCTCCAGGGATACAACAATCCATTTCCTCAAGTTGAGGAGGTAGAAGTCTCTAACTATCTCGTCATCTGCCTGCCCACTGTCCACTGCTGCCTTGATCTCTGATAGCTTGGCCTCTGTGTTCTTCCTCTGGGTGTATCTGCAGAGTATAGCACAATAAATAAGAGTCATCAGACCAATGTGGGTGCAGATGAATTGCCATTATAAAATAAACAAGAGAGATGTTTAAGTTGTTAAATAGCTGAGGGACATAACATATTTTAAGAGGCTCGTGACAGGTACTAGACCTTAAAGCATAGGCCTAAATATTACTTGTGCAGTGCTGAATCAAAACAATGCGTGTTCCGATTGTCAAAATTATTGTAATTGAAAAGCAGATGTTTCTGATACCTTTCTATCTTTGCCGCTCTTACTGTCGCCATTGCAATCAAGTCCGGAGGTTTGGGGGGCCCATTTGCAGATTCTTCTTCCAGTGTGCCAGCAGAGTTTTCATTGGTTTTGGGTAGTTCAAACTTTGATATGTTATACTCCTTACATCTTTTCAAGAAGTCCAAAAAGTAACATCTTGCTATCTGAACTTGCTCTAGTCGTTTTGCCAGGTTCACTTGCTTCATAGTAAGAGCCCCCAGGAGGACAGGCAACATCAGATACTTCAGATCTGTGGTTGCTACCTCCTCCAATTCTTCATTTCGGCTAAAAAAACAAACATGAAGAATGAACAAGAATGAACATGCAGCATCATTTTCATTTGCATTGCCTTAGCGAACGTTAGCTAGCTAACTAGATTGTTTACGACTTATCCTAGCCAATCAAAAGTATCTAGCTGGCAAAACTGTCAAGCAACTCTAAGGTGGAATCTGTTCGTTATTTAGTTGGCTATACTCTTTGATATATAATCATGCCCAGTACATGATAGTAACTAGCTACCTGGGTATCTGGCTAGTCATCAAAGCTTGAGTAGATAGCGATCTATAGTTAGCTAGGTGCTAGCTAACGTTAGCTACCTGAACAAGTCGAGCTGGGCAACCATCCGCGTTGCCTCTTCCAGTTGCGTTATCCCACGCTTGATTTTAACCTGGATATGGGTAGCTGCGATGGGATCGTTTGTGGTGTCCACCTCCTCATATAGTTTCCATCCCCGATCTAACAAATCAGATAGTTTAGGCGGTTCTTCTGCCTGACTTGGTGACAAGCTAGTACTTTCAGCGGCTGCCATTTTTGCCTTTTTTCTATGTAATGACTACTATCGGCTTCCGTATTCATTCTACGCTCACTTCCTTTATGACAAGATTCAAAAGGTTTCCACTAGTTAGCACAGCCACGAAGTCAGAATTGTCGCAAAAATCATTATTGTGGTTAGGGCAATGCTTAGGTTTCACTCTCGCCAAAATCCGTCCAAAATAAGCCCAATGCGTTTCAATGGGCTTATTTTGGACCTAAACTTGTCGCCTGCCTTCCCGCATTTGGGACGACTCCCATTGTTAGGGCGGAGACATTAACATATAATCAATGATATAAACATCTCTGTATAACGGAAGTATGTTGCAAATACTACGTCCAAAAAAACACAGTTTTTTTTACTGCAGTAACTTTGCAGTGTAACCACAGTTAACTGCTGTTATTCTGCAATTACTGCGTCAAAAAAACACAGTCGAATGCAATTACTGCAGTTTCAAAACTGCAATCTGCTTTTGTAAGGGCGGCCACTGAGCCGCCTGACACTAAAACCTGCCTATCATTAAATGTATTATTCTGTACGTAAATTGTGCAACCCAAATTTAGTATGATCATAGATCAGATATTGCACTGGATGTATAAATGTGAAGCACCCGGTTGGCGTTTCCACTCACTACCAAATATGGTGATGAGAGGAAGCCCAGTGGCCGGCAGCTGTAGAAGATTAAGCGAGTTCGATTTATCAAGTTCTCATCGACGAAACATTTGATCTCCCTACAGTTTTCTGTTTCCAAAACTAAAACAAACAGAGTGCTCTGCGTTTTGTAGACTTTACCCTTTGCCAAAGTTTTTGAAAATTGCGTTGTTTAGAAGGAGAGCAAGGGCGATTTTTTTTCAAACAGCACCTAGCAACACATTTAGCTACTTTTAAAAATGTATTTGTAACTTTTTGCAACTTTTGAAAAGTGACTCACGCTAAAATGCACGCATTTTCCCTCTAAATGACACAACGATTTTCTCTGTCACACACTCAGTCACAACCCACGTGCCTGGCTGCAAAAGTGCATTGTGAGTGACGTCAGCAGCAGTAGGGCAGCAGCAATTTCAGCAAATTGCAAATCATTGTTGGCTGACTGCAGCAGCAGTAGCACGGGTTCGACGAGCCAAACTCAATGAATATAGTTGGTCACGAATGTTTGATCTTCAACATCAATCAACATGTCACAATCAACATTTTACAGGAAAGAGTGGGAGTCTGTACCTGAACAAATGTTAAATCATATTTTTGCCGAGATGGCCAGTCAATTTGAGTAACGTTATTGTGGATTCTACGTAATGACGCATTCGTCATTTAGCAACTTTTAGCAACAAATCAACCTGCCTCTAGCAATTTACCCTGAAAATGAGTTGGCAACACTGATCTCACTAGCTCGTGCTTGGCTCTGCCTACCTCCTTGCTTGTTCTGCCCACCACAATTAATTTGCTCCGTTAGACCAGAGCCTGTAGTTTCCATCTTGGGTTAGTTATACAAATCTTTGGTATGATGCTGCGTTCAAATGCTAGTCAGAACTAGGAAACTCAGAAATGTCCAACTTGCTAACTGCGGCACGTGTATAGCTACAACCAGTTAGTAAGTCAGACATTTCAGAGTTTCCTAGCTAGTTCTGACTAGCACGTGAACGTGGCATGATATGATACCTTACGTTTGCCAAAACTTGGCCACGCCTAGCTACCTTTTGCCATTTCCTTAGTTGTTTTGGGGCGCGTAATTAATAATAACGCGGAATGACAATACTAGCAAAGATAATTTAAAACTGATATTAGCACGTCACAGGTAAGACATAAAATATATACGAAAGTATGTGGACACCCCTTCAAATTAGTGGATTCAGCTATTTCAGCCACACCCGTTGCTACCGGTGTATAAAATCGAGCACACAGCCATGCAATCTCCATAGACAAACCTTGGCAGTAGAATGGCCTTACTGAAGAGCTCAGTGACTTTGAACGTTGCACCGTCAAAGGATGCCACCTTTCCAACAAGTCATTTTGTCACATTTCTGCCCTGCTAGAGCTGCCCCAGTCAAGTGCTGTTATTGTGAATCAAATCAAATCAAATCAAATTTTATTTGTCACATACACATGGTTAGCAGATGTTAATGCGAGTGTAGCGAAATGCTTGTGCTTCTAGTTCCGACAATGCAGTAATAACAAGTAATCTAACTAACAATTCCAAAACTACTGTCTTGTACACAGTGTAAGGGGATAAAGAATATGTACATAAGGATATATGAATGAGTGATGGTACAGAGCAGCATAGGCAAGATACAGTAGATGGTATCGGGTACAGTATGTACAAATGAGATGAGTATGTAAACAAAGTGGCATAGTATAGTATAAAGTGGCTAGTGATACATGTATTACATAAGGATACCGTCGATGATATAGAGTACAGTATATACGTATGCGTATGAGATGAATAATGTAGGGTAAGTAACATTTATATAAGGTAGCATTGTTTAAAGTGGCTAGTGATATATTTACATCATTTCCCATCAATTCCCATTATTAAAGTGGCTGGAGTTGAGTCAGTGTCAGTGTGTTGGCAGCAGCCACTCAGTGTTAGTGGTGGCTGTTTAACAGTCTGATGGCCTTGAGATAGAAGCTGTTTTTCAGTCTCTCGGTCCCAGCTTTGATGCACCTGTACTGACCTCGCCTTCTGGATGATAGCGGGGTGAACAGGCAGTGGCTCGGGTGGTTGATGTCCTTGATGATCTTTATGGCCTTCCTGTGACATCGGGTGGTGTAGGTGTCCTGGAGGGCAGGTAGTTTGCCCCCGGTGATGCGTTGTGCAGACCTCACTACCCTCTGGAGAGCCTTACGGTTGAGGGCGGTGCAGTTGCCATACCAGGCGGTGATACAGCCCGCCAGGATGCTCTCGATTGTGCATCTGTAGAAGTTTGTGAGTGCTTTTGGTGACAAGCCGAATTTCTTCAGCCTCCTGAGGTTGAAGAGGCGCTGCTGCGCCTTCTTCACGATGCTGTCTGTGTGAGTGGACCAATTCAGTTTGTCTGTGATGTGTATGCCGAGGAACTTAAAACTTGCTACCCTCTCCACTACTGTTCCATCGATGTGGATAGGGGGGTGTTCCCTCTGCTGTTTCCTGAAGTCCACAATCATCTCCTTAGTTTTGTTGACGTTGAGTGTGAGGTTGTTTTCCTGACACCACACTCCGAGGGCCCTCACCTCCTCCCTGTAGGCCGTCTCATCGTTGTTGGTAATCAAGCCTACCACTGTTGTGTCGTCCGCAAACTTGATGATTGAGTTGGAGGCGTGCGTGGCCACGCAGTCGTGGGTGAACAGGGAGTACAGGAGAGGGCTCAGAACGCAACCTTGTGGGGCCCCAGTGTTGAGGATCAGCGGGGAGGAGATGTTGTTGCCTACCCTCACCACCTGGGGGCGGCCCGTCAGGAAGTCCAGTACCCAGTTGCACAGGGCGGGGTCGAGACCCAGGGTCTCGAGCTTGATGACGAGCTTGGAGGGTACTATGGTGTTGAATGCCGAGCTGTAGTCGATGAACAGCATTCTCACATAGGTATTCCTCTTGTCCAGATGGGTTAGGGCAGTGTGCAGTGTGGTTGAGATTGCATCGTCTGTGGACCTATTTGGGCGGTAAGCAAATTGGAGTGGGTCTAGGGTGTCAGGTAGGGTGGAGGTGATATGGTCCTTGACTAGTCTCTCAAAGCACTTCATGATGACGGATGTGAGTGCTACGGGGCGGTAGTCATTTAGCTCAGTTACCTTAGCTTTCTTGGGAACAGGAACAATGGTGGCCCTCTTGAAGCATGTGGGAACAGCAGACTGGTATAGGGATTGATTGATTGAATATGTCCGTAAACACACCGGCCAGCTGGTCTGCGCATGCTCTGAGGGCGCGGCTGGGGATGCCATCTGGGCCTGCAGCCCTGCAGCCTTGCGAGGGTTAACACGTTTAAATGTCTTACTCACCCCGGCTGCAGTGAAGGAGAAGGAGAAGTGGAAACGTCTAGGAGCAACAACAGTGGTAGGCCACACAAGCTCACAGAACGGGACCGAGTGCTGAAGCGCGTAGTGCGTAAAAAAAAATGCCTGTCTTCGGTTGAAACACTCACTACAGAGTTCCAAACTGCCTCTGGAAGCAACTTCAGCACAAGAGCTGTCCGCAGGGAGCTCCATAAAATGGGTTTTCATGGCCGAGCAGCCACACACAAGCCTAAGACCACCATGCACAATGCCAAGCGTCCGGTAGAGTAATGCAAAGCTCGCCGCCATTGGACTCTGGAGCAGTGGAAACGCGTTCTCTGGAGTGATGAATCACACTTTGCCATCTGGCAGTCCAACGGACTAATTTGTGTTTGGCAGAGGCCAGGACAATGCTACCTGCCCGAATGCATAGTGTCAAATGTAACGTTTGGTGGATGAGAAATCTTTACAGCATACAATAATATTCTAGACGATTTTGTGCTTCAAACTTTCTGCCAACAGTTTGGGGAATGCTCTTTCCTGTTTCAGCATGACAATGCCCCTGTGCACAAAGCGAGGTCCATACAGAAATGGCTTGTTGAAGTCGGTGTGGAAGAACTTGACTGGCCTGCACAGAGCCCTGACCTCAACCCCATCAAACACCGTTGGGATGAATTGGAACGATGACTGCGAGCCAGGCCTAATCGCCCAACATCAGTGCCTAACCTCACTAATGCTCTTGTGGCTGCATGGAACCAAATCCCTGCAGAAATGTTCCAACATCTAATGAAAAAGCTTTCCCAGAAGAGTGCAGGCTGTTATAGCAGCAAATGGGGGACCAACTCAATAATGCCCATGATTCTGGAATGAGATGTTCGAAGAGCAGGTGTCCGCATACTTTTGTTCATGTAGCGTATTTTGCATGATGCTTCCTTGACTAAACTACTGACGTTACACGAAATTCAAAGCCAGTGAGGCACATTTCAGGCTATGACAAAATTCAACGTTTTTGCTTATCGTTTCATACACATCTATGTGCTTTTACGAGAAAAAAATAAACATGAAGGCTATGAGGATTATATGTTTATATATGCATCGTAACAAGAAATCGATGACAATGGTGGTCCTGTCAACTTGTTGTATTTTTTTCCCTACCACTGACTTATTGGTGGCTTGTCTGCTAAAACAGTTGTCTCATAGATCAATGGTGGTGACTTCTAATCCCATTCGGGCAGAAATCAATTTTTTAAATTCTTTATTTACAATATTCATCCCGTGCCCACACACACGTCTAATTTGGAAGTGAAAGCATACCTACCTATCTTGATTATTGTCCAGTTATATGGTCAAGTGCTGCAAAGAAGGACTTAGTTAAGCTGCAGCTGGCATTAACAGTGGAACATTTTGCTCTTCATCGTAATCAGAGTGCTAACATCAGTACTATGCATCCCAGTCTTTCTTGGCTAAGAGACTGCCTCGCTTGTTTTTGTAAGAAACATTAAACGTGTTGGAAATTCCAAATTGTTTGCATAGTCAACTTACACGCATCAGTGACACACACACTTACTCCAACAGACATTCCACCAGGGGTATATAATAATAATACAGGGACATGAATGCATGGAACTACCTTCCATTGCATTCAGCAAATCTGATTCCAAAAAGAAATAAAGCAACACCTCATGGCCTCTTCCCCATGTGACCTACTTTTTGTGTGTATGTATTGACATGTATGTGAAACTGATAGATGTGCACACACACACTACATGTTAATGTTTTTACATTTGTAAAGTAATGTATTTTTCATTATGTGTCGGACCCCGGGAGACTAGCTATTGGCGTCGTCTAAGGGGGATTCTAGTAAGTCAAATCAAATTAGAGCAATGAGAAAAATGATGGATGTGGTTGAGTGTTTTACTCAACACAGAGTAAAAATGACAATCATACTAAACTCTGGATATTAACACCAACACTGGGGTTCTTGTAAAAAAATATTTAACTAAGCAAGTCAATTAAGAGCAAATTCTTATTTACAATGACAGTCTACTGGAGATTATCTGCCTTGTTCAGGGGAAGAACGACAGATTTTCACCTTGTCAGCTTGGGGATACAATCCAGCAATCTTTTGGTTACTGGCCCAATGCTTTAACCACTAGGCTACCTGCCACCCCCACTGAGTGTTAGTTTTTTCAATCGCTTTGGTGCCATTTCACAAGTATGTGGTGAATTTAGTACAAAACTCGAAACAGGTAACACTTGTAATACAGCAAGTTTTACGTTCAAAACCTTTTATTGGGCATTAAATTTTGTTGAGACATCTTTCACCAAACAACCTGTTACGAACCCCTTTGGCCCTGCAGTCTAGGGGGGATGGAAACGAGACCCGTAACATATTTAATGCAAATCATAAGTGAAAAGGAACAGTGAGAACTAAAATAAATCCAGACAACTTCAACCTACCGTCAAACACTTCAGGTTTATTTTAAACACAGGGTAATGGGGTGTGGGAAAAAAGGGTCTGAGCTGGACCCAAGGAAATAAATAATAAATATCCAAAAACCCCTAAGCTAGTCTAGCCTGCTTCACGAACAGCTCGCTAACTAGCCAATAAAATACAGTGGGTGGGCCACCCAGTTCTAACTAGGGTACTTAGACAAAGTCTTCCTACGGGTAATGTATGCCCATGGGCAACTTGGCTTTGCACCCCCTTTTCCCACCAATAAACAAACAGTCATACACCACAACAATACCTACTCACAGGATAAAGGACAAAGTGAGATGTATCAATCCAGAGAGACGAGAGAGATGTATCTCGAGAGAGAACGTTTGGGAAAACAACTGACTGGGTTTTTAAACCAAGGAAAATGGGATGTGATTGGGTAAGGGAAAAAGGAGCAGGTGTGTCTTCTGATTGGCGACTGCCACCTGTGACTAGGGCAGAAGGAGAGAAAACAAATAAACACAGCATACCTGTATCTGTAAGACTCCCACCCTTAAAAGAGCAACCCTATAAGGATTGCGACCAAAGTATTTACAACAAATCCCAACAAGATTAACAAGCAAAGTCAACCTTACGAAACATACAAAAATAATTTTTAAACACGAGACAAAGCATCTGCCAATACATTTTCAGAACCCTCTTTGTGGCGGATCTCCAAATTATAATTTTGCACAATTATGCGTTGTGCACAATTTTGCACAACGCATAAGGCGCTGGTTCTGGTTGTACATACCCTTAGAAACACTAAAGGGTTATGGTCAGTGTATACTATCATTGGTAGGGCACCGGAACCAATATATACTTCAAAGTATTGCCGATCTAACAACAAAGCTAGAGCTTCTTGTTCGATGGTTGCATAGTTAGCCTGACATTTGTTACACTTTCGAGAAAAATAACAAACAGGATGATCCACTCCACTCTTGTCCTGCTGCAGTAGAACAGCACCAGCACCTCTGGCACTAGCATATACCTCAAGTTTAAACGGTCATTCAAAATCCGGAGCAGCAAGTACAGGGGTATTACATAAGAGGACCACTCAAAGGATCTAGCTGGACTGAGCAAATCGGTCAATGGAGCAACTACCGCAGATACATTTTTACAGAAACTACTGTAGTAGCCAACCATCCCTAAAAAGCGGCGTAGCTCTCGTTTGGTGGTAGGTGCGGAGAATGCAGTTATAGCCAAGACCTTGGCATCAACAGGGCGCACCTGTCCATGGCCAACCTTTTTGCCGAGATAGGTAACAGTGGCCTTCCCAAACTCGCACTTTGCCAAGTGCAGGATTAGAGAAGCAGCTGCCAAACGTTCACATACTACCCTTAGAGAGTTAACATGATCTGACCACTCAGACGAATAAATCACTAGATCATCAAGATAGGCACTATAATCGGGAACGCCAGCTAATACGGAGTTAACCAGTCGTTGCAAAGTGGCTGGTGCATTCCACATCCCAAAAGCCATGACAGAGTATTGTAGGAAGTTGTCTGGGGTAACAAAGGCAGAAATCTCAGAAGCACGTGAGGTTAACGGAACCTGCCAGTAACCTTTTAAAAGATCTAACTTAGTTACATACTTAACAGCACCAACAGTGTCGATACTGTTGTCCAGTCTGGGTAACGGGAACGAATCTGGCATTGTGACAGAATTTACCTTTCGATAATCCGTACATAACCTGGATGTACCATCAGGTTTAGGAACCAGAATGCAAGGAGAACTCCAAGGGCTTGAACTTGGCGTAGCCAGGTCATTCTCCAACAAATATCTTACCTCATCCCTCATTATCTTCCTCTTAGAAGCGTTGACACGATATGGTTGTTGCTTGATAGGGGCAGCATTTCCAACATTAATGTCATGTTCCAACACGTTTGTGCGAGTAGGAACGTCATTAAAGAGACATGGAAAACTGTGTAGAAGCCTCACAATATCGTCGGCCTGTCCATCCGTTAAATGAACCAGACCTGACCGGAGAGACAGCAGCATTTCTGAGTTGGGCAATCTAACGTACTGCTGCTGAGTATTGCGCAACTCTAATCCATCTCCATCAACATCATTAATATGACAGCCCACTATCATAGCAGCAAAAGCAGAGGAGACAGTAGTACCTGCCGCTGTTTTTGAACTATCTAACTGGGTGATGGGTCGGGTCTGGTATGCTTTCAACATGTTAATGTGGCAAAAACTAGATTGGCGTTTTCTATCAGGAGTTTGAAGCACAATCAGTTTCACGTAATTTATTTTCAATTAAATAAGGACCAGAGAAAGGAGCTGACAGTGAAGATCCTGGAACAGACAATAACACCAGCACTTGGTCACCCGGCTGTAGTCGACGAGAAACAGCCTGTTTATCATAGTGTCTTTTCATACTCCTCAGCGAGGAAGACAGAGCTTCCTTTGCGAGAGCACAGGCTTGGTGTAGGCGCTCACGAAAGCGACTAACGTAGTCCAACACATTCTAATCTCCCACACACACACAACTATTGGGACAAAAACTGTTCCTTAAGGACTTTCATTGGTTCTTTCACTGTGTGACCAAACACTAATTCAGCCGGACTGAACCCTAGGGACTCCTGCACAGTTTCACGAGCAGCAAACAAAACTAGAGGAACTCCCTCATCCCAATCTTTCTCAGATTCCAAACAATATTTACGTAGCATAGACTTCAGTGTCTGATGCCAACGTTCAAGCATTGAGACTCTGGGTGATATGCGCTTGCCACACGGTGCGTAACACCTGCTTGAAGAGCTTTGATAGGAAATTGGTACCCTAATCAGTGTGTACCACCTTAGGTAACCCGAATGTCGTGAAGAATTTAATTAAGGCTTTACTCACTACCGGAGCTGTAGTCCTTCGCAGAGGAATGGCCTCGGGGTATCTTGTTGCCATACACATAACCATTAACAGAAACTGGTTACCCGATTTTGTCTTCGGTAATGGTCCAACACAAGCTCATTGGAGAGAGAGTGGTCACTTTTGTCCAATACGGGTACCACCTTTCCTCCGGCAATATCGTTACCCATTATAAAGGTCACACCTTTTACTGGCAACATAGGACGTACCCCCACTCTGAATATTCCACTGATTAACTCAGAGTGTACATTCAAAGTTCAATGGCACTGGGACAAAACCCATTTCAATACCCTGTACTAACACACTGGAACCACAGTAGGTATTGTCGGAGAAGGGTAACTGTCACGTTTCTTCAAAATCGAACCCAGAAGCAGACCAGGACAAGGAGAGTAGGAAGAAGGTGAGTATTTATTTACAAGTGAATGTGAATGGGTAGATATATCCAGGTGGCGTAGCGGGCAGCGGTGGTGAGTTGATGGGAGTAAATAGGTGGATCCAATGGGGAAGCGGAATCCTCCGACGACCAGGCGGGAATGGGGTAAATGATCCGGGTGAGTAACTGAAGACAGAACAAACGGAGGTAAGTTTAAGGCAAGCAATACGTAAAAAACAACAAAACAAATTCTATCCAACTTGAGGCTGATACTATGGCACAACATACTGTTCATGGCTAACGATCCGGCAGGGAATGGATGTCAGGTCCGGGCTTATGAAGAGGAGAGATGATGATCAGGACCAGGTGTGCAGATAGCTGATGGGATACAGGTGCGGGTAATCAGAACTCCCAACTGGCTACATTGCCCGGCAACCAGACAGGGTGTGTTCCAGGATGCCGGAAAAAACACTCCAGGACAGAACACAGGCAAAAAACAGACTCAGGAAACGGGATTCGTGACAGTAACACATCAGACAATGTAAACGACTGCGCCGCACCAGTATCTCTAAGAATTTTAACCGGACTCTGTAACGCTTAGTGGATCAAAACGGGGCCATGTGGCTGGAGCTTTAGCCCCTCCCTCGTTCTACATGGGTAGTAGGCTCAGGCAGCTGTAACACAAGCGCTTGCTCTTCCAACAAAACATTTAACACCAGTTGTTTAACCTCAGCTTTAACTAAACTCTGCGGAATAGATACAGAATAATGGTCGGCCAAGGTCAGTAAATCAACTCTACGACATTTGTCAAAACCCTCCCACATAGGGTTATCCAAAAAGGATTTCAAATCAAAAGTAGCCATTTTGAACTACCACTAAAACACAAGAGCCAACAAATAGCAAACGCGAATGCTACATCAGCTATTCCCAGCTGTGACGCTCAACACTGAACTAGACCACCACAATAATTTGCACGAGCGGCATGGGTATCTGTAAAGCCAGATCCCGGATGAGCCCCCAGTTCTGTTACGAACCCCTTTGGCCCTGCAGTCTAGGGGGGATGGAAACGAGACCCATAACATATCTCATGCAAATCATAACAGTGAAAAGGAACAGTGAGAACTAAAATAAATCCACAGACAACTTAAACCTACCGTCAAACACTTCAGGTTTATTTTAAACACACGGTAATGGGGTGTGGGAAAAAGGGGCTGAGCTGGACCCAAGGATAGAAATAATACATATCCAAAAAACACCCCAAGCTAGTCTAGCCTGCTTCACGAACAGCTAGCTAACTAGCCACTAAAATATAGTGGGTGGTCCGCCCAGTTCTAGTGGGTGGTCCGCCCAGGGTCTTCCTACGGGTAATGTATGCCCATGGGCAACTTGGCTTTGTACCCCCTTTTCCCACCAACAAACAAACAGTCATACACCACAACACATACTCACAGGATAACAGACAAAGTGAAATGTAGGCACAGAGAGAGAGAGAGAGAGAGAGAGAGAGATAATTTACTGTGACATCTTTCACAATCATTAATACAAAATATAGATGTATTGTTGTTTAGATATAATTGCAACATAGGTGTACTTTAAACAAATTAATTGAATGAAAGAAACATAATGTTTAGCAGGCACTAGTTTGCATCAAGCCTGTCTTGAGCATTTGGCCATAGTTTCTCAATAACATTGAAGTAAATGTCCTCATTGTTGCATTTGAGGATATTTTTGTTGCATTGTGAATCTAAGCCTGACGTCGCATACTTCATTCATGTCCTAAGAGGGGGTTGCAAGCTCATGGGGATGGAAATCATACACCTTCCACCTGTATTGTAATCATGTATTGTATTTAAACGTATTGTACTGTACTTATTTATTGTAGTGGTTCTGGGTGGCACAGTTAGTAAGTATATGGCACTAGTGACACTGGAATTGTGGGTTCAATTCCCACTGTGGTAACATATGAAAATTTATTGACTTACTTTGGATAAATGGTATATGTTACTGTGCTGACAAATTACATTTTAGTAAAGTAGTGTGAAACCCCCCATCAAAAAGACAGCAGCAAATTCATTTTGGATACATGTTTACTGTATATTAGGGATGCATTTGTTACATACAGTACATCTCTGATCTTGTCAATGTCAGATTTTTCAAAACTTACTTTGGCGTAAAATCATAATAGTACATTTAAGCAATAAGGCCCTAGGGACACTTCTTACGCACGGCGCAACGAGGGGTTCCTAGATATAGCCCTTAGCCGTGGTATATTGGCAATATACCACAAACACCCGAGGTGCCTTATTGATATTATAAACTGGTTACCAACGTAATTAGAGTAGTAAAAATAATGCTTTGTCATACCAGTGACATGGTCTGATAAACCACGGCTTCCAGTCATTCACCATTCAGGGCTCAAACCACTCAGCTGATGATGTCTGATATACCAAGGCTATCAGCCAATCAGCATTCAGGGCTCGAATCACTCGGTTTATAATACAGTATATATCATACTTCATATGTTTATACTTTACAAACATACATTTTCATTACAGTTTCTTTCAATCACTATGGTGCAATTTTCACAACAAGTATGTGTTACATTTTCAATACTCTAAGCACATAAATCAAAATAGATAATCAAAATGGCTCATGTTTCAAAACTCTTAGCACATTTTCAATTGACTGAGTACAACAAACAAATTCACAAAGTTAGTTGTTCACTGCACCAAATCACTCTTTCAATTTGGATACATTTTCAATCTAAGTATCTGCTTTTCAAAATGCAATATTCACTTTACTTTTGATATGATCTTCTTGTCATTTGTAAAAAATACAATTAACTATCATTTTTTTAAACTGCTCAAAACGGATAACTACTGAACCAAAACTATGTAGTGCCTCGTTAACTTATAGGTTTGATCATTTCCGAACAACGTAAAATTCAATATTTTAACTCATAAATATATACATTTAACATCCATTTATGTTGGAAGGTAAAACCAAATCATATATGGATGTGGCTGTAAATACTACATCATCATTTTCCATCAGCCAGTGTGCTTCAATAGGACAAAGTGGAAAGAGACTCTATGTGCTACCTTTTGGAATTGTAGTGTAGTGTACAATGCACTGCTGAAATACCTGGGTTGTATTTAAGCAATAAGGCCCGAGGGGGTGTGGTATATGGCCGATATGCCACGGCTAAGTGCTGGACGCAACGCAGAGTGCCTGGACACATGCCTAGGCCGTGGTATATTAGCCATATACCACAAACCCCTGAGGTGCCTTATGCTATTATAAACTGACTATACTGACTTAATTAGAGCAATAAATATACACGTTTTGTCATACACGTGATATACGGTCTGATACAGCCAATCAGCATTCAGGACTCGAACCACCCAGTTTATAAATAACAATATATTCCACTTATTATCTGAATTTCAAGTGAGACAGGCGATACTTTAGAAAAGGTGATCTTGTACGATGTTGGATTGGCAGAAATGGAAAACAACACTGTGCCACATTTTTACAGTTGCCAACTGTTTTACAATACACCTATTTCTGATGATTTCTCCTACATATGTACTGTAAAAGGTTAATGAAACTGTAAGACTGACATACAGTGCATTCGGATCAATTGAATTTACCACAGGTGGACTCCAATCAAGTTGTAGAAACATCTCAAGGATGATCAATGGATCAATTTTGAGTCTCATAGCCAAGGGTCTAATATTTATAATATTTATTTAAATAAGGTATTTCTGTCTTTAAAAACCTGTTTTCACTTTGTCATTATGGGGTATTGCATGTAGTTTGGTGATCATTTAATTAAATTTTTTATTGAAACCATTTTCGAATAAGGCTGTAACGTAACAAAAAGTGTAAAAAGGGGAGGGGTCTGAATACTTTCCGAACGCACTGTATTTCTCAACATGCTCACAACCTGACATTAGATACAAATTAAAGAAAATTGTGCATGTCAAGTTATAGTCAAATACCGTATGGAAAATAATATTTATCATATACTATTCTTTCAATTCACCACTTAAAACAGTTGACATTTGTATCTTGTATTTTTTGCTATTGAATTAAATGGTAGTTTTAGCCCTAGAGTTGATCTAAGTCAAATAATAAAAAATCCCCATCAAAATCCGTCAGTTTACAGTTGTTAAATCGATTTGGTACTATTTTCACAAGTATGTGGTACAATTTCACAACTCAAAACAGATAATCAAAATGCTGTTTTTTCAAAACTTTAAGGCACATTTTCAATTGACTAAGTACAACACACAAAATCACACAGTAACTTTTTCACAAAACCTAATCATTGTTTCATCTAGAAATACCTTCATATAAAGTAATTGCCTTCCACAATGACAATGTAAAAATCTGTTGTTCTGCCCAAGAACAAGGCAGTTAACCCACTGTTTCTAGGCTGTCGTTGAAATGTGTTCTTAACTGACTTGACTAGTTACAAATGAAACCACATTTGGTCACCATATACTGTAAAAGGGTGTCTGTGAACTCTTGCAATTAATTTCAACATGGAGAAAGAAATCAAAGAGCTTGTAGACAAGGGGCCTGTCAGAGAGGGAGGTAGATGGCAAGGAACTGTTGTGTCTAATGAGGTACTGGCAATTGTTGTTGACCATGTGGTTAACAAAGGCCTTACCATGGTAGAGTAGTTCACTCCAATCTGAAAATATCAACTGAAAAAATAACTTACCAAAATATATTTTAGAGGGTGATGCTGCTGTGAACCATACAGTGGTGATAAATCTTGGTGGGCCAAACAAAATATTTTTTTTAGATGCATGCCGGCAAAGACACTACACAACATAACACAACACAATACTAAAAAATACATGAATTGCACTATAACGGTGACAAACGGTGCTGTAAGAATATTTAAAAGATAAATACACAACACAGAGGACGTGAGGTCAAGAGTACTAAATGTCAATAGAGTACTAACGGTCAATAGGGAATTATCAATGGAAATCATTTTCAGTTCAACATCTGTTAGGAATGTCAGTCCTGAACTCATGTGTGGCATGTTCTCATTGGTCCAACCTGAAATAGGATACTTGTTATTTAGCCATTGGCCCAATTATTCTAATTGGTCAACCATAGGCTAGGGCTGGGTTATAAACTACATCCTGTCCCTTTGTTCACTGGAGAGAATCACTGAAGACAGGGGAGCATGAACATCTACCATCTACCTACCTGCATGATTTGTCCTCTTTGAATAAACCAATTTTCCTTCCCCTGATTTGCTTTGGGGTCTGTGTTATTGAAGAGTAACATCAACTGCTGACAGTGCCCACAAACTGTTAGGGCCTACATAGAGCTGTCCCATCAGCAGATATTTATTTTCAGCACCATGGAGGGAATCCTTACCACCGCTACACCTGGCTATCAGGAGAGCCTTGTCTGGCAGCGAAACTGTTCATTCAGCCTCATTTACTGCCTTTAAAAAACATAGCTGATATGTATGACTTGCTTAAACAAATGTGGTTTTTCACTGACAATTGAGATGTACAAACTATGGCATAAGGGAACGATGAGTGGATAAGAGACAATCCATAATTTCGATTAAGACAATAATGAGCGAGCTAAGACAGTCATAGTCAATATAACTATCTGTTCAGCACTTCTTAATTGTACAGTGACAGAATTCAGAACATGGGCCGTTCCCTCAGTATTCTCCCTGTACACCAACTCACAACAGTAGAATAAATAAAGGGGGCATATAAGCAGACAATGAAAACTCTTACAATATTCAATGATGAGATTTCTCTAAAACAGGCTATAGGCTACATGTGCACCACCAAGTCAGAACAGTAGGCTAAGTTATGAGGGGGAAAGGGACCAAATTATTAGGGTGATCACATGGGCTACTAACAGCTTACTACACAACATACACTTAGTATTACTTTCTTAGCTCCCTGGCATTTTTTGACTCCTTGTTGTGCTGTGCTCACTTGAACAGGAAGGTGGCGCGGCGATCTTTTGTGGGCAAATTTTGTCATCAAACTTTGTCCTCACAGCCTGTCATTCTCTGGATATATGGTGCTTTCAAGACAACTGGTAACTCGGAAAAGAACCAGGTCAAATCATGACGTCAGTAATCTTCAGGTTGGAGCTCTAGAATGAGCCCCGAGTTCACGACTTGGAATTCCAAGTTGGATGACCGTTCAAAACGTATTTTCCCAGTCGGAGCTAGTTTTTTTTCTAGAGTTCCCAGTTGTCTTGAACTCACAGAAGTCTGAGATTACCCAGTTCCAAGTATCCAGTTGTTTTGAATGTGGCAGAAGTCATGCTGGATAGACAGCATGGCCAATATATTCAACCTTTCTTGGCCCATGTGAATGTTCATCCATTTAAGCTTGGAAAAGAGACCCTTAAACCCAAACTTGGACCACATACCCTCTCCACCAAATAGCAGGCAGGGGAAGCAAAATAGTGATTGCTTTGCAACGCTTTCAGTTAGCCACTGATTCCTTCCAAACCACTCATTGTTTAATTTCCAACCATTTATCTATAATTTCTCTTCATATGATAGGGATTGAAATTAATTTGCAGGTAGTTTGTTGATGTGATTCATGATGATGTTCGCTTGTTTGGCTTGCTAGCTAAGATTTTAAAAGTTTGAAGTTGACATGATCAGTCCAATGTAAGCTACGGTAGATATAACATGATTTGACATCATTTTATCTGTGGACAGTGACCTTGAGCCTTCTTGAAGCGGCTTCTATCTGTCCGAAACTCGGCGCCGTCCAAGTGCCTGGACAACGTGCAGCTATCTCTGAAGATAGTGTGGTAGGATGTAGGCCATTACTTGGATCCTACAACGCTGCACACCTCATTGTGTTTCTTAATGAAATTGAGTTGGCCTGTTGAGTATTTATTTTCAGCATGCAGGTGGAAGGTGTACAATCACCATCCCCATGAGCGTGCCACCTTCCTTCTGGCCATGGATGAGGCATGCGACAACATCAATGCAGACCAATGTCAAGCTTGGATTCGCCATGCGGAAAGGTTTTTCCCGCGGTGCATGAACAATGAGGACATTCACTGTGATGTGGATGAGAATTTATGGGTGAATGCTCAAGACAGGCTGGATGCAAACCTGTGCTAAATGTTATGTTTTATTTTCATTCATTTAATTTCTTGCATTTGATTACAGACAGTACACCTTTGTTTTTTTTGCATGAATAATTGTAAAGGATGTCTTCATTGATCACACCTTTGACTACACATTGGATAGATATTACAGATATCATACATTTTCTGTCAGTTTTGTTGGGTAATGTAAGTGTATTGCCTAATGTGAAAACTGTGTAATCTATTGTAATTGACTGCACTGTAGCAAATTACTTCCAGCACTTCGAAGGGCGATTTGAAACACGTATCTTGCATTGTTTGCTATTGGATTAACTTAAAGGAGGATTATTTAAGATACTGTTTGAAGAGTTAGGGTTTTAGATGTTTTCGGGAGATGGACAGGGGCTCTGCTGTCATAGCTTCAGAGGGAATCTGGTTCCACCATTTGGGTGCCAGGACAGAAAAGAGCTTGGACAGGGATGAGTGGGGGGTGGGAGGGCCATGAGACTTGAGGTGGCAGAACGGAGTGCTCGGGTTGGGGTGTAGGGTTTAAGCATAGCCTGAAGGTAGGGAAGGGCAGTTCATCTTGCTATTCCGTAGGTAAGCACCATGGTCTTGTAGAGGATGCGAGCTTTGACTTGAGGCCAGTTGAGTTTGCGGAGGAGCGGGGTGACATGAGAAAACTTGGGAAGGTTGAAAACCAGACGGGCTGCTGCATTCTGGATAAGTTGCAGGGGTTTAATGGCACAAGCGGGGAGCCCAGCCAACAGCGAGTTGCAGTGGTCCGTCTTGTCGAGGTTGAGCTTGAGGTGGTAGGCTGACATCCAAGTAGAGATATCTGCCAGGCACGCAGAAATACGTGTTGCCATCTGGGAAGGAGAAAAGTAGGTAATTTGTGCCTACCCAAAAAAGGGGTTAAATATGTGTATAAAAAACAAATAATTTTTCCTGAGCTTTCTTATATCTCCTAGATATAGGACAAACACTTCAAAACCTTGTTTCTTATGATATTTCTTTTACTGTCTTTTTTGCCATTTATGCATGTGTTATTCAATGAGTTTTTCTGGGCCAAACTCAATATTTTACCAATAGCTTAGACTTTTTAAAATGAAAATGACTAAATGGTGAGCCTATCATTATCTGATGTATTGGTAACTAAATGAAATGTTCTCATGGTATTTCACGGAAAGCATTGATTTTGCAAAAATGACTCAGTGGTGAAAAATGTGTGAAACGCCAATGAATGCACAATCAAAAGTTCTGAACATAAGATAGGGGGCATTCCAAGTGTTATCAGTTTAGAGTTTTGTACTTATAGTTTTGAAAATATACCACTTACAGTACATCAGAAAAATGCACAAAAGTAATTGAAAAAAACTGTATGTAGTTCTCAAAATTTGTAGTAGACAAACCAGTTGGAAATCTCTAGGTTTACCAAACAGTTAAGTTATTATCAATTAAGAGCAGTCGGATGAATTAATAGTAAAATGCATGTTAGGAGTTTTGTACTAAGTGTTGTGAAAATGTACCGCATACTTGAAAATTGCATCTAGCAATTGAAAATAATAGAAAAAAAAGTTAACTCCTGAATTATGTTACCCCCCCAAAAAATCTAAACTAGGTAAAACTGGTCAATTTGCTGTGTACCTTCCAATATAATGCTGGGTCACTCATACTCCCTTCTATTCTCCTACTCTCTGCTCCATAACATCACTGAAAATACTCCCATATACAGTAGGTACAGTTTAAAACATTCTCTCATCTGTCCTTTTAAACTCAAACTTCTGATGTCAAAGTTTAAACACTGAGGTAAACACTAATGCTCAGGCACTATTTAAAATAAAATAAAATACGGTCACACTTTATTTGTATAGTCCCATATAGCTGATTTACAGATGGCCATACTATCAACAAACTATATGTTGATAAGCAACTGCATGCTAAGGTTACGGTTAGTGGTAGGGTTAGGTTTAGAAGAAAGGTTAAGATTGGGATTAGTGTTAAGTTTAGGGTTATGATAAGAGTTAAGGTTAGGGTTAGTGCTAAGGTTAATGGATATATGGTTGACAGATATTTGACATCTAAAAACCACAATCTACTTGGGACTATCCAAATTAAGTGTTACCAAAATTACAAATAAAAGCTTATTCAGATTCATAAGGGTTCTATGTAGAACACATCTTGCATTCCAAAGAATCATCAAAGAACCCTTTCTTACAAAAATAGTTATTCAAATGAAAAGAGTGTAGGGCTAGACTAGAGTGTAGGGTTAGGAGATAAACTGAATTTAAATCTCAAATTGTGTTAATGGTAACTATATCTACCGCACTCTTCAAACAAAGATAAAAAAGGTATGGTCTCTGTATATCAATTTCTGTCCTCTGGGAGGAAATAAGGGATTCAGAGTGCACCATTTCCTTAAACATTAGACCATAAACAAAGCTCTAAGAGGGCAATTCATCTACTGGTTCCATGGCTTATGTTTTGTTTTGGTCCTCTGGATGTCCCATGGAGATGAAATAAGTTTTTTTTAACAGTCAATGTGTCATGGAATAGTGAAGTCCATCACAGAAAATGTGCAACATGTCCTTCTCACCCCCCCCCCCACATAGAGTAAGCAGAGCTAATTAGGCTGTATGTCTGCCCTATAGCTCCCCTACTGCAGTCTATAGAATTCTATTGAATTTGAACCAAAAATTGCATGCTGTTTTGCTTTTGACATCTACAAATGTAACACTCAAAAATAACAATGTTTTTATGCAATTAGCTCCACAACAAGGCAGGCTGAAACATGAGTGTATTTCGGAGGCAACAAGAACTGAACCACCTGTTTTTTTGTAATTAGTTTCCATGGCTGCACGGGAGGGTTTTAAAACATGTGAAAGACTAACAGCCCTAATGTAAATAGTTGTATAGTGGAGCTATGTGTTGCCACCATCAATCATATCCAAAATTCTCCAACACAGACAGAAACCTTTATATTTAGTGACCACTGACCAATTCCATATCATTTTGTTTTACAGTTTTTATGCAGTTTTCTTGTTTATAATATTAATCAATTTTTACCACCAATAATGATGAGGATATAATGGTATGTGCCCATATGTATGTGGATCATGACCCTTTAAAGAGGCAATCAGCAGTTTAGAAATGCATCCATAGCTCCTATAGAGATCTATGGATGCAAGGACTGATCAAAATTATAGTTTTAATAACAATGTTTTGAGACAATATAGTGTTTGTTTACATTTACTTTGTTTACAAACTTTGGAGTAAAACAAGATTACATTTTGGGTTCTGATGTGGTACGACAGTTAAACTAAGCTCATGAGGCATTTATAAGTTATATTCTTAAGCAATTAATAAGTTTAAAAAATGGATCTTAGCAACTGCAAATTACCCCTTTAAAATGATCACCAGTTGAATCCCTTTTGGACTGAACACAGTTGGGAGGGCTTGTGTGCATTCCAAGCATATTCACACCAGGTTCTGAATCAACATGGGGGACGTTTACAGTTGGATGTCAACTCTTTAGTTATCTCAAACACTGGAACTCCATGCTTCAGGCACATTTAGAAAAAGTGTCTGTGGAATTGACTGAAACGTCATTAAGTTGCTTTAAATATTTCAGAAATTGAAGTACCACGATTGAACTTTTAGCTAACTGAGGATGGTATAAACAGTGTGAGCCTTAAGTTCAGTGGAATTAATGAAAGTGTGGATTTGTTATTGTGTCAAGTTACTACAGCCTCTGCTGCATAAATAGTACAGTTACTATTGCTTTGCCCAAAGAAAAATGAGGTCTACAAGTTTGGCAGCACCTGCCACAGGCAGTCTCATATGATACACAGATGGTTAAAACTTAACAGGACACATTGTGTGTCGTTTTTTAAATAAAATAAATATACAATTGCACTTATCTATAGTTCAAGTCGGAGATGAACATACACCTTAGCCAAATACATTTCAACTTAGTTTTTCACAATTCCTGATATTTAATCCTAGTAAAAATTCCCTGTCTTACGTCATTTAGGATCACCACTTAATTTTAAGAATGTGAAATGTCAGAATAATAGTAGAGAGAATGATTTATTTCAGTTTTTATTTCTTTCATTACATTCCCAGTGGGTCAGAAGTTTACATACACTCAACTAGTATTTGGTAGCATTGCCTTTAAATAGTTTAACTTGGGTAAAATGTTTTGGGTAGCCTTCCACAAGCTCCCCACAATAAGTTGTGTGAATTTTGGCCCATTCCTCCTGACAGAGCTGGTGTAACTGAATCAGGTTTGCAGGCCTCCTTGCTCGCACACCTTTTTCAGTTCTGCCCACACATTTTCTATGGAATTGAGGTCAGGGCTTTGTTATGGCCACTCCAATACCTTGACTTTGTTGTCCTTGAGCCATTTTGCCACAACTTTGGAAGTATTCTTGGGGTCATTGTCCAGTTGGAAGACCCATTTGCAACCAAACATAAAAAACTTCCTGACCGATGTCTTTAGATGTGCTTCAATATATCCACAGAATTTTACTTCCTCATGATGCCATCTATTTTGTGAAGTATCCCCCTTTTTCATCCAAACAGAAACGACGGTCATTATGGCCGTTGTTTCATCAACCAGATGACATTTCACCAGAAAGTACGATCGTTGTCCCCATGTGCAGTTGCAAACCGTAGTCTGGCTTTGTTATGGCGGTTTTGGAGCAGTGGCTTCTTCCTTGCTGAGCGGTCTTTCAGTTTATGTCGATATAGGACTCGTTTTAGTGTGGATATAGATACTTTGTACCTGTTTCCTCCAGCATCTTCACAAGGTCCTTTGCTGTTGTTCAGGAATTGATTTGCACTTTTCGCACTAAAGTACGTTCATCTCTAGGAGACAGAACGTGTCTCCTTCCTGAGAGGTATGATGGCTGCTTGGTCCCATGGCGTTTATACCTGTGTACTATTGTTTGTACAGATGAACGTGGTACCTTCAGGCGTTTGGAAATTTCTCACAAGGATGAACCAGACTTGTGGGGGTCTACAATTTTTTTTCTGAGGTCTTGGCTGATTTCTTTTGATTTTCCTGTGATGTTAAGCAAAGAGGCACTGAGTTTGAAGGTAGGCCTTGAAATACATCCACATGTACACTTCCAATTGACTCAAATTATGCCTATTAGGCTATCAGAAGCTTCTAAAGCCATGACGTCATTTTCATTCTAAAGCCATGACGCCATCACAATTTTCCAAGTTGTTTAAAGCTGTGGCACAGTCAACTTAGTGTATGTAAATTTCTGACCCACTGGAATTGTGATACAGTGAATTATAAGTGAAATAATCTGTCTGTAAAGAATTGTTGGAAAAATTACTTGCGTCATGCACAAAGTAGATTTCCTAACCAATTTGCCAAAACTATAGTTTGTTAACAAGAAATCTGTGGAGTGGTTGAAAAATGATTTTTTAATGACTCCAACCTAAGTGTATGTAAACGTCCGACTTCAACTGTACATCAACATGCCCAATATAATCATAAACAACTAAAAATACAACTCAAACTGTTGATAATATGTGCTGCATGCCTATGATCAGAATATCCCTAAACTGAGTAGTATGGCATTAACCCTGTGTGACTAAAATGGACATAGGATCAATCAGCTATTCTGCCTCTTATTTGCAATTTCGTTAACGTGTAAGATGTACATTTTTTAAAAGATTTTCATTATCAGTTGGAAATCTTAAAGCTGACTGGCCAATTCGCATTTGGGGAAGCTTCTGGGAAGTCTTTGTTGTGATTCAGTTACTTTGTCATCTATTCAACTTGTCCTATTGAGGAACATTTTACTAATCAAACTCAAATAGCCTACAGCTCCAAATCAATCACATTTGCTCTTCAAGTAACACAATCTTCTTCACAGTAGTGCCCTCCAGTCTCTTTAAAACAGCTAACGGAGTCCAGATCATCTGCTTATCTTTGGTAGTGTCTGTGAGTTGCTCTTCTTGTTTTTCATTGCACTTAGCCTGTAGGCTATGTAGTAGCACAGAGGCACACAGGAGTTAGGTCAGGTGACTGCTGGTTCTGCACGACTCGACAAGATGATGGTGGTGAAAATAGTGCTTCATGTTCACTCACATGTCTCTGGGAAAGTTCATTTGCATATATATCTCTCCACTGTCCTTTCGCACCTCTTGCAGGTGACATAGCAGCACCAGTGGTACTTGCACTGGCATCTCTCCACAATCCTCTCAGTGTAGGCATTGTAGCCACGACCACAGCACATGAGATTGCAACTCCCACTGTCATTGGATGTCTTATTGCATTGTCTGGAGACAAAAAAAATGTGTTCCAATCAATAAACAACAATATAAAACTCTTATGAATGAGGATCAACATTAGACCTTCAAGGTGTCAAAGGTAGAGTAAAAATCACAATTTCCACTGAAACATTGAGAGAAACACAAACATACCTGTCCTGTGTGCCGAGTGAGCCATGCTTCTCATTGTGTGTGCAGTAATCCGGAGAGCTGACCAGGTAGACCAACTCACTCTCTCTCACTGGTCGAACGTTCAACTCTCTGGGGACCAACTGCTTCCTTGTCCCAACATGACGATGGATCACCTTCGTGGCAGACAGGTACTTGGATTTGAGATCCATGGCAATGTGGTTAATATCATGGAGGCCCTTCCAACATGTTTTGACAGAGCAGGACCCGGACACCCCGTGGCATTTGCATTTTGTCTCTTGAGCATCAATAAGTGCCTGAAAGTATAGCAGAAATTATATTAGGATATAAAAATGTGTTGCCACGCTTTGCAGATGTTAATAATATAATATGTTGTTTATGATGTAAAAAAAACTGTCAAAAAGCCAATGCCACTATTAAAAACAATGACACAATAACTCGTGCGTAATTACCCATGCATCAATATGTATATTTCATGTCAATGTGAGATTAGATCATTACCTGTCTTCCAACTGCATTGTTGTGCAAGTGCATGAGTCTGAACGCCTGAGAGCCAGATCTGCTGTTTCTCATCGGTGCATCAGAAAAGGCAGATCCCATTTGGAGACCGTAGCGCAGGTTATCACCGCATCCTCCCCATATGAAGTCGGGCCCGGCCTGTTCAGCAGGGGCTGGGGCGCACGAGCAACTGGGGAGCTCTCCAGACGAGCAGGCTCTGGCAATGGAGTGACTCACTAAAGCAGCCGCTAGCGAAAACACAAATGCGGACTCCCTGGTGCCTGCAATAGAGCACAGCCAACAGATAAATCAATGCAAATCACAACCAATCACAGAAGTTTACAGGCCACATGATATACTCCAATTTCTAAGATACTTTTTAAAGTGTCTTTAGCCTACCTTTTGCCAAATCTGGTGTAAAACGAGGGGCTTTTTCAACAGATGAACAGTTCCATCGCATGTCATTGAAGGTGTTCTGACAGGTATTTTTGGTCAACTTGGCGGCTTGGACAATACTGTGCATCAGCTCGAGGTTTCTCCGGCAAAGTTGCGATTGATCAGGTGCCAACCAATCTAGTAGCTTGCAATGATGAGTTTGATTCCAGCCTACAGAGCTCCCCTTTACAGTAAGTCCACTGCAAAGGTAAAAACAACAACATTGAATGAGGTAATCAGCTATTTCATATGGTAATCAGCTATTTCATATAGCATAGGCCTATTAAAAGAACAAAAATATGTCAGTAAACAAAGTAGCATAGGCATCTGAATAGACCCATAGCTACATACAAATAAAATAGTAAGGAATACTTACAGCCAATATATAGCAGCACAACAGTTCGCGTTCACAATAAATGTCACTAGAAATAAATCCATGCCGCATTTCATTGTAAAAAAGAAATAGTAAATCCTCTGCCTAAAATAAAAGTATAGCTCCAAACGATTCCTTGAGTATCCAGTGATTGTTTTCAGTTTGCCTCTGCGGTCTGGAATGGGGTCAGGCGGTATGGCCCTCCTATAGCCTATGCTGCAAGCCACTGGTGGTGTGATCTCAACTCCAGGGAGTCTTATGTCGCCGCCACGATAGCCACGCCTCATTCAATTGGCGATTTGTGAATGACAAAGGCTGAAGAACATACGCACACCTAGGTACTTTTTGCAGGTGCTGGAGTTGTAAGTGAATTTTTGGAAAATAAAAAGGAAAACGCCGCACACCGCTGCTCATGCTCCCAGGTGATTCATTTTGTGAATGAACCATGGAATGAACACAGGCACACGGATCCAACTCGAATTATGGAGATGGAATTGTTACATAGGCCTATTAGAAGTCCGATGCATCCTATGCGTTTCAAAAGATTTCCATTAATGTGCCATTAATCATGATTGATTAAAAGAGAGCCATGCAAAGTGTTAGACATGTAGGCTAAAGCGGGATACATTCATGAATTGATATTCAACACTTAAATTAACTAGCCCTGAAGTCATTTGAAGAGTTCCTTTGAAAAATAATCTGCAACATTGTAATCTAATCTAAATCAATGTGTGACAATCCGACACTGATAACATCTCCAATCTCTGCCAGTACAATAACTTCCACAATTTTACAATATTTAAACTCGGCTCTCTGTGTTCAAAGGATATGTGGAGGCCTAATTTTGTGCAGTCCAATACGTATGAGAACGTTTGATAATTTGACATCTCTAAATAGCGGGAATCCCTGACCGATGTCAGTATTACGTGCACGTATAAGTGTCATTACAACGTTTTACATTGGACTTTAAACAAACGTTCAAGATTGACTTCTTCACAAATGAAGGTTAGGTCTGCTCGTAAAGTGTGTGATTCTCGCTTAGGTTGCGAGAGGACTTGGATTCAAATCCCGGACGAGCTCAGTTTTTGAATGTCCCATGTATCCACCAAAATGTTCATCAATAAATTAAAGTAGTAGATTAGAGAGGCAGGCATAATGGTATCGAAAACAGTTATGTTTTAGCTCAACTAATCCAATTAACAAGGCCCATTATCAAGGTAGGCTACTGAATTCTAACCTCCAAAACAGAACATCTTACACTTAAAAGTTTGATGCTATCAGTTTTTCAAGTGTGTGTGTTTGTGTGTGATATACACACTACTCCCCTGATAGAATCACACTATAGCCTCTGGACTTAAAGTCTACCCAACAAATCCTTATCAACAAAGAAAACAGGGAACCAGAAACAGGGATTTCAGTGGCATGGTCAAATAAGGCAGTATAAATGGTTAATTATCTGCATGTGGTATGAGCAAAGGATTAGTGGTTGAAAGAGGGTTTCTTAGTGAGAGGATTATTTAAACTTGTGTTTATCTAACCCCTATTATATTCCCTCCCTGAGAGATGCTGGATTTTCTCTTAGAAGTAGTCTTATGGTAAGACTTTGCCAGAACACCTTATTAGTGTCTTGATTACTGTCAATGGGAACACGGTAGGGGATAATGTTAAAAGTGTTTTTGAAAGGGGACTTGCCACTGCTAATTTCACTATTATTGCTTTTCCATTTTAATTAATCTATTCAACACATGTGGTCCCACAAATAATCAGCAAAGGATGGCGATTCAGTATTGTGCATGTATTGTAATATGTTAATGTTTAGCCTTGGTATACACCATCTCTTCCCCTGAGTAGCCTTTTTTAGAACCTTCTGGCAGATCCACAATTCCTGTTACAGCTAAAACAAGATAAATGCCCTGTACTTCCGTGGTGAGATGACTGATTTTCTTACACCAGCAAGGCCACAGATTTCTGCCACTGTGTCCTGGGGGTTTTCTGGCGGCAGGTAGCCTAGTGATTAAGAGTATTGGCCCAGTAACCGGAAGGTTGTTGGATAAAATCCTCTGAGCAGACCAGGTGAAACATCTGTCAATGTGCCCTATAAGTCCCTCTGGATAAGAATGTCTAAATGACTAACGTGAATGTCATCACGCTTATATTGTAGCGTCAGTATGTCCTCTGTTTTTGTTGAATCAGTTCAATGCTTTTCTTTATGCTTTTTGAAGTTGCCTAGAGGTTACAATTATTCTAATCTTTGGCTGATTGCTTCTTCCCTTGTTGCATCTCATATTACACTTGGTTGGTTAACTTCAAGTCCTGTGTCTCATTATGAAAACAAAATATTCACTGTCAAAACTTATATACTTATATTATTGCTTGACAAAAATGAAATGCATTTTCTCTCCAGTGGGGCCTGTGAGCTACTTTTAGTTTAATATTGTCTTGCTCTCACCTAGCCTATGTAATTCTGAAATGTAGTGGAGTTTATTTGCCACAGCCACTCCCCACCCCCCCGGAACATTCTCTCTGCTGTGAAAACCATTCTACCCCAAAGCAAATCCTTCCTTTTGTTGGATATCCAGCTTTAGATTGGGTGTTAGGCTTGAGAAGTGAGAAATCATTCATGTTTATGAAAGGTGCATTTTTGGGTGTGAGCTGGCATGCAAAGGTTGGCCCTTCCTGTTTCTCCTTTTCTTCCTCTGATAATGCTTATTCATGGGTTCTACAGTTAAACATTTCACCAAAGGAATGGAAGTATACACACACAAAATGACAAATAGTGTGTATTGGGTGTTGGAGAGGCAGACGTTTGAAGTCTTTGCTGAAAGGGTATTGCGTCTTGTGAGTGATGAAATAGGATCGCATAGGTCTTATAGGCTATGCATCTTTACAACTGATAACAGAAAACATGCATTGATTTTAATTTCATTACATTTCTTTCAAAATTACCTGAATTGACCCCAAAAATGTAGTCTTCTTATATGTTGGTTCTCCCTATATCACATGACAGCTCCAAAGTTAATAGTGAGTATTAATCATTATTGCATTTTTATCAAATATTCTCTCATAGCCTAGAGATGGTACTCAAATAAATGCTCCTACGCCACAAATGTATTGATTAAACTTCAGTTATGAGTCCTTTCTGTTGCTAAAATGTTCTGAATATGATTTCTTACCAAAAGGGGGCACTGCACATCAACACAACGTGGATCCATAGCTGTCGCTAGACCTTTTATTTCCAAACATTAGGCCGACATTAAAATGTTGTACTTCTACGCATTGTTCTTCCTTTACTGCTTAATTCACCATGTGAACAGCTCCTTCACTGTCCTTGATCTACAGACAAGTAAATGGAGGCCCCAGCCCAGTCTAGCTCGGTGGAAAGACAAGATAGGTTTGATTTTCTTGTACTGGTGGAGCAAGATGATGCCATGGAATCCACATCTACTGTCTCAATCAGATACTGATTGGATCATATTGACAGGTGACAAAAACCACATGTTAATGCAAGGTGTAACCAGGCCTTTACATACAGCTTGTTGCTAGCTGGGCCCTTTTTAGGGTTTAGCATTTTAGCTAACCGTATCCCCTTTCCTATCCCTAATATAATTATCCTAACCTGCCATGTTAAATCTCCTAACTTCAGGTCGAAGCTGTATTCTACCTAGTCAGAACCCCTTTTTAGGTACACGTGTACCCAGAGGACTTGTAATGATGGACATTGATATTATACTATGTAATGGTAGGCCAATAATATTGTCTTATTTTCATAACTACATTTATGAAGGTGAATACCTGTATGGTGGGTAAAGCTGGTTGATTGTGGTTACGCTTACACTGTCACTCTTAGTATGTCTATGGCCCCCATGGGTTGAAAGCAAATAGCATTTTAGCCTGCATCAAACCTGCAAACAGAAGCTTGCAGCAAGCTACATACAGTATATTTGCTCTATTTTCAAAAGAGGCAATATATACCTCAGTATGTCAGTACTGTAGAAGACTATGGTTTTAATGGAACTTTTGGCTGCCATATGCATTGTTTAAAACAAAAAATCATATAACAAGTGTGAATTTAATACAATTTAATATTATAAATCAATTCAATTTACAAAAACAGAATTATATTTTCTATACATATTTACAATCACAAGAGAGTATACAAATGTACATTATATTCAACAAAGCAGGGAAACAAATATACCCTCATTTACCTACAAACAATCCAAATAATGCATATTCCAACACAAACCACAATGTACACTTCAACTAAACAACGTTTGAATTAAGGGACATATAGCTACCAGAGTTCGGGCCAATTCTATCTTGACCCAACTTGACAAAGGCATTGAATTTAATCGCAAAGCATGAATTGGAGAATGAACCATTCTAAGTACTGAATTGAACCACTACTACTACGTAATACTACAACACCATGGCTCACTGTCCTTTTTGGGCATGTTTGTAAACTGTAAGTTGTAATGTTTTATAACAACTCTTATTGAGGAAATTAGGCTACTGGATAATGTAGAATTACCATAATAACTGCAAAGTAATATGTTGGAACTTCCTTTGGTAAATGGTTTTATATATGAAGAGTTTCGCTCCCAAAACGCTATATCCACTAATTTTTAACATTTGTACTTTTTCATCAGAAGTGATTGCTTATTGCTTCAGGTGTGTGTGAAATATACCTGTTCTCAGGTTTTTTATTAATAGATTTTAGATTCAAATGTTTTTTTTTGTGTGCAAAATGCTATATATACATTGTTTAGCCAAAATGGAATGTTCATATCTTGTACATTTGACTGTGATATGTGGTTGTCTCACCTCGCCATCTTAAGATGAATGCACTATTTGTGAATTGCTCAGGATAATTCCATCCGCTAATGACTAAAATGTCAAATATGAATATTTTACATACAGATCTCATATAAAGCTTGCCAGCGCGTAGTCCAAAAAACTGGAAATGAGTTACATCTGGTTCAGTCAGCCATTCCTACGGGGAAAATTAATGGGGAAAGAATAATGTTTTGGAATGAACACTGAAAAGAAGGTCTGAGGTTAACACAGGCTTGGGAGATCTTATACATTTTGTTCTATGAGATAATGTCAGTCACATGACCATTAGGAATTATGAAGCCTTTATGTGCTTTTTTAAATGACAAAAATGCTTAAAAATTCACGAAAAGTGACATTAGCTGATGAAGATGATCCCATAGAACAAAACATATAAGATATCATAAGCCTGTGTTTACTACAGACCTTATTTTCAGTGTTTATCCAAAAACCCTACAAAAACTCAATTCATTTCTCCATAGGCTTTGTCCAATGAGTCATCGCGGAGTTAGTGCCTACAAAAAGACGCCATTACTATTGCTCTCTATTCCTGTATTGGTTCATAAAAAAAAAAAAATGTTTACATTTAAATATGGATGTCACAAATATATAATGTGTACAGTTCTTTATTATATATGTAGTTATTTGTCATATTTGACTGTGTAAAACCTAGCAGTACTACTTACAGTACCAGTCAAAAGTTTGGACACACCTACTCATTCAAGGGTTTTTCTTTATTTTACTATTTTCTACATTGTAGAATAATTAGTGAAGACATCAGAACTATGAAATAACACATATGGAACCACAAAGTAAGCCAAAAAGTGTTAAACAAATCAAAATCTATTTTATATTTGAGATTCTTCAAATTAGCCACCCTTTGCCTTGATGACAGCTTTAAACACTCTTGGCATTCTCTCAACCAACTTCATGAGGTAGTCACCTGGAATGCATTACAAGTTAGGTGCCTTGTTAAAAGATAATTTGTGGAATTTCTTTCCTTCTTAATGCGTTTGAGCCAATCAGTTGTGCTGTGACAAGGTAGGGGTGGTATACAGAAGATAGCCCTATTTGGTAAAAGACCAAGTTCATATTATGGCAAGAACAGCTCAAATAAGCAAAGAGAAATGACTGTCCATCATTACTTTAAGACATGAAGGTTAGTCAATCTGGACATTTTCAATAACTTTTAAAGTTTCTTCAAGTGCAGTCGCAAAAACCATCAAGCGCTATGATGAAACTGTCTCTCATGGTCGAATTGCTGCAAAGAAACCACTACTAAGGGACACCAACATGAAGAATAGACTTGCTTGGGACGAGAAACACGAGCAATGGACATTAGACCAGTGGAAATCTGTCCTTTGGTCTGATGAGTCCAAATTTGAGATTTTTGGTTCCAACCGTCGTCTTTGTGAGATGCAGAGTAGGTGAACGAATGTCCTCCGCATGTGTGGAAGGGTGGCTACTTAGAAGAATCTAAAATCTAAAATATATTTTCATTTGCTTAACACTTTTTTGTTTATTACGTGATTCCATGTGTTATTTAATAGTTTTGATGTCTTCACTATTATTCTACAATGTAGAAAATAGTAAAAATAAAGAAAAACCCTTGAATGAGTAGGTGTGTCCAAACTTCTGACTATTACTGTACTTCTCTGAGAGTGAGGCGGATATATAGCGTTTTGCAACAAAACATGATTATTTGTCTCTCTGAAATGAAACCATCAAGTGATAGATTTTAAACAAATACATGTCTGTCATCGAACAACCCCATGCCATGATTAGATGGTGAAAACACAACAATCTCTTTCATAAGTTATCTAAACAATAAAAACTAATTTACCAACATTTCTGAAAATGTATATATAGTGTTTTGGAATGAAACTCTTCATCTATTGTTCCTTCCGTAACTGTTTTGAAACCTTTTCAAAACAACTGGACCAGATTCTGCTTTTGTCACCAATTTTCCAGAAGGTTGACTGCATGGTGATCGACCAAACCGTGTAATAATAACAGTACATGCACAGTGCAGAACAGTTTCATAAACATCCAGAAACTGCATGTTGACAGATACTCCGTGCCCTTAAATTATTCCTTAAAGACTAATGTGTTCACTCACATATAAACATGAACATGAGAAGGAGTTATATGCTGAAAAATATTTTGACTGTGTGTGATATTTACAAAAGCTTCAAGCTGCCTATGTATATGGAAAGACAGAATTCTTCTGAGAAAAACTGAAACACAAATGGCCTTCCAGACACAGGACATGACTGGTTCAGCTCCATGGGAATGACAAGTGAATTAGTTATTTCAAACAAACCCAAGCAGAACTAAATAAAGAAAAGAAATATAACCCCATCCAGAAAAGTATTGTGATCATGACCGGTCAACATAGTAAAATGATGAATAGCATTTCAGGTCATGCTATTAGTAATTTTGAAAAATAAAACATATAATCTACAGTATTATTCCAAGTGATTCCATATTTGACAAACAACTTAATTTCAAATAAAAAAGAAACATTCATACTGACCTTATTATTCAAGAGAGAGAGAGAGGGGGGGGGAGAGGGAGAGAGAGAGGGGGGAGAGAGAGGGAGAGAGAGAGAGGGGGGAGAGAGAGGGAGAGAGAGAGGGGGGAGAGAGAGGGGGAGAGACAAGGAGGGAGAGAGAGAGTGAGTGGGAGAGAGGGAAAGATGGAGAGAGGGAGGGAAGGAGGGAGAGAGGGGGAGAGGGAGAGAGAGGGAGAGAGGGAGATAGACGGAGAGAGTGAGGGAGAGGGTGAGAGAGAGAGAGAAAGATAGAGAGAAGGAGGGATAGAGAGGGAGAGAGAGAGAGAGAAGGAGGGAGAGAGAGAGGGAGAGAGAGAGGGAGAGGGAGAGGGAGAGGGAGGGAGAGAGAGAGAGAGAGAGAGAGAGATAGAGGGAGACAGAGAGTGAGAGGGATTTGCCTACAGATCAATAATTTGCTTTAACCAGTGCACATTCTAACAGAGAAATGTTTTTGTTTCAGCTATAAATGTTAATTTCATCAGACAACTGCCACACATTGTATTTCTATATTGTTTTCAAAAAACGTTTACAGTATGTACCTATGTTGTCTAACTAACAGACAGTTCTTTCAGTGGAGACATGACTGACTCCTGTCAACCTTGGTTTCTCAAGCATGTCATGACCAGGGAAACCAAGTTATTATCTATAAATGCACAATTCTAAAAGTAAAGTCTAATGTATTTATTTCTTCAAACAACTCCTCCCTTTCTTAATGCTAAGACACGTTGGGTGCATATTTGTCCATCATCACCTCCGAAGGTCATAGTCATCATCGCTCTGTGGAAGGAATCTTCCATTAAGAGATAACAGGCAGCGGTTAATATCAATACACCAGGTCATCCCACTATTATAAGGGAGGGTGGGGCTTATCAGCTCAGTAGTAGCCTGAAGGGGCGGGCCTGGCCCAGGCTGAGGGCAGATACTTTAGTACTGTACATGATGTCATCTCTGGAGTAGGTGGGCATCCTCATCTCCTATTGGTTGATATGTGATAGGTGGTGGTGATGGTTGCAGAGGAAGAGTAGAGTGGGAGGAGCCTCCCCCAGGCCATAAGTGGATATGCTGGTAGAGGGGTGGGTCGTGGCTTGACACACAGGTTGGTAGGCCTGCCACTTCAGGAGTGGCTGGCCGGGGGGGCATCCCCGAGGCGGATGCTCCCCAAGAAGGTGGTGTGGTTGGTCATGCTGATGGAGGTGTCCTCGTACACCATCTTGATGGAGATCTTCTGCCGGGCACGCAACAGACACACCCCAGCCGTGTAGCAGGTGTTGAACTTGCGCTGTCCCGTCTCAATGCTCCGCGTACAGCGCAGGAACGGCGTCTTGTCCACCATCACCTCATAGCTAGCAATGTCAGTGAAGTTGAGGTAGTAAACCTGGTAGGCAAAGTTATGTGTGGACAAACATGCCATAAATATTATTTTAAATTCTGAGGAAATAACACAAATATTAGAATACAGATAATTAACTACTAGACTACTTATTTAACTGAATTTATTTCCAATCATGAGATATAGCAGGCAAATGGGGCAAAAATTAGCACAACATATGATTCACTTTGTACAATGTGGCTCAGTTTGAAGGGCATGCAATACATTCACTTCACTCATCCAGACATTTCCCTCTGCAGCCAAAAGCACAGTTAAAATCAACCATGTGTGTTCTGAGAAATGTAGCCTATAGTAATCCAGATAATTGCTATTTAATACAAGTAATTTCATGGGGAAATCTAATTTGGATTTCTGTCAATAATAAAGCTTAGACTCATTGCTCAAGGATTATAAATTATGCCTAGTATAGTCAGCCTTACCATAGCCAATTTAGATGTTTTGACCTTACTAACCTTTGAGATATCATAATTCACTGGGACTGCAGAAAGAAAGGATGAGTGACATGCAGGCAACAGGAAGAGTTAGGCCCAAGACCGTACTCACTTCTACCTGACTATAGATGAAGTAGGTGCCATCTACCAACACCTCCAGCTCCCCAGATCTCGAGTGCATCTTGAACACCTTGTGATGCATGGATATCATTTTCCAGTTTCTCAGTACGCCTTCTGAAAGATCTCAGCGTGAGAAAAGGGCAGTCACTCAACATCCGTCATTGCCATACAATTATAGACAGGCAAAAAATAAACTGCAGTAAATACAATGTGTATGTGTATGTCTCCTGCAGCGAATTAATGTCTTAACTTATTCCGATCTAGTCTTAGAGAAACTAATAACAAATAATAGACTTCTTGAAAAGTATTTCTGACTGTAAATGTGCGTTTAATGCGTTTAATTCAGTGATGTGAGGAAGAGAGGATCTAAAATTTAACTCTTACCTTCCTTGACCTGTATTGTTGTTTCCTGGCCTTGGAGATGTACCACAGCCAGCTGTAACAAAACAAGAAAGAATACATTTGTGGAAAAGTGGACATACATAAAAAAAACATTAAAAAATGAAAAGAGTAACACACCTGGCTATCTCTGACTCTGCCCCCTGTAGATTAGAAAACAATTACTGTGTCAGTTTTTTGAATGAAAGATTGAACAACACAAATAAATCAGGATTTGGGCCAAATGGAATGAAAGTGAGGGGGTACCTGAGGGTCCTTGAAGACCAGGGGGTCCCTGTGGCCCTGGGGGTCCAGCAGGGCCTGGAGGTCCGGGTGGTCCTGAGGGGCCCATGGCGTTGTTCCCAGGGATGCCTGGAATGCCAGGAATACCAGGTGGCCCCTGTGGCCCTGGAGGGCCTAGGGGGCCAGGTGCACCCGGAGGGCCCTTCTTACCTAAAAAGTAAAATCTGAATTAGTGGGTACTATGACATGAAAGAAAATACAAATAACCTCATCAGCACTGCACCATCACCTGTAGCAATGGAAGCGTTCACTTAAAGGAAAAATCCACCCAAAACCACTCATTCCTTTAATTTACAGGGTTAAATAACACTAATAAACTCAGCAAAAAAGAAATGTCCTCTCACTGTCAACTGCGTTTATTTTCATCAAACTTAACATGTGTAAATATTTGTATGAACATAACAAGATTCAATAACTGAGACATAAACTGAACAAGTTCCACAGACGTGACTAACAGAAATGGAATAATGTGTCCCTGGACAAAGGGGGGTCAAAATTAAAAGTAACAGTCAGTATCTGGTGTGTTTGGACCATGATAGTTTGTTGGTGATGTAGACACCAAGGAAATTGAAGCTCTCAACTTGCTCCACTACAGCCCCGTCGATGAGAATGGGGGTGGGCTCGGTCTTCCTTTTTCTGTAGTCCACAATCATTGCATCATCTGTGGATCTGTTGGGGTGGTATGAAAATTGGAGTGTGTCTAGGGTTTCTGGGATAATGGTGTTGATGTGAGCCATGGCCAGCCTTTCAAAGCACTTCATGGCTACAGATGTGAGTACTACGGGTCGGTAGTCATTTAGGCAGTTTAGCTTGGTGTTCTTGGGCACAGGAACTATTGTGGTCTGCTTGAAACATGTTGGTATTACAGACTCGGTCAGGGAGAGGTTGAAAATGACAGTGAAGACACTTGCCAGTTGGTCAGCGCATGCTGGGAGTACAGGTCCTGGTAATCCTTCTGACCCTGCAGCCTTGTGAATGTTGGCCTGTTTAAACATCTTACTCACATCAGCTACGGAGAGCGTGATCACACAATCGTCCGGAACAGCTGATGCTTGCATGCATGCTTCAGTGTTGCTTGCCTCAAAGCGAAAATAGAAGTAATTTAGCTCGTCTCGTAGGCTCGTGTCATTGGGCAGCTCGCGTCACTGGGCAGCTCGCGGCTGTGCTTCCCTTTGTAGTCCGTAATAGTTTGCAAGCCCTGCCACATCCGATGAGTGTTGGAGCCTGTGTAGTACGATTCAATCTTAGTCCTGTACTGACGCTTTGCCTGTTTGATGGTTTGTCGAAGGGCATTTGTCGGAGGGATTTCTTATAAGCATCCCGCTCATTGAAAGAGGCAGCTCTCCCCTTTAGCTCATAGCGGATGTTGCCTGTAATCCATGGCTGGTTGGGGTATGTACGTACGGTCACTGTGGGGACGATGTCCTCGATGCACTTATTGATGAAGCCAGTGACTCAATGCCATCGGAAGAATCCCGGAACATATTCCAGTCTGTGCTAGCAAAACAATCCTATAGCTTAGCATCTGCGTCATCTGACCACTTCCTTATTGAGCGAGTCACTGGTACTTCCTGCTTTAGTCATAGCTTGTAAGCAGGAATCAGGAGGATAGATTTATGGTCAGATTTGCGAAATGGAGGGCGAGGGACAGCTTTGTACGTGTCTCTGTGTGTGGTATAAAGGTGGTGTAAAGTTTTTTTCCCCTCTGGTTGCACATTTGACATGCTGGTAGAAATGAGGTAAAACGGATTTAAGTTTGCCTGCATTAAAGTCCCCGCCCACTAGGAGCGCCACCTCTGGATGAGCATTTTCTTGTTTGCTTATGGCCTTATACAGCTCGTTGAGTGTGGTCTTAGTGCCAGAGTCAGTTTGTGGTGATAAATAGAAGGCTACGAAAAATATAGATGAAAACTCTGTTTATAAATAGTGTGGTCTACAGATCATTATGAGATACTCTACCTCAGGCGAGAAAAACCTCAAGAATTCCTTAATATTAGATTTCGTACACCAGCTGTTATTTACAAATAGACATTGACCACCACCCCTTGTCTTACCGGAGGCAGCTGTTCTATCTTGCAGATGGACCGAAAACCCAGACAGCTGTATGTTATCCATGTCGTTGTTCAGCCACGACTCAGTGAAACATAAGATATTACAGTTTTAATGTCCCTTTGGTAGGATAGTCTTGATCAGAGCTCATCCATTTTGTTGTCCAATGATTGCACGTTGGCTAATAGGACTGATGGTAGAGGGGGATTACTCACTCGCCGTTCAGATCCTTACAAGGCACCTCAACCCATGTCCCCGATATCTCCGTCTCTTCTTCATGCGAATGACGGGGATTTGGGCCTTATTGGGTGTCTAAAGTAAATCTTTCACGTCAGACTAGTTAAAGAAAAAAATATTTGTCCAGTACGAGGTAAGCAATCGCTGTCCTGATATCCAGAAGCTCTTTTTGGTCATAAGAGACGGTGTCGGAAACATTATGTACAAAATAAGTTACAAATAACTCTTCCGAGATGTGAGATAATTAACTTGCTCTCTGTAATATCGCACAGTTTTGGATTCGTTACATTATGTACTTTAGAGGACAATAGTCACATTTCTCGACATATACACTGACTTTGAGAAGAGATTGCATGACGATTAGCTTAGCAATCGCGTGACGCAGCATGACAACGTGAACGCGATTGGTCGACAGTCTGCTGGGTGGGGCGTTATATGTTTCATTCTTTGGATTCCTATCTCCTTTCTCTAATATATCTGGCAATGGCACCATGCAATGTACCCTGGACTGGAGAGGCAGACAAATTGGAAAAATGTGCTAGATCCTCCGTTAAGTTACACATTTCTTGAGGTAAGAATATTGCAAAAATATGATCAATGGCTCAGTCGAGAGAAGACATCTTCCCGAGTTATGACATTGGCCAGTATTGAAATCTGATATTTATGATAAACATTTTCGCGATCTAAAAGTCGGATTCCTATTAACCTGTCTGGGAACGGGGTTCCGCTAGCGGAACAACCCTCGCCAACAGCCAATGAAATTGCAGGGCGCCAAATTCAATCACAGAAATCTCATAAATCAAATTTCTCAAACATACAAGTATTAGGCACAATTTTAAAGATAAAATTCTCGTTAATCCAGCCACAGTGTCTGATTTGAAAAAGGCTTTACAGCGAAAACTCCACAAACGATTATGTTAGGTCACCACCAAGTCATAGAAAAAGACAGCAATTTTCCAGCCAAAGAGAGTTAGATTTTTCCAGCCAAAGAGAGTTAGCAGAAATATAGATAAAATTAATCACTAACCTTTGATGATCTTCATCAGATGACACTCATAGGACTTCATGTTACACAATACATGTATGTTTTGTTCGATAAAGTTAATATTTATATCCAAAAATCTCATTTTACATTGGCGTGTTATGTTCAGTAGTTCCAAAACATGTAGTGATTTTGCAGAGAGCCACATCAATTCACAGAAATACTCATAATAACCATTGATAATAGATACAACTATTATATATGGAACTTTAGATAAACTTCTCCTTAATGCAACCGCTGTGTCAGATTTAAAAAAAACTTTTACGGAAAAAGCATAATCTGAGTATGGCGCTCAAGCCAAACAGATATCCACCATGTTGGAGTCAACATTAGTCAGAAATAGCATTATAAATATTCACTTACCTTTGATGATCTTCATCAGAATGCACTCCCAGGAATCCCAGTTCCACAATGAATGTTTGATTTGTTCGATAAAGTTCATAATTTATGTCCAAACACCTCCTTTTGTTCGCGCGTTTAGTAAACAAATTGAAACTCACGAGGAGCGGGCAATTCCAGAGGAAATGTTGGACGAAAATTCAAAAAAGTTATATTACTGGTCGTAGAAACATATCAAACGATGTATAGAATCAATCTTTAGGATGTTTTTTATCATAAATGTTCAATAATGTCCCAACCGGAGAATTCCATTGTCTGTAGAAAAGCAATGGAACGAGAGGTAACTTTCTCATGACCGCGCGTCACGAGGCCGTGGCTCTCTGCCAGACCTCTGACTCATTCCCCTCTCATTCAGCCCCCCTTCATAGTAGAAGCATCAAATAACGTTCTAAAGACTGTTGACATCTAGTGGAAGCCTTAGGAAGTGCAAGATTACCAATATCCCACTGTATCTTCAATAGGGGATGAGTTGAAAAACTACAAGCCTCAGATTTCCCACTTCCTGTTTGGATTTTTTCTCAGGTTTTTGCCTGCCATATGAGTTCTGTTATACTCACATACATCATTCAAACAGTTTTAGAAATGTCAGTGCTTTCTATCCAATACTACTAATAATATGCATATATTAGCATCTGGGACTGAGTAGGAGGCAGTTTACTCTGGGCACGCTTTTCATCCAAAAGTGAAAATGTTGCCCCCTAGCCCAAACAGGTTTTAACTTCCAGTGTATTGAGAGCGACTATATCACAGTGCTACATCATACTGGCCGGATTTCTGCCTGCTTGAAAGCCAATAACTCAGATACACATGAAAACATGAAATGACACAGTGACTGGATAGAACATCACTCAGAGATACACAAAAAGCAATATAACATTCAAAATGGGTGAACCTTTCCTTTAAGGATAGATGTAGGAATGTATTTATTTTACTGTACCTTTTTTCCTTTCTTTTCGTTTGTTTCCATGTGATTCTGATGTGATTCCATCCATGTGAAAGAGAGAGAACATACAGATAAAGAGAGTCAAACAAGAATAGGGGGATGCAGATGCAGGACATTACAGCTTAAAACACTCCACCCCTGGCACAAGATGTATGCCACTTCTGATCAGTTCTCAAAGCTATGTATTTACGGTTTTCCATCTCATCTTTCCCCTAGTCTGGATTGCAGAATTACAGATAACCCATGAGTCATATAATAGTGCAGAAGCATGTGGAGTAAATGATTGGAGTTAGTTTGAGGATGTTTGTGGCTAACACAAGCTGAACCCAAATGCTATGAAAAGAATCAGCATGCTATTGACCTGAATTCAATAAACTCAACAAATATGATTTTAAAATAGTCAGTTCATGAAATTAGAGGGCTTCGTTTTGAGAGGACACACAGTATGTCTAACCCTTGTAGATGTATCAAGATAATATCTCGGGACATATACAGATTTTCTCATTTTGGACATTTTGTGAATGCACAAAAGTTTGTAATTCCCACTTTAAAATGTTTCTCTTTAATAAGTGATATAAAATCTGGAACACATTAAGAGTGAAACATCTGAAATGCCAAACCCTTTGTGAAAAGTCTAGAGCAGGAGGTGGTCTGGGAGTAATTATCATTTAAAGACTCAGGAATTTTACTGATTTGAGGAAAATGTCTCTGAAGGTCGTTTTCATTGTTTATACTGCTGTATGTTGCAGTAGCTTTGGCTATGTCAAACAACACAAACAGAGAGTTTGAGTTGACCATTGCTTGAGAAGCTTCTCTCCCAAATGTTGACATGGAATGAAAAGCAGCTAAGAGCATTGTGTGTTGCATGAGTCATAAGAACAACTTTTAAGAAAGCAAAACTGGGGAAATCTCACATTCCAAAAGTTACATAAATATTTATTTCAGAGATGTTAAAAAATCCCAATCACTGTGTCCATGAAAGCCATGAGGGCCCTGAGCTGAAACACTTGTTATCAGTGAGAGATGGTGTGGCGCTGTGCCCACTGCTGTGCTCTGTGCTCTATTTGGACCCATTTCTTTGTATAAAGTGTGTTAGGGTTTCCTGAAAACAACTTCCTTAACCACAGCTTTCTGCCAGGTACTACAAGCATGGGACTTGCTGAGCACAATGTAATTAAAGTCAGGACTCCAAAAACAACAAGACTTGGATATTACTGGACCCGAGTCAGAGTCTGGGATGGACATTGAAAGTAAAATTCCCTGTAATGAGTGCACAGCACATGTCATTTATTTGAGTTGAATTGCATGAATGGACCCATCCAAAGCGCTACAATTATACAATTGGAAAATAATATCCTAACATCCTTGTTCCACTCAATAAACAACATCTGTACAGCAAAAAAAGTGAAAATACGTAAGAAGACTGTCAATCACACTGTAAGACCTGTGATATGCACTTTTATATGTCTGTTTGAATTGGCTTAGAAGTTGTTTTTTCAATAAATGTCATCATTTTGCTGTTTTAATTACCATTGTTTCTTAATGTTTTCTGGTTGTCTTCTCACGCAACATATATATTTTTCTCAAAACATAAGAGATCAAAAGTAAGAAGAACAATTTGCTTAAGACGCTAGATTAAATGTTGTATTTATTCCAGATGACTTTCATTTCAAATGAGTTAAATAGTTTCTTTGATGTGCAAAGTAAACATGTATTGCATGGCTAACTATGGATCTGAATGGCGAACAACTTTACATTGAAGATGGAAAGATGAGTCTGAGAGCACATGAAACAGACTCCAAAACATTCCAATTCACTGGATCTTCCTTTGTTTTGTCAATGTGCATACAGGACCAACTGTGCTAAAATGTGAAAGACTTTACATGCAGGAACTATATTGTATAAACAAGATAGAAGTGCTCCTCAAATTAAAGGAAACTGTCCACCTACAACAACACCCACTCACTAATCAATCTGTCTAAAACCCTAGCAGAAAATCTTGGAATCTGTCATAGCCAGAAAACAGCCAAAGGGAGCATTACTCATTAAACAACTTACTAATCGGTTGGATAAGTGATAACAACACTTTTCACTTTGTTTTCATTGGCAGACGTCTAGGAACAGACTGTTTTACCGGAAAGAAGAATTGAAAGCTAGATGTAGGATCTTAAATTTGATCACTCTTTCGTTGCGGAAGGCTTCTTAAGTTTGTAATTTCCACTTTAAAATGTCATACTTGATTTGCCCTAACGCAAAATGTATCAACCCCTAAGAAAAATGTCAATTTATTATAATACACATAATATTTCACATTTCCTGTTGCTGCAGGATTATTTTTCTGCTGTAGCAATCTGGCTCAAATTAAGATCTCTCATCTGTAATAGATCAAAATGCCTTCAGCAAACTCTGCATACAGATAGTTTGGAAAACAAACTCCATGTCGCTTAATCATCAATCAGATATAAGATTCAAAAGATTAGAAAAGAATAAGACTTATTTGTACTTTGTATTTTTATATAATTACCAAAGCATCCATGTCCATATGTTAAAAATAACAAAATTATTGATATTTTCACTGAGGAGTTCTGTGTATTTACACATTGTAATGTGTGTATAATATATGAGTTAACACTCCTTTGCTCTGTTTGGATGAAACATGCAATGGTTGGAGAGTGAGACAGAATCATTGAAATCTCCATTTCTGACTTAACCGAATAAACACTTGTCTAAGATAGTTATGATGACATTGCGCCTTGAACAAATCCAGTTTGACAAGAGATTTGTACAGATATAACAAACATTTAAACACACTCTCCCCTCCATCCCAAGTGTGTCTGCTTACTCTCATGGTCGTACTGTATCAGTCAACATGGACAGCTTTGTTACCAGTAGATAGATAGTTACGGTAATGCATAAGCCCTTCTACTCTGCAGCCATAAGTATGTTTTATGTTCAGGTTGTCAGTCACAAAATGTTGGCACCAAAGGTCAGCATGTCCACAGCCTTGGACACACCCTGCCTGCCTTGACAATAGACGAGAGGTACATGTTGATGGGGAAACCGTGGTCATTTCTCCATCATACATTTTCCCCAGCAACAAGCATATTCTTGTTGAGTGAAAATAAGAACATGATGACAAAAAAAAAAAAAAATATATATATATATATATATATATACAGTGGGGCAAAAAAGTATTTAGTCAGCCACCAATTGTGCAAGTTCTCCCACTTAAAAAGATGAGAGAGGCCTGTAATTTTCATCATAGGTACACTTCAACTATGACAGACAAAATGAGAAAAAGAAATCCAGACAATCACATTGTAGGATTTTTAATGCATTTATTTGCAAATTATGGTGGAAAATAAGTATTTGGTCACCTACAAACAAGCAAGATTTCTGGCTCTCACAGACCTGTAACTTCTTCTTTAAGAGGCTCCTCTGTCCTCCACTCGTTACCTGTATTAATGGCACCTGTTTGAACTTATTATCAGTATAAAAGACACCTGTCCACAACCTCAAACAGTCACACTCCAAACTCCACCATGGCCAAGACCAAAGAGCTGTCAAAGGACACCAGAAACAAAATTGTAGACCTGCACCAGGCTGGGAAGACTGAATCTGCAATAGGTAAGCAGCTTGGTTTGAAGAAATCGACTGTGGGAGCAATTATTAGGAAATGGAAGACATACAAGACCACTGATAATCTCCCTCGATCTTGGGCTCCACACAAATTCTCACCCCGTGGGGTCAAAATGATCACAAGAACGGTGAGCAAAAATCCCAGAACCACACGGGGGGACCTAGTGAATGATCTTCAGTAACACACTACGCCTCCAGGGACTCAAATCCTGCAGTGCCAGACATGTCCACCTGCTTAAGCCAGTACATGTCCAGGCCCGTCTGAAGTTTGCTAGAGAGCATTTGGATGATCCAGATGAAGATTGGGAGAATGTCAAATGGTCAGATGAACTTTTTGGTAAAAACTCAACTCGTCGTGTTTGGAAGACAAAAATGCTGAGTTGCATCCAAAGAACACCATACCTACTGTGAAGCATGGGGGTGGAAACATCATGCTTTGGGGCTGTTTTTCTGCAAAGGGACCAGGACGACTGATCCGTGTAAAGGGAAGAATCCTTCTATCAGCAAGGGCATTGAAGATGAAACGTGGCTCGGTCTTTCAGCATGACAATGATCCCAAACACACCGCCCGGGCAACGAAGGAGTGGCTTCGTAAGAAGCATTTCAAGGTCCTGGAGTGGCCTAGCCAGTCTCCAGATCTCAACCCCATAGAAAATCTTTGGAGGGAGTTGAAAGTCTGTGTTGCCCAGCAACAGCCCCAAAACATCACTGCTCTAGAGGAGATCTGCATGGAGGAATGGGCCAAAATACCAGCAACAGTGTGTGAAAACCTTGTGAAGACTTACAGAAAACGTTTGACCTCTGTCATTGCCAACAAAGGGTATATAACAAAGTATTGAGATAAACTTTTGTTATTGACTAAATACTTATTTTCCACCATAATTTGCAAATAAATTCATTAAAAATCCTACAATGTGATTGTCTGGATTTTTTTCTCATTTTGTCTGTCATAGTTGAAGTGTGCCTATGATGAAAATTACAGGCCTCTCATCTTTTTAAGTGGGAGAACTTGCACAATTGGTGGCTGACTAAATACTTTTTTGCCCCACTGTATATATACAGTGGGGCAAAAAAGTATTTAGTCAGCCACCAATTGTGCAAATATATATATATTATTGTCACATACACCAGACATATTTTTACAGGGTCAGCCATAGTAGCACTGCACCCCTTAAGCAAATTAGGGTTAAATGCCTTGCTCAAGGGTACATCAACAGAGTTTTCACCTTGTCGGCTCCTGTATTCAAACCAGTGACCTTTCGGTTACTGGCCCAATGCTCTAACCACTCATTCCAACTAGCAAGGTCAGTCCTCCTCCCACCCAGGTCCTGGCCCAGATGAGCTCCATTACACACACACACACCACACACACACACACACACACACACACACACACACACACACACACACACACACACACACACACACACACACACACACACACACACACACACACACACACACACACACACACACACACACACACACAATGCTCATTACTCAGCTGTTTTTACAAGAGGTGTCCCCACTTAGGCACATGGCTCAGCACAGCCTCCAGAGGTGCACCAGGAATTTAATGGTTGGGGATATGGTTAATAAATACTGGTAAATGTTTTATGGAGAGGCAGGGGAACAGAACAACAACAAGAGAGAACAAGGCTGTCCCCAGTGTGACACAGCTCTAACAGCCATACACTCTTGATAATTGATTTCTGAAAATAATCCCCCATATTCCATCTATAAACAGATTGTGACAAAAAAAAGTGGTACAATGCTTTAATGAATGGAACAAATTAGCATCAAAGAGGACCAACATTGAAAACACATTTTCACAACACGTACTACAAAAACACATCTGCTGTGAAATGGCTTGCAAAGGCAAACTGCATATTTATGAAGGCAAAGTGCATCTGACATGAAAGAGAAATTATTATTTTGGCAAATGCTTCAGTACCAGCTCCTTTGGCTTGATAGTGCATGGGGCCCATTTAAGTCCTCTCACAGGGCCAGCTGATATACTTCCATCATTAACACATCCAGTCATGGCTCAACAGCTGAGGACTGTTGTATCCCACACTTTAGTGTTAACTGTTAACAGTCAAAAGATTACAGATGGTCCCTCGGTCGGTCTACCATTTGGAATCAATACAAAACATTTGCACTGGGGTAACCTCTGTTATTTTGGATACATGTGACAAACACTGTTCTACATAGCACTGTGCACAGTCTGGCATATGTCAGACATCAAGTCATACTGCCGAAAGCATACTTAGCTATGATGTTTGTTAGCATGTGTTAAACAAACAAATTGCAATACATTCAATTATAGATACATACCAGTCTCTCTGTCATTCAATCACTTTGTCATTAGTGAATTGAAATCTAGCAGTGAGGGAACAGAATCCAGATATTATGGCGATCAAACGGAGAACATAGAGGGAGTCAATGTGTGAAAACACTCAGTGTGTCAAACACTTTGGGTTGGGAGTGTTCATTCCTGCTCAAAGCCACTTCTGCAAAATAGCCTAATTAAAAACAAGGATACTTAATCTCTTGTATTGGCTAGAACTTAGAGAAAACATTTCTGCTTTGTTTCTTCTGTACTAACTGAAAGTACATACATGCACTACCACATGGCAACATGCCTATTACCCCCAAAAATCTAATAAAAAAGGCACAACACAAACCTAAAATATCTGACTGTCAAGAAGCCCTCACCAGTTGTCCAAATGGAATAGGATCTGCTTTGTGTAACCTCATACTGCATCGGTCCTGCACAGTGCAGCTCTAACCCCTGAGCGCAGACTGTGATTCATGGCAGGGGATTATAATACATGCTCTTTTTTTCTTTTAATCAAAATAAAAGGACAGACCTGCCAAGAAGCAGGTGGGGGAAATTGTTAACATGCATTCCTTAGGCCTGAGAATGTCGCTATTTGCTTTAAAGCTCAGCCTTAATTGAATAAGCTTGTAATGTCGAGCTAAACTCACATATCCATTTTCTAATTCAACCATACTCAGCTTGTTCGATAACATCATTTGTCTTTTTAGCTAATTTGGAAAGACCTTTAGACCGGGGCTGCTTGGTCTTTAAAAGTAATGGACAAGAAATGTTTAAATCAAATTGAATTATAAAAACAAACAGCTGTTATTCTAGAGCCAATGGTCACATCTGAAAATTTGCTCTCCTCTCTCCTGCTCTACTTGAAGGGGAAAAACATCATTATATAATCCAGTGAGCTGGTGCTCCCAGTCCTGCCAAAGGCCTTCTCATGTTATGCTGTCTGAGAAGAGGAGTGGCCCAGGGGAACCTAACACAAGCAGAGAGAGGATGGGTGGGGGTAACAAGAAGATGAGCCAATTGGCCAATCTGTCGTCTCTCTGGCTAATTTGATTTAAAAAGAGTGAAGTTAGCCAGCAGCTTCATTGTTGCAATTTGAACAAGTCTCACAGTAGGAGGCCGGATCAGTTGCGACCCATTAACAAGCAGTATTGAAATGACACTGCCTTAGTTCCTTGAATACCTTTAAAGATATGTCGTTGTAATTGACCTTTGTGGATTTGTGAGGCACGATATGTACTCCGCACATGATATATTGTATGTGCAGCAGTCTTATGGCTCGGGAGTAGAAGCTGTTAAGGAGCCTTTTGGACCTAGACTTAGTGCTCCGGTACTGCTTGACGTGCGGTAACAGAGACAACAGTCTATGACTTTTGAGCCTATATCTGACACCGCCTAGTATACTCCAGGCTGCATCACATCCGGCCATGATTGGAAGTCTCATAGGGCTGCGCACAATAGGCCCAGCGTCGCCCGGGGTAGGCCGTCATTGTAAATAAGAATTTGTTCTTAACTGGCTTGCCTAGTTAAATGAAGGTTCAATAAAATAAATAAAATATAGATCTTGGATGGCAGGAAGCTTGACCCCAGTGATGTACTGGGCTGCATGCACTACCCCCTGTAGCGCATTATGGTCGGATGCTGAGCAATTGCCATACCAGGCGGTGATGCAACAGGTCAGGATGCTATGAGGATTATGAGGATCTGGGCATCCATGCCAAATCTTTTCAGTCTCCTGAGGGGGAAAAGGCTCTTCACAACTTTGATGGTGTTTTTGGACCATGATAGTTTGTTGGTGATGTGGACACCAAGGAACTTAAAACTCTCAACCCGCTCCACTACAGCCCAGTCGATGTGAATGGGGGCGTGTTCGGCCTTCATTTTCATGTAGTCCACGATCATCTCCTTTGTCTTGCTCTGGTTGAGGGAGAGGTTGTTGTCAGTCTCTGACCTCCCTATAGGCTGTCTCATCACTGTCGGTGATCAGGCCTACCACCGTTGTGTCGTCAGCAAACTTAATGATGATGTTGGAGTTGTGCTTGATTACACAGTCGTGGGTGAAAAGGGAGAAAGGAGGGGACTAAGCACGCACCCCTGAAGGGCCCCCGTGTTGAGGATCAGTGTGGCAGATGTGTTGTTGCCTACCCTTACCACCTGGGGGCAGCCCGTCAGGAAGACCAGAATCCAGTTGCAGAGGGAGGTGTTTAGTCCCAGGGTCCTTAGCTTAATGTTGAGCTTTGTGGGCACTATGGTGTTGAATGCTGAGCTGTGGTCAATGAACAGCATTCTCACATAGGTGCTCCTTTTGTCCAGGTGGGAAAGGCCAGTGTAGAGTGCAATTGAGACTGCATCATCTGTGGATCTGTTGGGGCAGTATGCGAATTGGAGTGGGTCTAGGGTTTCCGCGAAGATGGTGTTGATTTGAGCCATGACCAACCTTTCAAAGCACTTCACGGCTACCAATGTGAGGGCTATGGGGCGGTAGTCATTTAGACAGGTTACATTCACTTTCTTGGGCACAGGGACTGTGGTGGTCTGCTTGAAACATGTAGGTATTACAGACTCGGTCAGGGAGAGGTTGAAAATGTCAGACACTTGCCAGTTGGTCCACCCATGCTCTGAGTACACGTCCTGGTAATCCGTCTGGCCCCGCAGCCTTGTGAATGTTGACCTCTTTAAAGGTCTTGCTCACATCAGCTACGGAGAGCGTGATCACACAGTCTTCCAGAACAGCTGGTGCTCTTGTGCATGATTCAGTGTTGCTTGCCTCAAAGTGAGCATAAAGGCATTTAACCCGTCTGGTAGGCCTGCGTCACTGGGCAGCTCGAAGCTGGGGTTCCGATGAGCGTCAAAGCCGGTGTAGTAGGATTCAATCTTAGTCCTGAACAGACGCTTTGCCTGTTTGATGGTTTGTCTGAGGGCATAGAGGGATTTCTTATAAGCGGCCGGAGTAGTGTCTAGCCTTTAGCGCGATGCGGATGTTGCCTGTAATCCATGGCTTCTGTTTGGGATATGTACATACGGTCACTGTGGGGATGAAGTCGTCGGCGCACTTATTGACGAAGCCGGTGACTGAGGTGGTATGCTCCTCAATGCCATTGGATGAATCCCGGAACATATTCTCATCTGTGTTAGCAAAACAGTCCTGTAGCGTTTCATCCGCGTCATCTGAACACTTCCGTATTGAGAGAGTCACTGATACTTCCTGCTTTAGTTTTTACTTGTAAGGAGGAATCAGGAGGATAGAATTATGGTACATTTAAAAAAAATAGAGGGCGAGAGAGAGCTTTGGACGTGTCTTTATGTGTGGATTAAAGGTGGTCTAGATTTTTTTCTCCTTTGGTTGCACATGTGACATGCTGGTAGAAATGAGGTAAAACAGATTTAAGTTTGCCTGCATTGAAGTCCCCGGCCACTATGAGTGCCACTTCTGGATGAACATTTTGTTGTTTGCTTATGGCCTTATACAGCTTGTTGAGTGCTGTCTTAGTGCCAGATTCAGTTTGTTGTGGTAAATAGAAGGCTATGAAAAATATAGATGAAAACTCTTTTGGGAGATAGTGTGGTCTACAGCTTATCATGAGGTACTCTACCTCAGGTGAGCAATACCTCGAGACTACCTTAATAGGGCCCATGAGTGGTTCAGCAGTCTAATGCACTGCATCTCAATGCTAGAGGCGTCACTACAGATCCTGGTTCGATTCCAGGCTGTATCACAACCGGCCATGAATGGGAGTCCCACAGGGCGGCGCACAATTGGCCCAGCTTCGTCCAGGTTTGGGTTTGGCCAGGGTAAGCTGTCATTGTAAATAAGAATTTGTTCTTAACTGAATTGCCTAGTTAAATAAAGCGCACCAGCTGTTATTGACAAACAGACACACACCCCCACCCCTCGTTTTACCAGACGTAGCTGTTCTGTCCTGCCGATGCACGGAAAACCAAACAAATGTATATTTTCCATGTCGTCGTTCAGCCACGACTCGGTGAAACATAAGATACTACAGTTTTTAATGTCTCGTTGGTAGGATAGTCTTGAACTGAGCTCATCCAGTGATTGCACGTTGGCTAATAGAATGGATACTAGAGGCGGGTTACACACTCACTGACAAATTCTCACAAGGCACCCTGATCTCCGCCCCCTGTATTTCATTATTTTCTTCATGCTAATGAAAAGGATTTGGGTCTTGTCTGAGAGCAACATTGTATCCTTTGTGTCCATCTCATTAAATAAAAAATATTTGTCCAGTTCGAGGTGAGTAATCTCTGTTCTGATATCCAGAAGCTCTTTTCGGTCATAAGAGACGGTAGCGTCAACATTATGTACAAAATAAATGAGAAACAATGTGAAAAAACACACAAAATAGCACAATTGGTTAAAGAGCCCGTAAAACGGCAGCCATCCCCTCCGGTACCATTCTTCCATATAACAGTAGAACTATGACTGCACCAAAACAGACAAAAAATTATTTGACATAATAAGCCTCTGATTTAGTAAGGCTGCAGTCTTTCCCCTTAGATCCATGAAACTCTGTACCTGTCCGTGTTTAAAGATATCCCCTATAAAACTGACAAATCCATTTTGCGGTGAGACAGAGAAGAGGCATATCCAGGGTACGAAGCATACAGTGCCTTGCGAAAGTATTCGGCCCCCTTGAACTTTGCGACCTTTTGCCACATTTCAGGCTTCAAATATAAAGATATAAAACTGTATTTTTTTGTGAAGAATCAACAACAAGTGGGACACAATCATGAAGTGGAACGACATTTATTGGATATTTCAAACTGTTTTAACAAATCAAAAACTGAAAAATTCAGCGTGCAAAATTATTCAGCCCCTTTACTTTCAATGCAGCAAACTCTCTCCAGAAGTTCAGTGAGGATCTCTGAATGATCCAATGTTGACCTAAATGACTAATGATGATAAATACAATCCACCTGTGTGTAATCAAGTCTCCGTATAAATGCACCTGCACTGTGATAGTCTCAGAGGTCCGTTAAAAGCGCAGAGAGCATCATGAAGAACAAGGAACACACCAGGCAGGTCCGAGATACTGTTGTGAAGAAGTTTAAAGCCGGATTTGGATACAAAAAGATTTCTCAAGCTTTAAACATCCCAAGTAGCACTGTGCAAGCGATAATATTGAAATGGAAGGAGTATCATACCACTGCAAATCTACCAAGACCTGGCTGTCCCTCTAAACTTTCAGCTCATACAAGGAGAAGACTGATCAGAGATGCAGCCAAGAGACCCATGATCACTCTGGATGAACTGCAGAGATCTACAGCTGAGGTGGGAGACTCTGTCCATAGGACAACAATCAAACAAATATATTGCACAAATCTGGCTTTTATGGAAGAGTGGCAAGAAGAAAGCCATTTCTTAAAGATATCCATAAAAAGTGTCGTTTAAAGTTTGCCACAAGCCACCTGGGAGGCACACCAAACATGTGGAAGAAGGTGCTCTGGTCAGATGAAACCAAAATTGAACTTTTTGGCAACAATGCAAAACGTTATGTTTGGCGTAAAAGCAACACAGCTGAACACACCATCCCCACTGTCAAACATAGTGGTGGCAGCATCATGGTTTGGGCCTGCTTTTCTTCAGCAGGGACAGGGAAGATGGTTAAAATTGATGGGAAGATGGATGGAGCCAAATACAGGACCATTCTGGAAGAAAACCTGATGGAGTCTGCAAAAGACCTGAGACTGGGACGGAGATTTGTCTTCCAACAAGACAATGATCCAAAACATGAAGCAAAATCTACAATGGAATGGTTCAAAAATAAACATATCCAGGTGTTAGAATGGCCAAGTCAAAGTCCAGACCTGAATCCAATCAAGAATCTGTGGAAAGAACTGAAAACTGCTGTTCACAAATGCTCTCCATCCAACCTCACTGAGCTCGAGCTGTTTTGCAAGGAGGAATGGGAAAAAAATTCAGTCTCTCGATGTGCAAAACTGATAGAGACATACCCCAAGCGACTTACAGCTGTAATCGCAGCAAAAGGTGGCGCTACAAAGTATTAACTTAAGGGGGCTGAATAATTTTGCACGCCCAATTTGTCCGTTTTTGATTTGTTAAAAAAGTTTGAAATATCCAATAAATGTCGTTCCACTTCATGATTGTGTCCCACTTGTTGTTGATTCTTCACAAAAAAATACAGTTTTATATCTTTATGTTTGAAGCCTGAAATGTGGCAAAAGGTCGCAAAGTTCAAGGGGGCCGAATACTTTCGCAAGGCACTGTATGTAGGGCTAACAAACTCTGAAGACTCACATATGTATGTATACACATGTCATTCTGATAGTCCCCATGCTGAGTGTTCCAGTTTACACTATGGCACACAGAGCATACAAGGACAAGGCTTTCATGACTCACTCTCACAATCCATTTCCAATATAACCACAAACTCTACACTCCAGAAAGAATGAATAAATACCTTGGAATAAAAATTCTGTTCAACTGGATTAGATTCGAGTGTGAAGCAAAGACAGATGGGTTTTGCGGTGTGAACACATCTCTGTGAATAAATTCAGTGACATATGTAGGTGATAAGAAGGAGGAACTTCATGACAGGTGAACATAAAGCTCTTCCTTTCAACAGCAGCAGTCATCTGTGTCAGGGCATGTCTCGCAGCGATCCCACTTCTACCGGTTACAACACTGACCCCGTACTCTTTGACAGATGAAAAATCCCAATCATTTTGTGCTTGTAAAGATTAACGCCACCCTCAATACATTGTTAAATCTCCCCAGGGAGGAAGTACAGAAGGAGTAGGTTCCCTCCCTTCCTCCTACATTGTCTCCTAAACCCAAGGTGGTAGAGATCAAAACAGATAAGGTGTCACAGAAGGTTTGTTCACCGCACAAGCGTATCGTCTGGTTCTAAGGCAGGCGGAAGTGCCCTAAGCCTGAGCAGTGTGATAATACACGAACCGTCTAGTGTATTTTCAGTCCAGTGAAAATATTCATTTGCAGTTGCTGTTGCCCTCCATATTGCCTATTCTTGTCACATTCTTTTGGGGGCTCTTTTGGAGAGGCCTTTCCTTCCATATAGTACCTGTTCCCTTTCCAATACTTTTTCTTTGGATGTTTGTAGGGGAGTCACTCTTCAATGCTGATCTTGGGAATGCGTGTAGTTCAAAACCAGGCAGGCATTTCTGAGGCAGCCAAAGACCCGGTAATTTCTGGGCTCTGCCAACACCTCTCTTGCAATACTCTGTGCTCTGGCACACTTCACATGGCATGCAGCACCTTTGTGCTTGTGTGGATCTTTATCACCAGTGGAAACCTTTCCTGGCACCAATCTAACATACTACTTTCTAACTCCTAATATCCTATTCCCTAATTGTTCTTGGTGACTGACACCTCATCAGTGACCATCAGGGGAGATCCTCAGCATTACAGGAAAGAGTCACCCATTTTTATGTTATATATACACTGAACAAAAATATAATTACAACATGCAAGAATGTCAAATATATATGATCCCACAGGTGAAGAAGCCGGATGTGTAGGGCCTAGGCTGGTGTGGTTACACGTGGTCTGCAGTTGTGAGGCCAGTTGGACGTACTGCCAAATTCTCTAAAACAACATTGGAGGCAGCTTATGGTAAGAAATTAACATTAAATTATCTGGAAACAGCTCTGGTGGACATTCCTGCAGTCAGCATGCCAATTGCACGCTCCCTCAAAACTTGAGACATCCGTGGCATTGTGTTGTGTGACAAAACTGCACATTTTAAAGTGGTGCACCTGTGTAATAATCATGCTGTTTAATCAACTTCTTGATATGCCACATCTGTCAGGTGGATGGATTATCTTGGCAAAGGAGAAATATTCACTATCAGTAATGTAAACAAATTTGTGCACACAATTTGATAGAAATAAGCTATGGAACATTTGTGGGATTTTTTATTTCAGCTCATGAAACATGGGACCTTTACATGTTGCATTTATATTTTTGTTCAGTGTAGTTTTTGTGCATCTCTTATATGCATATTTTATCTCAGAGATAAGATAAAAAATACAGTAACATTCAAAATGGGTGAATCTTTCCTTTAAGCCAAAAGAGCAGCTCTCCAGCTGGGATCACAGCACCACTTCTTCCCTACAGTACCTCTCCAATGAAAACACTGGACCTGCACCATATTTACATGTAAATACATCCTCAGAGCAGAAAGCAGCAGCGTCCAAAACACATGTCAATCATCTCCTCAGCCTCCCCTGACTGGAGGTAATCCGAGGAAAGGAACAATGCCTCACCAGATCCTGATTCTGGCAGGATCATACCAACCTTATTGTGTGAAGCTGAAATATGTAGACTCACTTCAACTGATATCTAAGCAGCAGCAGTAGCCCACAATGGAAAGAGAGAGCGAGGGAGAGAGAGAGACTTAAACCCTCTAATGACAGAGCGCCCAAACAAATTACTGCATTGTAAATGTTCCAATGCAATGCATGTCAGGCTTTGAACTGAATACCACATCAAAAATCCAGTGCTCGCTCCTTTCAAACCAAGAAATCAGGAGAACAGCCGCAAAAATGTAATTACTTATGTTCTGGTTTTATACCAACAACATAGAAGTGGGGAACAGCGTCTCCCTCCCAAAGTGCATAGATCCAGCCTCTGTAAATGCAACTAAACGGCCCGCCCAGTGAAGGAAAGGCGCCTTGTGTAATTTTTTAAACAGGAGAAAGAGTGACATGTACTCTGAATGACCTAAAATTATAAACCCAATTGTGATGATCGTCCAAATAATCTCTTTCACAACCTAAAGACATGCCATATATAAGTAACCAGACATTTGAAACACTTTAAGGGTTTATGAGAATGCACATTAATTTATTGAATGTAATATGTGTTTAGCCATGTCCTTCAGTACTGCCGATGTTTGCCTGTAATGAGAGAGAAATGCATGTTAGAGTTCACGCCAACATTAATTTGGTTTTGGATGCGCCAGCCATTTGTTTGCAGTGCTGTGTTACTCAGTCTTAGTATGCTTCAAGTGCACATGTTTTGGTGATGTAATCGCTAGGTTAAAGGTAAAAAATTGTTTGCAAACATACTGGTAATCCTCGTTGAATGAAGAGGTGAATCCTTTGTTCCTGCTGCATCAGGAGGTGTCTCAAACACAGCTGTGTTCAGGAGCGCTACTTATCCTGTGTTACTGAGATCTGTAATGTGGTTGAATTCGAAGGGAGGACAAATGTTACCCTGCTTTATGCAGGGTCCTACACCATTGACTGAAGTGTGAATATATTTAGTAATATATTGATTATTGTCAGAATATGTTTATTGTTAATTCATGCCTGTATTTGAACATGCTTTCGACATGCTTTCGGGACCAAGGATTTCGACTCTGTCAATCACATTATCCTTATCGACAGACTCAACAGCCTTGGTTTCTCAAATGACTGCCTCGCCTGGTTCACCAACTACTTCGCAAACAGAGTTCAGTGTGTCAAATCGGAGAGCCTGTTGTCCGGATCTCTGGCAGTCTCTATGGGGGTACCACAGGGTTCAATTCTCGGGCCAACTCTTTTCTCTGCATATATCAATGATGTTGCTCTTGCTACGAGTGATTCCCTGATCCACCTCTACGCAGACGACACCATTCTGTATACATCTGGCTCTTCTTTGGACACTGTGCTAACTATCCTCCAAACAAGCTTCAACGCCATACTACACTCCTTCCGTGGCCTCCAACTGTTCTTAAACGCTAGTAAAACCAAATGCATGCTTTTCAACCTTTTCGCTGCCCACACCCGCCCGCCCGACTAGCATGACTACTCTGGACAGTTCTGACTTAGAATATGTGGACAACTACAAATACCTAGGTGTTTAGCTAGACTGTAAACTCTCCTTCCAGACTCATATTAAACATCTCCAATCAAAAATTAAATCTAGAATCGGCTTCCTATTTCGCAACAAAGCCTCCTTCACTCACGCCGCCAAACATACCTTCGTAAAACTGACTATCCTACCGATCCTCAACTTCGGCGATGTCATTTACAAAATAGCTTCCAATACTCTACTCAGCAATCTGGATGCAGTCTATCACAGTGCCATCCGTTTTGTCACCAAAGCCCCTTATACCACCCACCACTGCGACCTGTATGCTCAAGTCGGCTGGCCCTCGCTACATATTCGTCGCCAGACCCACTGGCTCCAGGTCATCTATAAGTCTATGCTAGGAAAGCTCACTGGTCACGATAACAACACGCGTTCCAGCAGGTATATCTCACTGGTCGTCCCCAAAGCCAACACCTCCTTTGGCCGCCTTTCCTTCCAGTTCTCTGCTGCCAATGACTGGAATGAATTGCAAAAATCACTGAAGCTGGAGACTTATATTTCCCTCACTAACATTAAACATCAGCTATCTGAGCAGCTAACCGATCGCTGCAGCTGTACATAGCCCATCTGTAAATAGCCCAACCAATCTACCTACCTCATCCCCATATTGTTTTTATTTACTTTTCTGCTCTTTTGCACACCAGTATTTCTACTTGCACATCATCATCTGCTCATCTATCACTCCAGTGTTAATTTGCTAAACTGTAATTACCTAGATACTATGGCCTATTTATTGCCTTACCTCCTCAAGCCATTTGCATACACTGTATAAAGACTTTCTTTTTTTCTATTGTGTTATTGACTGTACACTTGTTTATTCCATGTGTACCTCCGTGTTGTTGTTTGTGTCGCAATGCTTTGCTTTATCTTGGCCAGGTCGCAGTTGTAAATGGGAACTTGTTCTCAACTAGCTTACCTGGTTAAATAAAGGTGAAATAAAACAATAAAAATGCTAATTGATGATTGGTTAATAATGGTACGGTCCGTAGTGAAGGTTCCAGGTAGGCTATTTCAGCCTTGTAATTTCTGTCTAGGCCAGGCAAGGGACTGGTTGTGGACGGGTATTATTAAGGTCGGAGTTGTTTGAGTGCAAATGTTTTGGGAGTTATCCCCAGTTTATGTTCCTGTTGCAACTTCCATCTTTGTTACTTTCTTTTGTAAATAGTTGTAAAGTTTTTGGTGGCTTATTTTCCTGTTTGCTAGTAAAAGCCTCACCCGGGAAAGAAAAGTAAAGAACTGCTGTTGCCTCCTCACTGTAAAATCCTACCGCATGGTCTCTCACTCATCTTGGTATAGTAGGTCTACTATTGAAATACATAAATTAAGCTGTCAACTGTGTCAGAAATTCATAGGTTTCAGATTTCTTCCAAATGTTTTCAGGTTTTCGCTCTCACCATTTTTAAAAAATAGAAAAGCAACATAATTGGATATTCTATGTCCAAATCAGGAAATGTAGATTTTTGAGTGTAGTTACCCTTTAATTCAAGTGCACAGGCACTAGCACTGTTGTTGGTTAGTGGTGTTTCTGTATTGCACATGAGATGGAGTTTGCAAAACCAATGTCCACTGGATTGATGCAAATAATCAGGATATCTTTCTGCCAGGTAGGCATAGGCTACTTTATAGCTAGTTAACATTTAATTGAGAAGGATTTTGGGAAAGCCTTTCCATCTAGGCTACCAGAAGACGATAGGCCGATCATTAGCATCACTATATTTTTCCTGTTCCTTAATTGTTTGAAACCTGGATGTTTTACTTCATATTATGAGGCATGTCTTACCTTTGTTCAAAATAGCCACACCAAAAACTGAACATTGAAATAAATATTTTATAAACAGTTCCTCATATGCAGTCTCCTGTTCTCTTGGCTTTCAAATCAACTTTCTTTCAATGTCTAGGAGGTCAAAGGCATTATGCTAGTCATATGTGGCTTGTTCTATCATAATCAGTCACATTGACCCCTAAACACATTTGAAGATATATACACTGTTGGAAAGAGGAGATTTTAAGCTTCAAAACAATGTATAATTTGAGTATTAACTGTTCCAATAGAGCGCAGCATAGCTAGTTACAACGGAGGTCTCCCTGATGAACTATTTAAAGAAAACCACCCTCAAAGTTTGTAGAAGACTTATATTGTTATTTAACATCACTTGAAACTGGCTGGCTACTAATTTAACAGTTTGACAAGAAAATATGCTAGCTAGCTGGTTAATATGATTAAAATGAGTTTGTGGGTATGCTAGCCAGCTAAACAGCTAGTTAGCTAGCTTGTCAGTAGACTAGGCTGTTAGCTAGCCATTGACTCGTTTTGATAGATGGTTGTTCTTATCATGTTACATTTAAACGTGTACTTAATCTATGATTTAGGAAATTTAAATTAATTAGCTTGGCTAGAAAACATGTTCTAGTGAATTCTCTTTTAGGCCTACCACTGTGTGAAATGTGAAGAAATAATAGTTGATCAACATTTTATGCTAAACATTATGATATATATCATCAGCCTTCTTAATTGATAAGGCTTAAAACTCCACTACACTACTTTGATACGCATCAGTGGGGATTAAGAAGTGAATATACGCCATGTACACTGAAATGAAACAGGGTTACGGTGTATACCTGCATATAGTTTCCACTATACCACTGCCCACCATGAACCATACAGCATACTGGGTTCAGGCCTGCTCTATCCCTGCTGTCTTGAGTCTTTTACCTGGAGGTAAAACTTTGACGTACACCCATCCGTCCAGTCATTTAACAAATTAGAACATGAAAGTTTAAGGCATTCTTTGAATGTAATGAAATTGTTGTTCCAAGAAAGAATCCATACCTGAATCAAGTCGTTTATTCTGCTGGCTCCTTTTGGTGCGATGGACAGCATTGTCTCTGTCTTCTTTGAGGTGAGAGCTTTCGTCACTGTTCCCCAGAGGCAACCTATTCTGTTGGTCAGTGAAGGATACAAGGAAAAGTGTTATAAAATTGAAATAGAACTGTTGTTTGCATTGGAGTCTTTATCATTTCAACTAGCAAGTCATGAGAACTTGCATAAAATATACGAAACGTGTTCATATTATCTCATAACATTCATGGAAATCACAGGCAATGTGTGCAAAAGAAGTAAAAGTTTATTTCAAATCAGGACGGATTAGATTTGTCTGTTTTTTTGGTGTTTGTTGACACAGGATTGAATTACTTGGCTTTGTTCACTTTGAGTATTTATGAGACCTGCACTTATGGAACATAAATTAGACCAAACTGCAACGCGATAAGCAGAGTTCCTCTCCACAGATACTAAGAAGAGGGGATAGGAAGAATGGGAGAGGGAGAAAGTGTGCAAAAGATGAACATTTCAGATGCATGCCCAACTCCAGGGGAAACCATGTGAAAACATGATTCCATTGACGGAAGGCATTAGGCTTGGGTACAAGATGCAGAAAACCAAACCCAGGCAGTCTCTGTCTGTTGGATAGTAGACAATCCTATGTTGAGCTCATAACGCTGCCCTTGGCAGAGCAGGCCGCTCGTTGCCGAAGATCCTACTTGAGATGTGGTATTGATTACTCATTGAAAATAGCACATTTTATGACAATAGAAAGCAGCAGCCATCAATTCCAAAAGTCCACCAATAAATGTTACTCTTGACTGGGTTTAAACATGGGTTGTCTGCATTCCACAAGATTGTTAGACTGCTTATATAAAGCCTGGGTGAACAGTTATAGTGAGTTTTGCCCCAATACATTACAGGACAATAATAGCTCATTTTCACTAGTTCCGTATTCCATAAACATGTCTTCAAACTACTGTTTCAAAAGCCCTACATAAATGAGTGACGCTGATTAAGGCAATAACGTACATGTGCAAGAGAGACTAGGGCTTGCCAAACGTGAACAATGAGCATTACCCATCCGTCACATGACTCCCAGCCAAAAGTTTCATTTTATGGCCCCTCTGCATTCCTTTGGGGTGATAGTCCCCTTCCACCAACTATCATTAAAATCTTCAGAGTTGAGTCTCATATGCTGGTGTACGCGTGTCAGCGTTTATAGAGTAGTCTCAGTTCTATATGGATATTGCACTGATATTAGGGTACTTACTACCTACATGACATACTTTACTCTAAAACATTGGAGTTCAGGACAGGAATGTTACACGAGAACTGTAACCAATGGACTACATTCCTTGTACCTCAAATACAATGTAACAACAATGGATTTATTCAGCAGTACTGAGGATGTACGGTCATACTGTAGCTGAGTGATACCAACAACAGGCATGCTTCTGTGGATGCTTTGCTCGCTGCATGCCGGCTTAAAAATGCTAGAGTTTGTGCTTAACTCTGCACCTGGCCAACATTAAAACCGGGCAGGACAATAAAGGGTGAAAGCAGTGCTGGGAGTTTATTTTGTTTATCAGCGGGGCCTTTGATATCCCAGCCAGCCCGTAAAGGGAGAGGACAGCCAAAACTTTAGTTACCCTGACAGGCACTCATTATAGTCTGTAGAGCCTGAGACAAGACCTATGAACCGCAGCTTTGTGTCAACTTGACTCTCACCAAGTACTTTTCCATTGAGGTATTATAACAACCAAATAGATGTAGTTTATACAGTATGCTGTTGCTTACCTTTATGATACAAATGCTATCTACATTACAAAAAGTTATAAATATGAAGAGTAAATGTGTACCTTACAATCTAACAAGAGGCTTCCATCCAATTATTACAGAGGAGATCCTCAGTCCCAAAAAAATGACAAGTATGGGATGACAAACACTATGATGTAATCTCATTTGATTCACCCCAACAGAAGATCACTACATCCTGACAATTACTGAGCATGTCAATCAAATATATGCTGAATGAAACAAGATATCTGCAAACACAGCCTATGGCGAAAAAGAACACAATGTTGTTGGACAAAATAATAACAATTATTTTATTTTATTTTTCAATTATTGAACAACCAAACAATACAACACAGCAAGAGTAAGTACTACAAAAAAAGCTTATTCAGCCCTCCCCACCCCTCCCCCCAATTTTTTTATTTTTATTAAAACAATTACAAATTACAAAAAAAAAATAATAATAATACTAATAATGACTAAATAAGGCAAAAGACAAGAGAGACCAACACATTCACAAAGCAATATAAACAGTACATTACGGAGAGACAATATTAACATCTACAAGCACATATCACCAACCCCAATGGAAGTATTTCCATATAGTCCAGGAAGGGTTGCCATACAAAGTAGTAGTTGAATTTATTTCTTAAAGCATAGGTCATCTTCTTAATAGGAATACACTTATTCATTTCAGAGAGCCATCTTGGAATTTGGAGAGGGGAATTTGATTTCCATGTCAATGCAACACATTTTCTTGCGATTTCTGTAAATTTGATATTGAAGTTATTCCTCAAACTCACATTTTAAGTTACCCAGAAAAGTTAAAGTTACTCAGAAGGCATATTTCAGGGTCAAGTGGGAAAGGTACCTCCATAATTATATAGTACACTGCCAAGTAGAATGCAAAAAAATGCCTTCTGTTGTTCCACATCTGAAACACATTTCTGATATTTCAGGGTTATATCTATGTAGCCTCTGAGGTGTCAGATAGAGTTGGTCGAGGAAAGTGTAATGTATAAGTCTGTATCTAGAGTTGATTGTCACTGACACACTATCTTGGCATAGGTCCGACCATAGCCCCTCATCAATTGTAATATTCAAATCAGATTCCCATTGCTCTCTTGACTTATGTACATCTGGTTTTGGTCATTGTTGCATTAGCAATGAGTACACTCTGGATATAAATCTATATGAGTCACAGTTATTATGGAGTAGTTGTTCAATACTTGATAGATGTAGAAAAGTAATGTCTCCAAGACTGCTTCTGAGAAAGTTTCATAACTGTAAATAACAAAATAAACTATTATTAGATAACTGGTATATATACTTTCAGCTCAAATGACATAAGCACCTGATCTACAGTGGGGGGGAAAAAGTATTTAGTCAGCCACCAACTGTGCAAGTTCTTCCACTTAAAAAGATGAGAGAGGCCTGTAATTTTCATCATAGGTACACTTCAACTATGACAGACAAAATGAGAAAAAAAAATCCAGAAAATCACATTGTAGGATTTTTAATGAATTTATTTGCAAATTATGGTGGAAAATAAGTATTTGGTCACCTACAAACAAGCAAGATTTCTGGCTCTCACAGACCTGTAACTTCTTCTTTAAGAGGCTCCTCTGTCCTCCACTCGTTACATGTATTAATGGCACCTGTTTGAACTTGTTATCAGTATAAAAGACACCTGTCCACAACCTCAAACAGTCACACTCCAAACTCCACTATGGCCAAGACCAAAGAGCTGTCAAAGGACACCAGAAACAAAATTGTAGACCTGCACCAGGCTGGGAAGACTGAATCTGCAATAGGTAAGCAGCTTGGTTTGAAGAAATCAACTGTGGGAGCAATTATTAGGAAATGGAAGACATACAAGACCACTGATAATCTCCCTCGATCTGGGGCTCTACGCAAGATCTCACCCCGTGGGGTCAAAATGATTACAAGAACAGTGAGCAAAAATCCCAGAACCACACGGGGAGACCTAGTGAATGACCTGCAGAGAGCTGGGACCAAAGAAAAAAATCCTACCATCAGTAACACACTACACCGCCAGGGACTCAAATCCTGCAGTGCCAGACATGTCCCCCTGCTTAAGCCAGTACATGTCCAGGCCCGTCTGAAGTTTGCTAGATAGCATTTGGTTGATCCAGAAGAAGATTGGGAGAATGTCATATGGTCAGATGAAACCAAAATATAACTTTTTGGTAAAAACTCAACTTGTCGTGTTTGGAGGAGAAAGAATGCTGAGTTGCATCCAAAGAACACCATACCTACTGTGAAGCATGGGGGTGGAAACATCATGCTTTGGGGATGTTTTTCTGCAAAGGGACCAGGATGACTGATGGGGCCATGTATCATGAGATTTTGAGTGAAAACCTCCTTCCATCAGCAAGGGCATTGAAGATGAAACGTGGCTGGGTCTTTCAGCATGACAATGATCCCAAACACACCGCCCGGGCAACGAAGGAGTGGCTTCGTAAGAAGCATTTCAAGGTCCTGGAGTGGCCTAGCCAGTCTCCAGATCTCAACCCCATAGAAAATCTTTGGAGAGAGTTGAAAGTCCGTGTTGCCCAGCAACAGCCCCAAAACATCACTGCTCTAGAGGAGATCTGCATGGAGGAATGGGCCAAAATACCAGCAACAGTGTGTGAAAATCTTGTGAAGACTTACAGAGAACGTTTGACCTCTGTCATTGCCAACTAAGGGTATATAACAAAGTATTGAGATAAACTTTTGTTATTGACCAAATACTTATTTTCCACAATAATTTGCAAATAAATTCATTAAAAATCCTACAATGTGACTTTCTGGATTTTTTTCTCATTTTGTCTGTCATAGTTGAAGTGTACCTATGATGAAAATGACAGGCCTCTCTCATCTTTTTAAGTGGGAGAACTTGCACAATATGTGGCTGACTAAATACTTTTTTGCCCCACTGTATATAACAATGTTCTAAATTATATAAGCACCCCATCTATATAACAATGTTCTAAATTATATAAGCACCCCATCTATATAACAATGTTCTAAATGCGTTATTCACTTCTGATGCCACTGTTGAATTGTTTTGCTATTCAAGATCATTGGCAGGAGTCTGTTTTGCCACAGAGGTGTTTTAGGTGAGAAGTCTTGTTTCAGACCAAATAACTTACTAAATTGATGGTACAGCGATTGCTTATTTTTGTTGATATAGTCTTGGTCACTTGTAGAGAATATTACTCCCAACCTTTTCATTAAGAGGAAACGTTTCCAAGAAAGGAATAGTTCAGTTTCAAATAATTACAAAAACAAAATACAACCACGTCCAAGATACTGATGTCATGCTTCCAGACAAACTAAACACCTTCTTTGCCTGCTTTGAGGATAATACAGTGCCACCGTCGCGGCTCGCTAACAAAGTCTGCGCCACCCCTCTCCTTCTCAGTGGCTGACGTGAGAAAAACTTTTAAACATGTTAACCCTTGCAAGGCTGCTGGCCCAGACGGCATCCCTAGCCACGTCCTCAGAGCATGCGCAGACCAGCTTGCTGGTGTGTTTACGGACATATTTAATCGCTACCTATCCCAGTCTGTTGTCCTCAGATGCTTCAAGATGGCTAACATTGTTTCTGTACCCAAGAAGGCAAAGATAACTGAACTAAATTACTACTGCCCGTAAGCACTCACTTATGTCATCATGAAGTGCTTTGAGATAATAGTCAAGGATCATAACACCTCAACCTTACCGGCCACCCTAGACCCACTTCAGTTTGCATTCCGCCCCAACAGGTCCACAGATGACGCAATCACCATTACACTGCACCTATCCCATCTGGACAAAAATATTACCTATTGAAGAATGCTGTTCATTGACTACAGCTCAGCATTCAACACCATAGTACCCTCCAAGCTCATCATCAAGCTGGAGGCCCTGGGTCTCAACCCCTCCCTGTGCAACTGGGTCCTGAACTTTTTGACAGGCCGCCCCCAGGTGGTGAAGGTAGAAAACAACATCTCCACTTCACTGACCCTCAACACTGGGGCCACATAAGGGTGTGTGCTCAGCCCTCTCCTGTACCCCATGTTCACCCACGACTGTGTGGCCATGCACACCTCCAACTCAATCATCAAGTTTGCAGATGACATAAGAGTAGTGGGCTTGATCACCAATAACGACGAGACAGCCTACAGGGAGGAGGTAAGGACACGGAGTGTGGTGTCAGGAAAATAACCTCTCACTCAACTTCAATAAAACAAAAGAGATGATCGTGGACTTCAGGAAACAGCAGAGGGAGCACCCCCCTATCCACACCCCCTATCCACATCGAAGGGTCAGCAGTAGAGAAAGTGGAAAGTTTTAAGTTCCTCGGCGTACACATCACGGACAAACTGAAATGGTGAAGAAGGCCCAACAGCGCTTCTTCAACCTCAAGAGGCCGAAGAAATTTGGCTTGTCACCCAAAACCCTGAGGAAATTTTACAGATGCACAATTGAGAGCATCCTGTTGGGCTGTATCACAGCCTGGTACGGCAACTGCACCATCCTCAACCGCAAGGCTCTCCAGAGGGTGGTGCGGTCTTCACAACGCATCACCGGGGGCAAACTACCTGCCCTCCATGACACCTACAGCACCCGATGTCACAAGAACTACAAAACGATCATCAAGGACAACAACCCCCCCAAGCCTCTGCCTGTTCACACCGCTATCATCCAGAAGGCAAGGTCAGTACAGGTGCATCAAAGCTGGGACCGAGAGATTGACAAACAACTTCTATTTCAAGGCCATCAGACTGCTAAACTGCAATCACTAACTCAGAGAGGCTGCTGCCCACATTGAGACACGATCACTGGAGTCACTTTAAACAATGCCACGTTAAATAATTCCACTTTAATAAGGTTTACATATCTTACATTACTCATTTCACATGTATATACTGTATTTTATACCATCTACTGCACCTTGCCTATGCCGCTCGGCCATCGCTCATCCATATATTTATATGTACATATTCTCATTCACCCCTTGAGATTTGTGAGTATTAGGTAGTTGTTGGGAATTGTTAGATTATTTGTTAGATATTACTGCACTGTTGGAACTAGAAGCACAAGCATTTCCCTACACTCGCTTTAACATCTGCAAACCATGTGTATGTGACCAATAACATTTGATTTGATTTGATTTGAATTTGCACTGCCCAGTAATACATGTTGTTAGACAAGATTATTAATGAAAAGTAATTTGAGGTCTTAAAAATGATCACACAAGCATTGTATACATTGAAATTAGAGTAAAACTTCAACCTAAATAAATGGACTTAACTTGACTAATAGGTTGTTACATCAATCTAATTTCAACATAATCATCAGAACTATGTACTGTATACATTGAAATTGTGTTGAAAATTCCACATATTGTTATAATTATTTTGATCATCCTATACTCATTGGTGTTAATTAGGTACACCCATGCACCGGGTCAGACACCCCTTTGCCTCCAGAACAGCCTGAGTTCTTTGGGGCATGGATTCTACAAGGTGTGGTGTTCAAACATTGCTAAATTGGTGTCAAGGGACCTAACGTGTGCCGGGAAAACATTCCCCACACAATTACACAACCGCCACCAGCCTGTACTGTTGACACCAGGCAGGATGGGGCCATGGACTCATGCTGCTTACGCCAAATCCTGACTCTGCCATCAGCATGACGCAACAGGAACTGGGATTCATTGGACCAAGAAATGTTTTTCCACTCCTCAATTGTCCAGTGTTGGTTGGTGATCGCATGCCCACGGGAGCCGCTTCTTCTTGTTTTTAGCTGATAGGAGTGGAACCCGGTGTGGTCGTCTGCTGCAATAGCCCATCCGCAAGAAGGACCGATGAGTTGTGCATTCTGAGATGCCATTCTGCACACAACTGTTGTAGTGTACCATTATTTGCCTGTTTGTGGTCCACCCAGGGTGCGAATTACAGGGGAGTCAGGTGGGGCACAGCTCCCCTGAATGAGACGTTAGCTCCCCAGTAGCAGCGGGTAAAATCAATGGGGAAAATAGCAACCTCTGTCCAGTGAAGTCCACAAAGCATATTGCATGTACAGTAACAGACAGTTTCATGACCTACAGTGCCTTGCGAAAGTATTCGGCCCCCTTGAACTTTGCAACCTTTTGCCACATTTCAGACTTCAAACATAAAGATATAAAACTGTATTTTTTTGTGAAGAATCAACAACAAGTGGGACACAATCATGAAGTGGAACGACATTTATTGGATATTTAAAACTTTTTTAACAAATCAAAAACTGAAATATTGGGCGTGCAAAATTATTCAGCCCCTTTACTTTCAGTGCAGCAAACTCTCTCCAGAAGTTCAGTGAGGATCTCTGAATGATCCAATGTTGACCTAAATGACTAATGATGATAAATACAATCCACCTGTGTGTAATCAAGTCTCCGTATAAATGCACCTGCACTGTGATAGTCTCAGAGGTCCGTTAAAAGCGCAGAGAGCATCATGAAGAACAAGGAACACACCAGGCAGGTCCGAGATACTGTTGTGAAGAAGTTTAAAGCCGGATTTGGATACAAAAAGATTTCCCAAGCTTTAAACATCCCAAGGAGCACTGTGCAAGCGATAATATTGAAATGGAAGGAGTATCATACCACTGCAAATCTACCAAGACCTGGCTGTCCCTCTAAACTTTCAGCTCATACAAGGAGAAGACTGATCAGAGATGCAGCCAAGAGGCCCATGATCACTCTGGATGAACTGCAGAGATCTACAGCTGAGGTGGGAGACTCTGTCCATAGGACAACAATCAAACAAGTATATTGCACAAATCTGGCTTTTATGGAAGAGTGGCAAGAAGAAAGCCATTTCTTAAAGATATCCATAAAAAGTGTCGTTTAAAGTTTGCCACAAGCCACCTGGGAGACACACCAAACATGTGGAAGAAGGTGCTCTGGTCAGATGAAACCAAAATTGAACTTTTTGGCAACAATGCAAAACGTTATGTTTGGCGTAAAAGCAACACAGCTGAACACACCATCCCCACTGTCAAACATAGTGGTGGCAGCATCATGGTTTGGGCCTGCTTTTCTTCAGCAGTTTTACAGTTTTATATCTTTATGTTTGAAGCCTGAAATGTGGCAAAAGGTCGCAAAGTTCAAGGGGGCCGAATACTTTCGCAAGGCACTGTATAGCATGGTCAAGCAAGTTAATGTTTCCAATATTTTCGGACGACAAAATAACTATTGATTTAGAACCACAGAGAGTTACCGCGAGTCACAAAGAAAACAGGTGCTGCCTCTACTATTCCAGTACCATTTCAACTTTGACATATCAACATCATAAAATCACCTCTGCTTAGTCTAATACACTGACAACTAAAAGATACCAAAAACTATTTAGTCCAATCAATGTAAGCTAAATATGTTGTGGCTGTCCATGGTTCTGATTTCTGTGTGTGTGTGTGTGTGTGCGTGCATGTTTGTGCAAGCAGAAAACATATGCTGACTCACCCTACTTGTATAGAAACGCCAATACCATCCTTCTCTCTTTCATGTTGACGAAACTGTCCACCACTCTGTCATACAGTAAACACTTTTATTTTTTGTTGTCCTAGGCTACTTGGCTAAAAGCCTAACTTCCATTCATGGGAAACGTTAGCTAGTTAACATTAGCCTTATACATCTAGCTACATATTGAACTTCCATCCTTTAATGCCAGGGGCACAACAATGTATGAATTAATGCTTGGATCAGAATCGTCGTTGGCCAATACGGAGAATTAAGTAAAACCACAAGTCCAAATTCCTATCTCCATCCATGGCTAATTTAGTAAAGGGACAATTTTTGCCAGCTGGCTAGCTAGCCCGCAGAGGACAACAACAAAACCAGATGCAACAATTCAAGTTTTTCTGTCAATGACGTATGCTTACAATGGGATTTGATAGGAGTGAAACCAAATCCAAGCTGGGTTCCCTTTACACTTTTTTTTAGAGCGCCAGGACCATTCACAGTTGAGCTTACTCAGTTTAGCTTAATGCTGATTGGCTAATTTTGTACACTTTTTTTATCAAGGGAGGCCAAATGCTCGCTGGATTCCCTTGCCTTCAATGCTACTGGCGGCGACAATGTCATACTCGTTTGGACCAGACAGCATCAGATAGATGGCCTACACGTAAAGAGACAGAGGGGCGCTGTTTCACTTGCTCTAATTCTTTCTCGTGTGAGATACATTCAGCCACTTGCGAATTTAAGGAAAATTATGAAACACAGAGAGACGAAAGATAAATAATTGTATGTTTTGTTGTTGGTCAATTGTTTTGAGAAGCCTGATTTTCCTTGGCATCCATGAATACACACCACTGTAGCACCCCTAAAAGCAACAAAAGTCCAACATTGGGTGGGGGTGGAGGGGGTGTCTAAATAATGCTAATTTAACCATTCTCCTATTTGTTTAAAATGTATTGGAAAATATGTTTTACTGTGGTAAATATGAAAATAAAAGCTTCCATATGAAATTAACACACCCACCTCTCTGTCATGGCTTAAAACATTAATTTCTATGTTTCAGTGCTGTCCACTCCAGGCAGGTCACTCGTGATACAAGTCAGTTTTCGACGTCCATCCATGTCTAAGGACGTTAGGAGACGGCATGAAAACCGGCCAGTAGGGACAACAATGAGCACTGTTACCTTCAAGTAGGTTTTGGTTTTCTAGGGCATTGTGAATGTGGATGGTGGATGGGTGTAAGCATCTGCCTCTGATTCCAGAGGCAAAAGTTGCATGTTCAAATCCAGCAATAGAAATATGTTTTTGTAATGGTTAGCTTTAATGCCTAACCTTAATAATTCTGAGTTAATGCCTAAACTTAACCTTAAACACTTAGAAATTTGACGTTTGGAACTACTTTGATATTTTTTTTTAAACATGGATGGGCGTCTAATTCTGAGAGAGACTGTGAGAGCTGGTTGGTCCACACAGTAGTGCTGAATTTCGGCCTCAGCTGAGCTCCTTTACTCATAGATTTTCCTTTGTACTTCCTCGTTTTTGCCATTTGTTTGCCATGCATCCTTGATATATTTCAATGCATTAGATGTATTTGTTCATTTATCATTGTTTGCTTTTGTCAGTCAGCTGTTTAGAGCGCTCATTGCTTTGTTTTCCAGGTGCGCACGGGTACTGGTGTTCTCCGCGCCATCCGTGGCCAGAAGTAGTAGACCATTTATGTAGCTTTATTATTTATTATTTTTTCCTGGATCAGCTGATGATGGTCGACAATATCACTAGACAACTAGCCTACTGCTAGACAGTAATGCGCATCCAATCCATCCAACAAGTATACGTTAATGACAGTAAGCCTATAAGATGACTCTTTCGGTTAGAAGAGGTTAACGTTCGGTTAAAAGCATTCGATTTTGCAATGCAATAGGCCTACATTGTTTTGGATTTGTGTGCCCATGAGAACTGTTTTCATGACGAAACGTAATGAAGTGTTACGTGGCATAGTTACACTTACAGTGCATTTTCAGAGATCTCCAAGATCCATAAAGGGTTTAAGTTCAATGTTCTAATTCAATTGTTAAATGCTTAATAATGACAAATAATACTCTCATAAATGTAATTAACGTAAGGAAAGAAAGGTAGTGTTTTATGTTGCACAATCTGTGAAGACTCCAAGCATTAACTCCTGAATTATGGACAACTCATGAACTAGGGTGTAAAACATGCTTTGATTCAATTAATGTATTATATTGAATGTAGGCTACCTGTAGGCTACCTGTTCTCTGTGTATTCTGCAAAATTGTCTCGGCTGAGAGGGTAAGCTACTGGCAGAGGTGGCCTAGTGTAGGGTAAACGCAAGTAAACACCGTTTATCCACCTTTTTCTGAAAAAATGCATTGAAAGTATAGGGAGTGTAATTTGTTTTTGCCGCATCAGGCAATCAGAGTTTACCCATCTATTTTCTTACCACCACATCACTGGCTGCCTATTTGAAGTTCATGGTAATACACATTGCAGCTTAGTCTAGTAAATTCACCATGTGTTAGGGTGACCATCCCGTTTTCAACGGAATAGTTTCAGCCCCTTTTCATGGGTCCCAACTTTTCAGGCTACAAAAAAGATACATTTGTCAGCAAGACATATCAATTCATGTAGGCCTAATCAATGGCAATTGCTGATTGTCATTAAGAACACTTTTTGGTGTTTTGTAACAGATGTCTATTTCCATTCATCAAATGGCACGAGTATACATGCAGTTTGGATGCTGAAATTATTTTGGACTGGACGAACATGCACCGGTAGCCTACTTTTTGAAGTGATCTGTATGACAATCATGACAGGTTGTGTTTATGCCACATTAAAAGGTAAGTAATACATTTTTACCTTTTAAATGACGTCTTTATTATTAGGCTAATAAAAATTGCACACGCTAACCCCCCCAAATGTCACTATTCTTGCCATTCTCCCTCGACCTCTCTCATCAACAAGCTGTTTTCGTCCACAGGACTGCAGCTAACTGGATGTTTTTTGTTTGTCGCACATTTCTCTGTAAACCTTAGACACTGTCATGTGTAAAAAGCCCAAGAGGCCGACCATTTCTGAGATACTGGAACCGGCGCTCCTAGCACCGACAGTCACGCCCTGACCGTAGATTGCTTTGTATGTTTCTATTTTTAGTTTGGTCAGGGTGTGATGTGGGTGGGTATTCTATGTTGTATGTCTAGGTGTTGTGTTTCTATGTTTAGGCCTGGTATGGTTCCCAATCAGAGGCAGCTGGTTATCGTTGTCTCTGATTGAGAACCATACTTAGGCAGCCTGTTTTCCCACTATGGGTGTGGGTAGTTGTTTTCTGTCTCTGTCCCAGACAGGACTGTTTCGTTTGTTCTGTTTTGTTATTTTTGTTCTAGTGTTCAGTGTAATTAAAAGATCATGAACACGTACCACGTTGCACCTTGGTCCTCTCCTTCTTTCACCAACGACAGCCGTTACACCGACGATCATACCACGCTCAAAGTCGCTTAGGTCACTCGTTTTGCCCATTCTAATGTTTAATCGATCAATAACTGAATGCCTCGATGCCTGTCTGCCTGCTTTATTTTTTTGTGAAAAAAAATGGTTCTCAAACTGGCCACTGAGTGTATATTGGGTTGAATTTTAGGTTTAATTAGACATGTTATTTGACCTTGTTTCAATGTTGATAGTAAAATGTTTGTTTGAATCAACATCATTGTTTCAGTGTCATGCTAACAACCTAAATAAAGAGGTAGATTGAGATAAAATGTGAAGCCACAGCCCAACGACTCCTACTGGTATATGAGGGGTAATGCACTTCAGTGAGAACAAGTCTACTATCCAGATGCCTACCTCTATGTACGCTGCTTAGCTTTGGAAACAAGTTCTTTTTAATTTCAGCTGAGCTATCATGTCAAAATATTCAGACATTGATCAGCTTCTATACTCATTTGAGTAGACTACCTAAATAACATTGAATAGTTGAAAGTAACTCTAACTTTTCTTAAACAAGCTGTGTGTGAAAGTAAATTCGGAGTGAGGTTGGCTTTATGTAGGCTCTATTAACATCTGATTTGCCCAAAGCACACCATTTCAACGAAGCTAGCTACATACAATATACCCTAATTCGTCTATGATTGACTGGATCTTTTGAAGTTTAGAAGTAGTTACCTTAAACTCTATAAATAGGATGCCAAATGCATGGTATTAATAACACACTTTTATCTTTGGATATTGTCTTGTATATGATTCAACAGAATTTCAACCACCCAATACATTGAATATAGGATGAGGAATTTTCAACGCCATTTCAACGTATACAGAGTTCTGATGATTATGTTGAAATTAGATTGTCTTAACCTGACAAACAGGTTGTTATGTCAATGTATTTAAATACAAGTTTTACCCTAATTTCAATGCTTACAACTCTGGTTGAAATTGGTGAAAACAGTACTGGTTAATTACTTTTTTAAAATCCAATGAATTTTCCCTGTTGATTCCACGTCACAATACATTGACAAATTACACTGAAACAACGTTGATTCCACCAGTGTGTCCAGTGGGAGCGTTCCTTAAAGCATTTTTTAAAGGTATTGGGTTTCATACTTACAGGATTAACAATTAAAGTCTCAACAATTGGCAGGAGAACATGCTCTCCGAGCAGATATGGTCTTTTAGTGGGATGGGTAAAACTAACAATCTGCTAGGTAAACTGTGTTCACAGTACTCTACAGTGGTTGCCATATTTATGGTGCACAAAGACATGTGAAATCTATATGTGATGGCCCATGGCATGACAATTACAAATATGTGCTTAGAGTTCTATCATGAAACCCTCCCAGAAGAAATCCAGACCAGAAAGAATATGCTAAACATGATAATACTGTACTCATAGCAGTGGAGGCTCATCAGAGGAGCAAGGGGAGGACCACCCTCCTCTGTGAATTTCATAAAAATCTAAATAGTGAAAATTTAAAAAAGTGATCCTATTAGATAAAACGATTCTAAATATATTCACATCACCAAATAATAGATTAAAACACAGTTTTGCAATGAAGGTCTACATTAGCCTCAGCAGCACTCTGTAGTGTAGCCCCGTGGTGTAGCCGGAAGACAGCTAGCCTCCTAGCTCCTACCTCTGGGAACATTGACTTCAATACAAAACATAGGAGTCTCATGGTTCTCACCCCTTCCATAGACTTTCACAGTAATTATGACAACTTCCGGAGGATGTCCTCCAACCTATCAGAGCTCGTGCAGTATGTTGTCCACCCAATCAAAGGATTAGATAATGAATTTAGTACTGAAAGCATAAGCTACAGCTAGCTAGCACTGCATAAAATGTGGTGAGTAGTTGCATCAAAGAGGGTGAAAGACAATAGATGAACAGTTTTTTTTTTTAAATGAAGGAGAAGAGCGAGCTAGCTATATTTGGTTGTATTTTTTTTTTAAACTTTCACTTTCACTTAGCTAGCAAATGCAGCTAGCTAGTTTAGCCTACTCAAACGCCCTGCTCAAACAGAGAGGGATGCTAGCTGGCTATGGCTATCCAACACTGGAACTCATCCAAGTCAACGTAAGCTTTTGGTTTTATTAATTTATTGCCACTGGGACACACTGGTGTAACTGCTAAACTGATTTCTGACTGTACAATGTACTGCATGATTGTAGCGGGTTTACTAACGTGTTAGTTCTAGTAGTTCTAGTTGACAACGATGTAGGCTGTGTGTAGCGGTTAGCTGTCATGATATGAAGGTTTGGCTTGGAAAGTTTTTTTTGCCTGGTCACAGACAGCACTCAAGTCCACAAGCGAAGGGTAAAGGTGAGAGGAGGAGAGCGTGTAGATAGTTGGAAGAAGGAATTATATATACATTGAGCAAAGTGATCATGCTGTTTGAATGTGGCTGCTATGAAAGTGAACTGTTTTGCGTGTGATCAGGGGTGAATTGAATATGAATGACAGTCATCCAATATGCTGTAATATAAATAAGGCCATACTCCTAAAAAAAATAATCTATTGTACAGTACTGTACATGTTCCAATATAAGCCTCTACTTTGATTCTACCTTGTAGTATGTCAAATGTGCACACAGGTTGGAAAAGGATCAAATTAGGTAACATCTGCAGCTTGGAGATAACAGTGATTCATTAGACAGGTCAAACAGCATGAGATGTGGGGAGAAGAGAGACTGTGTTTATTTTTTATTTACCCTTTATTTAACTAGGCAAGTCAGTTAAGAACAAATTATTATTTACAATGACAGCTCTAAGAACAGTGTGTTAATTGCCTTGTTCAGGAGCAGAAGACAGATTTTTACCTTGTCAGCTCAGGGATTTGATTTTGTAACCTTTCTGTTACTGGCCCAACGCTCTAACCACTAGGCTACCTGCCGCCCCAGGCGGTGTGTAAAGCAACAAGAGAACAGATACTAAGTAAATCAGACAGGAGACAAGATAGAAGGTAGCAGAGAGAGAGAGAGAATGAGAGAGAGGTTCCCTGGGGAGCAAGGGGAACACATCCAATATTAGAGGAACCAAGTGGGGGCTGGGGCGGATGGTGGAGTATCACCACTACCGGAACAGATGCTGACCTGCCAAATGCTAACCTAATGCGCCGGGGCTCTGAAAGGCTGGAGAGACGCGCTGTCTAGACTATGCAACATGAGTCTGCCGTGAGACATGGAGCATTTCTATACAGGTGGCGTTTCCAGGTGCGTTTTAAATTGCACCTTTTATACTGATGGCGGACATTGCCATCTCATTCATCACACTGTAATAGGGAAGATCAGAGTACAGACCTTTCACCCTGTTTCTAGTAGTGCAGGGACTGGGACCGGGATGATGTACTCAACTGAACTCCACACAGTCAAGAGACCAGGAAGGTATATAATGCATGGGCCCTCCCACCAGGCCATTTTGTACACAAAATAACCACTTCCAAAAAAGGTTTGTCACAAATTGTTTATCACAAATCAGACTAATTCAAATCAGGGACACATATGTTGATTAGAATAACATACTTTGTTTAGCACTTGTTTGCATATCATGCCTGATACTGGGACAAGCTCTGTAGGCATGTTTCCAATGTGCTATAACCTCAGTTTTGTGTCTGGCAACATGTAACCTATCAAACAAATGTAGGCCCGCTAAGCATACTTGGGCAAGGAAGACTGCATACATCGTTTCAGTAGAACAATGGTTATAACAACTTTAATTAGTGTGATATTCTTGCCCGCACGAACTGGATTGAAAGACATTGAATTATGCCTCGATCATAAGGTTACAACAAGTCCACATCTGGAGCCTGAGGTCACATCAACATGCACTTGGGTCTGAGGCTTGATTTAAAGGCTCCTATGTCAGATATGTGTTCTGCTTAGGGGCCAAGCCCAAGAGGGAGCCCATAGCCAGTCAGACACACACGCTAACCTCTGAGGGGGCGGGAGAGACAGTGGGTAGAAAAACACAAGAGATTTGACTTATTCCTCATCACTGCTGCAAACAGACCACCCAGTGTCTTGCCCTTGACGAAAGGCCAATGCTGTTCTATTCTGTGTGGAGTTGAGTTTGAAAAATGTATTTCCTCTCTCTGTCTAAACAGCATGTACTGTTGCTGAGGGGTCAGTCTGAATGATTATGCGACATTGGAGTGGAAGAGTATGTACTGTACATATGCAGTGTTTTCCCTAGGATTTGTTTCAGCAGTGATGGCAAAGGGTAGTGGGGGGAGGGGGTGCATTGCAACTAGTGTTAGTGCAATGCCATACTAGCTGTTCACGTAGACTTCCAGTCATTGAGGAAACAACTATCCATTTAGAACTATATACACTATCGTTCAAAAGTTTTGGGTCACTTAGAAATGTCCTTGTTTTTGAAACAAAAGCAATTGTTTTGTCCATTAAAATAACATCAAATTGATCAGAAATACAGTGTAGACATTTTTAATGTTGTAAATGACTATTGTAGCTGGAAACGGTTGATTTTTTATGGAATATCTACATAGACGTACAGAGGCCCATTATCAACAACCATTGCTCCTGTGTTCCAATGGCATGTTGTGTTAACTAATCCAAGTTTATAATTTTAAAGGCTAATTGATCATTAGAAAACCCTTTTGCAATTACGTTAGCACAGCTGAAAACTGTTGTCTGATTAAAGAAGCAATAAAACTGTCCTTTAGACTAGCTGAGTATCTGTAGCATCAGCATTTGTGGGTTCGATTACAGGCTCAAAATGGCCAGAAACAAATAACTTTCTTCTGAAACTCGTCAGTCTATTCTTGTTCTGAGAATTGAAGGCTATTCCATGCGAGAAATTGCCAAGAAACTGAAGATCTCGTACAACGCCGTGTACTACTCCCCTCACAGAACAGCTAAAACTGGCTCTAACCAGAATAGAAAGAGGAGTGGGAGGCCCCAGTGCACAACTGAGCAAGAGGACAAGTACATTAGAGTGTCTAGTTTGAGAAACAGACGCCTTTTATTTTTATTGGCCAGTCTGAGATATGGCTTTTTCTTTGCAACTCTGCCTAGAAGGCCAGCATCCCGGAGTCGCATCTTAAACTTTTGAATGGTAGTGTGTGTGTATATATATATATATATATATATATATGTGTGTGTGCCAGATCACACACAACACTGCATCAGACTGCGTTAGATTTTTAGCAACGATGACAACAATTTCGCTGCGATGGGCCCCCGCAGCTAATGAATATAGGGGAAACACTAATATAGGAAAAAACTAAACTCATTCCAAAATCGTCCTAAATTCGGTCCTGCAGTGACATGTCAAGCATTTTTGGCACAGCGGGTAGTGCTATCACTTTTGGGAACGCTTTTGGGAAAGAGGAGCCATGGGTGGAACAGTAGAGCCTGAGGCTACTGCTTTATTGATTCATATTCAGTCTGTGTGCGTGCCATGCTGGTCCACAGATTTTTAGTTATCAGATACATGTTGGATACTAGCTCTACTCATCCATAATACATGGAAATTGAAGACAACTATATTTTGCCAAAGTTACAGTATATGTATGAAAGGTGGTTTGATATTGCTGGAAAAGGATCAAGAAGGATCTCGTTTTCGGCAATGCTGGTGTTTAATCAAATGTTTGGACACCTCAAGATGATTCTGATGAGAGGTATTTGGATAGGTAGAAGGCCTAGCATATGGTTGGTAGTTTGAGTTAAATTAAAATATGTTTCTGTGGGCACTGTGGCCAATGTGTTTAGGAGTTCTGGATCACTGGGACTGAGAGGGAGAGTGATTACCCTGGATGTGTGGGCATGTTTCACAGTAGCTTCCTCTGCCTTCATATTTATTTGTACTTGTCGTACAAACCCAAGCATGCCTTCATGATGAGTAGTGTTTTTACTTCATGAAAAATGTAGTTAGTCATTATGCTGTGAACAGCCCATAAAAACACCCGCAATGAATGTGTGGAACATTTCATGACCTTCCACAAGAATTATTTAAAGAATAAACACAACTACTATTGTTTATACTGCACATAATGTATTGTATATAGAGAGAATATAGGCATAAATTACTGTTGTAAAGAAGGGGAATAAAACATGTCTTGAAGAGCACTGCCTTACATGAACCAGTCAGCAGACACCATTCTCAGAGGCCCATGTTTGAACTGGGCACTGGGTCCATGTTAGACCAAATGTGTGAGTGTTAACAGTATTCAACCTTGTCCAAGTGCTCTCAATCATAGGAACTCATTGCTGGAACACTATTGCTCATGTCATTTCAAACATGTCAAATTAATGGGGGTGAACATAAATCACTTGACATGTTTAGTAGCTACTTGTTAATAGCTAACAGTTAAACTACAACCAATATGTGCAGCAGCCCTATTGGCAAACTACAATTAAAGATCAGAATTGATTCATACATAGTTTTAACCCATACCTTTGGAGTGTGTGCAGACGTCTGAACACCATGAGGGATGTGTAGGGTGGAGGAGGGGGGAGTGACTCATGAAGGGAGACACATCAGGGGTTTCACTGAGATATATTTGTATTCAGAGACTCACTCATCGTAACCATGACGTTAGTAGCTACAGTACACTGTAGAGGTCAACTGATTATGATTTTTCAATGCCAATACCGATTATTGGAGGACCAAAAAAGCCGATAACGATTAATCGGCCGATTTTTTAAATGTATTTATTTGTAATAAGGACAATTACAACAATACTGAATGAACACTTATTTTAACTTAATATAATACATCAATAAAATCAATTTAGCCTCAAGTAAATAATGAAACATGTTCAATTTGGTTTAAATAATGCAAAAACAAAGTGTTGGAGAAGAATTTAAAAGTGCAATATGTGCTATATAAGAAAGCTAACGTTTCAGTTCCTTGCTCAGAGCATGAGAACATATGAAAGCTGGTGGTTCCTTTTAATATGAGTCTTCAATATTCCCAGGTAAGACGTTTTAGGTTGTAATTATTATAGGACTATTTCCCTCTATACCATTTTGTATTTCATTAACCTTTGACTATTAGATGTTCTTATAGGCACTTTAGTATTGCCAGTGTAACAGTATAGCTTCCGCCCCTCTCCTCGCTCCACCCTGGGCTCGAACCAGCCACCATCGAAGCAGCGTTACCCATGCAGAGCAAGGGGAACAACTACTAGAAGGCTCAGAGCGAGTGACGTTTGAAACGCTATTAGCGCGCGCTAACTAGCTAGCCATTTCACTTCGGTTACACCAGCCTCATCTCGGGAGTTGATAGGCTTGAAGTCATAAACAGCGCAATGCTTGACGCACAAGGAAGAGCTACTAGCAAAACACACGAAAGTGCTGTTTGAATGAATGTTTACACACCTGCTTCTGCCTACCACCGCTCAGTCAGATACTTAGATACTTGTATGCTCAGTCAGATTATATGCAACGCAGGACACGCTAGATAATATCTAGTAATATCATCAACCATGTGTAGTTAACTAGTGATTATGAATGATTGTTTTTTATAAGATAAGGTTAATGCTAGCTAGCAACTTACATTGGCTTACTGCATTCGCGTAACAGGCAGTCTCCTTGTGGAGTGCAACGAGAGAGAGGCAGGTCGTTATTGCGTTGGACTAGTTAACTGTAAGGTTGCAAGATTGGATCCCCCGAGCTGACAAGGTGAAAATCTGCCGCTGCCCCTGAACAAGGCAGTTAACCCACCGTTCCTAGGCCGTCATTGAAAATAAGAATGTGTTCTTAACTGACTTGCCTAGTGAAATAAAAACATTTTTTTGATTTAAAAAAAAAAGAAATCTGCAAATCGGCGACCAAAAATACAGATTTCCGATTGTTATAAAAACTTGAAATTGGCCCTAATTAATCGGCCGTGCCGATTAATCGGTCGACCTCTAGTACACTGCCTCAAAAAGGATTCCCTGGTGTGGAGGGTGCTCATGATGTTTGTAAAGAACACTTCCATGGAGAACGGGGGAGTAAGCCCATCAATGACTGAGTGAATAAGTGACTGTGGTTGAGGAGATTGCCTCTTTATATATTAATTCCAGGACACAAACCAGTGCAACATATTCTGCTTTTGTGTGTCATTATGTCATTTCAGATCTACAGGCAACCAACCAGATCCACTGATGTGTCAGAAACTGCCATGGTACAGCCCAGACAAGCCTTACTGATTGTCTCTGGCACCAATAAATCAGAATTAAACTCATGTTTACAAGCCTTTTGGAAATTGAACAGTGTAAGCACAATGAAAAAGTCACACATGCAGAACATTACAGCCTTTGTACGTAGGAGTCAACAGACTTCAGTATTCATTACCTCTTTAGCTATAATATAGGAATGCTGACATCAGAATATAATGAACAATTGTGCTGACTGGAAGCTCAAGTGGGGTCTACCATCTACATTAGTAAAGAGCACTGTTTGCCTCATTTACAGTTTTGCACAAACTGAATACAACAACGTGTTGGGGATTGGGAGCTATACATTGTATAGTACTTTTCACTAGATTGAAGAATGCACAAAGTCAATTGATCCACATTGTATCTTCAAAACAATTCAGACCATCCATAATGCATCAGTGACAAAGCAATTGAAAAAGTTTGAATTGACAATCAGAGGAGATCTGGCCTTCTCTTTCTTAAAGGGAATTCCCCAGACTACTTTAATCATAAATACTGTCAGAATCTTGCATCACATCAGTGTTATTGTGATACAGGCAGAAGGTAGCCTAGTGGTTAAGAACGTTGGGCCAGTAACTGAAAGGTTGCTGGTTTGAATCACAGAGCTAGCTGGGTGAAAATTATGTTGATGTGGCTTTGAGCAAGGTGCTTAACCTTAATTTCAACTGTAAGTCGCTCTGGATAAAAGTGTCTTCTAAATATGTCAAATGTAATGATTCCTTAAATCTGGTCAGATTTACACAGAGATATTGAAAGAAGAGGTTTGGACATTGTCCTCCTCTCATTCAGATCATGCACTGATTTCAGCTATTTTAATAGTATGCAGATTCCTGTTCGCCAAGTTGGGAAAATGCAGCAATAATGATGAGTCCAGGGGACAATTGAGATATACAGTATGTGAACAATTATGTGATCATGATGCCACACTTGACATGGTCTAAGAAGATCCTGGCTTCCTTTTTTAACATTATATTCATAATCCACCCTTTAACCTTGAGTGTATGAGAGTTCTTATCCAGCAAATCATATCCATTTCCCAGGGACTAAGAGAAGAGAATCTGGTGGTGGTGTGTGCTCAGAGATGTCATGCCCACAGGGTGCACAGGGCCACGTGCCCCCTCAGGTTAACTAACAAAGTAAAACAAAAAAAAACGGTTAAATTAAAAAAATATATAAAACAAATAATTACTAAACTTCATTTTTTTGCCCATGTTTTGTCATAATTATTTATAAAAAATATCTGTCAGCTGTATTTTGAGGAGGGGGCACACTGACTAGACAAGGCAAAGAGTACCTCTGCTATTCTCCCTAGTAAGTGGTTCCTTCTGAGATGCATGGATCCCGTCAGTAGAGGAGATTGTAGAGCAGAGATGGAAGAGGATCCCTATTTTTTTCTGTTTCAATGGAATTCAATGAGCTAAGTAGACCAGACCCAGCTGGTATCACATTGGTGTCTATGGGGGTGCAACCCCCTTAAGTAGACCGGAGCGGACCATTTTTTTCAATGGTAAACGGCCTGAATCGACTATATTCACAGAGTACCCACCATCTTCAGTTTAGAGGGACACACACGGCGTAGCTGCCGGTTTTGGACAGGACTCACAGGAGGTATGTTTGAAAATGAATTTGATCACCAAGAAGCACTATCAGGCTATCAAGTTTGAGTAGCTAGCTTGTCTATCCTGGCTGGCATCACTGACGTTGCAGAAACCCCCGCAGCCCACGCAAGGTGGGGGGGCCCCACCCCATATCATGTCACACCTACAGTATGTCTAAATTTGATACATTTTTTAAAGAAATACATTTGACAGGAACTCTCCTTTTTAATTTACACATGTAGCAAGTGAACTATTTGTGTTGTCCAGTCTGCATGGTAGTAGGTGAGAGAGACAGACAACATAGTTGTCATGCATCTAATTACCTATTTCTAAGCGGTGCCAGTGGTAGCAGCCTCAGCCTCCGCACCTAATTGGCTATCAAGTTCAGAAATGTGTGCGTTGTTCAAGATGGATAAACAAAAGGCAAGACAAAGGTGCACAAAAACAACTGATCAAGTGCGTGTCAAATCTCGACCGACGAAACACCTAACAGGTGGAAGCTAGGAGGCCTACTTTTGCAGCAGCTAGCACTAGCAGCCTCCCATTCCTGACAGAGACCACACTGCTCGGGCCCGGCAATGATAGTGGCCTTGCTCCTCCTCATCTTCCTACCCTTAAGAATAGTGACAGTTCCTCTAGTGAGAGTGCAGGACCTCGTTCTTCTCCTCTCCCAGAAAACCAGCAGTGCTCATGAGAGCGACCCCCCTTCTGTGAACACTGGTAAGCTTACGAGTGATGAGACGGATAGCCCCAACAGCGTGGAGTACGAGTTCCAATGTGTAATATATATATTACCAGTCAAAAGTTTGGACACACCTACTATTTCTTTATTTGTCCTATTTTCTACATTGTAGAATAATAGTGAAGACATTAACTATGGAATAACACCTATGAACTCATATAGCAACCAAAAAAGTGTTAAACAAATTCAAATATATTTGAGATTCTTCAAATAGCCACCTTTTACTTTGATGACAGCTTTGCACACTCTTGGCATTCTCTCAACCAGCTTCATGAGGTAGACACCTGGAATGCATTTCAATTAACAGGTGTGCCTTGCTAAAAGTTCATTTGTGGAATTTCTTTCCTTCTTAATGTGTTTGAGCCAATCAGTTGTGTTGTGACAAGGTAGGGGAGGTATACAGAAGATAGCCCTATTTGGTCATAGGACAAATCTATATTATGGCAAGAACAAGTGCAGTCGCACTTACCAATGCTTTGATGAAACTCGCTCCCATGAGGACCGCCACAGGATAGGAAGACCCAGAGTTACCTCTGCTGCAGAGCATAAGTTCATTAGAGTTAACTGCACCTCAGATTGCAGCCCAAATAAATGCTTCACAGAGTTCAAGTAACAGACACATCAACTGTTCAGAGGAGACTGCGTGAATCAGGCCTTCATGGTCTGCAAAGAAACCTCTACTATAGGACACCAATAATAAGAAGAGACTTGCTTGGGCCAAGAAACATGAGAAATGGACATTAGACTGGTGGAAATCTGTCCTTTGGTCTGATGGGTCCCAATTTGATATTTTTGGTTCCAAAATCCGTGTCTTTGTGAGACGCAGAGTAGGTGAACGGATGATCTCCACATGTGAGTTCCCACTGTGAAGCATGGAGGAGGAGGTGTGATGGTGTGGGGGTGCTTTGCTGGTGACACTGTCAGTGAGTTATTTAGAACTCAAGCCACACTTAACCAGTATGGCTACCATGGCATTCTGCAGCGATACGCCATCCCATCTGGTTTGCGCTTAGTGGGACTATCAGTGACCCAATACACCTCCAGGGTGTGTAAGGGCTATTTGACCAAGAAGGAGAGTGATGGAGTGTTGCATCAGATGACCTGGCCTCCACAATCACCCGACCTCAACCAAATTGAGATGGTTTGGGATGAGTTTGAACGCAGAGTTAAGGAAAAGCAGCCAACAAGTGCTTAGCATATGTGGGAACTCCTTCAAGACTGTAGGAAAAGTATTCCAGGTGAAGCTTGTTGAGAGAATGCCCAGAGTGTGCAAAGCTGTCATCAAGGCAGAGTGGCTATTTTTAGAATATAAAATACAAAATATTTATTTATTTATTTTATAGTTTTTTATGTCTTCACTATTATTCTACAATTTGGAAAATAGTAAAAATAAACCAAAACCCTTGAATGAGTAGGTGTGTCCAAACTTTTGACTGGTACTATATATATATATATATTTTGCCGGTAAAAATATATATATATAACCAGCTAAATACTGTATATAGCTAGAAAACTCTAGTAAACTAATCCCTAGTAAGCTATTGTTTTGACGGAGGACTTATTGTATTATTTGGCATTAATAGACTGGTTTTACACAGCACAAACTTTCCATCCAAGCTGCGAGAGAGCTCGATGACGGCAAAGGTAGGCTATAGGCCTAAAGGACAGTTGTATATTTTGAAAAAATCTATTGGTTACTGTATATTACATTTACAATCAGCAACATTTTTTTAATGTATTTTTTTTATTTAACTAGGCAAGTCAGTTAAGAACAAATTCTTATTTTCAATGACGGCCTAGGAACAGTGGGTTAACTGCCTTGTTCAGGGGCAGAACGGCAGATTTTTACACTGTCAGCTCAGGGATTCAATCTTGCAACCTTTCGGTTACTAGTCCAACGCTCTAACCACTAAGCTACCTGCCGTTTTAATTTCCCACTTTAATTACTGAACAAGTAAACACATTATTGACGCCATCCAGCATTCTAAATAGCAGGATTGTGACACCGTTGGGTTACAGCTTCGTGAAAAACAACGTTAGGCTTAACATGAGAAAATGTTGACCAAATAAAAAATAACCCATTAAAGCAAAGCTATAGGCTAGCACAAGCACTATCACCACATAATCTGATAGGCAGCCGTGTAGAATTTCAGAACCATGGACAGCGATCGGTTGTCTATACATTGTGAGTGGCAGACACATTCAAAACATTTCTTTTTTTTGGGGGGGGGGGGGGACAAATCCACCTTAGCAGGGGTCCAGAGAAACTGAGCTTCGCCAGAGGCACGCATGTCTGCTGGCAAGGCTGGTAGACTTTACAAAAGCAAGCAATTACTAAATAACACTCATTGCTTTCAATATTTTACCCAGATTTTAGCAGAGATGCAAGGAAGCGTATTTAGTTTATTTAAAAAAAGAACCATCAGTGAGGAGGATATCGACAGCTCAAGAAGTATGCTTAGATATTCACATAGAATTAAGCGTGATGATTATGTCTCTAGCAGGTTCATAGCCCCCCCCCCCCCCCCCCCCCGCCAGCCATCATCACCTACTTTATGCCCCTCAGATTTTTGGGGTGCATGACGCCTCAATATGTTCTGAGTGGCATGATGACGGTGACCCACGCTGGATGAGATGTTACAGCTAGAGCACTTGTCTCGTACCAGACGTGAACATGTTCTCACCTCATAAGCCCAGTGTTAGCCCAGATAAAGTCCAATGGAGGAAAGAGAGACTTGTCTGTCCACAGAGCTCCAGATGTTGCACCAGTCTGCAGCCCTGGCCAGATGGGACACAGCTGTACTATATTGAAGCAACGCTAGCCTACATCACAGCACTGACACTAGACCTGAACCTGACATAGCAAACCAACCTCACCCATTACATGCAATCTACAGACCTCATACAGACTAACCCACTCCGAACTGCGCTCCTTCTCCTCAACCATTTTCAGAATAACAACAAAGTATTGCCAGCTTTGCCTCTATAAAATACTAATATACAGTAGGAGTAGGAATAGGGTATAAAATACCAATGTCAGAGAACAGTATTCGACAATCCAGAATTGTATGGGACATTACCCATGATGATGATTTATTTTAAAATATCACTCATCATGACAGAGTTGAATGATAGTCAGCCCTGGAGTTCAACGGGGAGGGCAATCCATCTGAACCCATAATCAGGATTGTTTAATACTGCCATCTGTGCAAATAAGTGTGTGTAGTAAAACATTTACAGCTGTACAAGTGTTTTCACCCCAACTACTGCCATCTGGTCCTACACATCAATTTTTGACAGTGTTTTCACTGAAAGATCACAGAACATGAAACATGAAGAATGATGCGCAACGAGATAAGAAAATGACAACAGAATTAGATATTTATTAATATCTTATTGATATGAAGTAATAGGTGATCAGGCCATCTGTGACACAACAATTCTTAACAAAACGAAGGCCGGTTATATCATCCATCTCTAGTCTATTGAGCAGGTTGACGTTTATTGTCATGAGTTTTGCCCTGGAGACAGAACTGAGTGGTTTACGCTAGATGGGCCAGCTGCAAAGTAAAAATTGGCTATGTTGCAAACATTAATGAGAAAAAACAACATTTTTTACATTTAAAGTTAGGGTTTGGCATTAGGGCTGGCAGTGTGGTTACGGTTAAGGTTAGGGTTAGGTTTTATGACTTTGTGGCTGTGCCAGCTAGTGACCACTCTGCAGAGCGGCCTCCAGTACATGAGTCATCTCAATAAACGCCAATGCGTCAACAGCATGAGAGGAGTCTTTTAGGCAATGAACAATGATTGCCCAATAGTCACTCGGTCGGAAACAACAAGAATCAATGAATACATCTTTGTCCTTCACAAACCAAAAAGCTTTGGTAAAAACATGAATTTACTTCAAAAGAGATTCAAAAGTCAAACAATACACTTTGAGTAGTAAACTATCCTACACAAAGAGAATCATGGAGAGCCAAAACGCTCTATGAGTAAACATTTTGGCATTCCTACCCAAAATAACAGCTATTCATCACCAAGGTCTGTGCAACACAGGGTTGGTGGATGGGGTTCAGTACCCTACATTGTATCTTCAGCAGTGTGATAATTCAAAGACTACACTGTCTGCACCACCGGCCGATGTGGAGGAACTGCACACTCACTTGTCGTCGCAGTAGCAAAAGCCACAGCTTTGAAAAACTCATCTGTATGTGTTTGTGACTCTCTTGCGGATTTGCCCTCTTTACAAGAAACAGGATTTGGTTACACTTAGTAAACACACTTCATGTTGTGCCACGACAAGTTTTGAAAGCGGTCTGTTTTTTTTTCATAGGAAATTAATCTTTGATTAAAAGCATGTGGGGCATTAGCCTGCACTGGGTTGAGACCCAGCTGTGCTTTCTTCAAACCAATATAATTAGCCTTATATGAAATGTAAAAGCTGCAACTAACCATGAGAAAAGCTCAAAAGGGGAGAAAATAGTCTCAACAATTGCATACAAAATTCACTGGATCAAACCTCTGATGAAAATGTTAAAAAACATGAACCAGCTGTTACATATTAGTTTGAGGTCTTCACAGTAACTGAACTACACACTGTAAATATTTTGGATATGGTACATTGTGATTCAGAGGAACAAACAAAATTCACAATGATTCTCAATCTTTTCCGTTCAGTTCGTTATGGCCAGTTTCAAATAGTTTTCATTGGGAAGTCTTAAATTGTGACTTCATGAAAGTTGTGACTAGCCTGGTTATCACTATACAATCTGTGGCCATCAGATGGAAACCAAAGAACTTGTCAATATAAAATATTTTCACCGTTTTTTTTATTGTTATAATGTAATCTGATGGAAAGAGAACATCCAGTGCAGCTTTGGGAATCAGTGTTACTATGGAGACAACTCTGGTCATGTCAACACACTCCAAGAAGACTTCAAACAAAGACAGGGCCCTTTCAGCAAGACTTATGAGAAGAAACATCTTTAAGTGCTGGGTTTTCCTCTGTCTGAACACAACAAACAGTATATAGCCTCTTTAAACAATAGCCAAGATGCCTGTCATATGACTCATTGGTTTCTCTCTTTAAACTATAAAAATTAATATTGAAAAAATATTATTCTTACTACTCCCAAGCTCAAATTGTTCCCACAAAAGGTCAGAAACAAGAAATCCCTTTTTGACTAAGCAATAGAATGAATCTCAAATAACTGAGAGATTGGGAATCAGCTGCACTGTTCTAGAGATGGTTTGATAAGATATTTTGAATGTGTGCTGCAGGACCCATACATATGGGGGAAGTTCATAAAAAACACTCCATAAAGTGGATAAGTAATAAATCGAATCAAATAGACATGCTATACTCTAGGCTGTAGCCAGCCAATTAATGTATTACATGCAAAATCAAATATGAATTAGTACATAAGGCCAGAAATAATAAACTAAGATAGTGTCACTGACTTAAAGAATACATGAAAATACCAGGGGGAAAAGCATGTTCTCTTTCAGCTTTTACCTTGAGGCTCCAAACATACAGTTCAACACCCCCACATTCTTGACCTCTCAGGAGAAAAGCTAATGTAAGTCTGAGGCCCTCAGTTTTCTCATTTTCTTCACTAATCCCAAGTCATTTGGTCCTCCTCATGCAGACTCTTAATATGTCTTGGCCGTGTGATGGCCGTGGATGTCCGCAATGGTATAAGTTCATAGTTACCACTCTTGTCATGGTGAAATAGCATGAAGGGAGAAACATCTGAAGCTGCAGCATTATAGCAACAGGTTGGCAAACTGAATCAATGGTAAAACACGGTCACCGGCTGTAACTTTTTAATAAATCCCAATATACTGTATAAGAAAAACTCATTTCAGCTGCTATATTACAATCCAACATGCAAGGCACACCTTCATAAGCTACCTGCAAACAGGGAACTGATTTACCATACAATTCTAGAACAATTGTTAGAATGGCATTCGTGTTGAAGGGTAGCCTACATTGGCGATGCATGGTGAGTCAGTTTGAGAAAGATAAAACAGAAAGTAGCATATATTTTTTTATATCTTGTGCCTTTGCTTTTCTTGAAATAAAAACGCTACTTTAACGGAACATCTGTATGTAATATAGAAAATAATCAAATGATTATTGTAGTTAATTCTACATCAATTAGGAAATTCAAGAAATGAAACAGATCATAATTCATATCAAGTCAGATAATTTATCCCAGCACCTCATAAAGCCAGCATCAAACATAGCAAAGTCACAACATTGTGTAATGACGAGGCCACCTTGTTTCAGGGAATACAGAATGTGTGGTCTACAACAATTACAGGACTTGCACGTATGTACAACTACATGCAATTAAATCCAAACAAATCTAGGAACCTTCAAATGATTTACACATACTGCACATGTGTCCATTAATTTGAATGTAGCCACAGGTGCAGATGTAGATTTGATCAAAACTCCCAACAATATCAAAAGTAAATGATTGACAACTCAGAAATGCAGTTCAAAAGATGGCCACTGAATATGCCCTCCACTATGCGAATGCTGTATATGTCTCTCGTACTTTCTTTATCTCTGTCTTTTTCAGCAAAGCCCTTGTACTTCATCCTTCAGTGGATATTACAAATCAAAAAGGGAACCCCCTCATCCCTGTAAGTGAGTTTTATAGCTCTCTAAAATTGGACTAAATCACAAAGAAAGACAAACTGGGATGTGTTCGCTAAAGCATAAGTCATACAAGGCTTTCCAACATTACACATTTTTTTTTTCCATAAGCCAAGCTGCACTGAAACTGACATCAAACACTTTGCATATCAACAAAGGGCCTGGGACGTTTCACACACGCCTTATCTCATCTAGTCCCAGTAATGTCTCACAGCTGCTTTCAGTAAGGCAGTCACGAAGGCCTTTGGATGTTGCTCTGCGAGAAACTAAGATACTGGATCTTCACAAATGATACAGTCATAATCAGCTGTCTCTATGGCATCAAAAGACAAAAGAGGGAAAGAGAGATAAAATTAGTGGAAAACAAACTTTTCTCAAAAGAAGAGATTCATTTATGGATGTTTACTTTTGGGATGTAGAACGTCATGAGACAATTTACTCATAACACAGACACTATGCACGTGATGTTGTTGAGTCCTTCATCAACTTTAGTTATTGAAAGAGCAGACAGCTCAGTTATCTGTGCCATTTGGCTTTCCCAAATCACTCTCAACAGATAACCTCGCAGAACACGATTCTGGATATGACACACTCTTCTGAAATATTTTAGGAGACAGTCTAACAGTATATCTGGTTGTTTCAAAGAAAAGACTGGAATGTTTTAACATCTTTAACACATGATCATGCTTTTTGTTGCCCCAACGTTCTTAGTTAGAGATTTTACAGGGTCCATAAAAAGTAACCCTCCCCCTCCAAAATACACATTCTTTTGAAGGCTTTTAAGGATTAAAAATAGATGTATGAGAGCCTGAAGGACATGGGCTTTCATTTATAAAACAATCATGCTCAAATCTGAGCATTAAGTGAGCATAGGCCATCATCACACAAGGTTCCAGATTGCTACATTTGAACATGAACTCATGATCAAATCTAAATTCAAAACTCTTCTCGTGCATGATGATCTCCTGTGGTGAACAAGTGGCATTGCTTGACATGATCTCATACCCTATGTACACTATACTACCTTGACAACACAAACTAGGTCCAGGAGAGACACTTGTGTAGTGTAGAGACGGATACAAATCTCTCTTTAAGAGATGTCTCCCACACTACCTCTGGGGGGAGACATCTACACCATGAGTGGTGTACTGTGTAAAGACAACAGCTCTCTCACGCCCTGCAAGAATTACCTTAATTACCTTAATACCAGCAGACAACATTTTTGCTCTGTTACCCAAATAAAAAATGTAAGGCTTTTAAAATAGAGTCCTCAGACCCCTTGACTTTTCCCACATTTTGTTAAGTTACAGCATTTTATAAACATGTATTTAAAACATGTTTTACTCATCAATCCACACACAATACCCCATAATGACAAAGCGAAAACAGCTTTTAATAGTTTTTTGCAAATGTATTAAAAACCAAAAGTAGGAATAACTTATTTATTCAGACCTTTTGTTATGAGACTTGAAATTGAGCTCAGGTGCATCATGTTTCCATCATCATCACTGTCTTGATTGGAGTCCGCCTGTGGTAAATTCAATTGATTGGACACGATTTGGAAAGGCACACACCTGTCTATATAAGGTCTCACAGTTGATGGTGCATGTCTGAGCAAAAACCAAGCCATGAGGTCGAAGGAATGATCTGTAGAGCTCCGAGACTGGATTGTGTCGAGGCACAGATCTGGGGAAGGATACCAAAACAATTATGCAGCATTGAATGTCTCCACGAACACAGTGGACTCCATCATTCTTAATTGGAAGATGTTTGGAACCACCAAGACTCTTACTAGAGCTGGCCACCCTGCCAAACTGAGCAATCGGTGGAGAAGGGCCTTGGTCAGGGAGGTGAACAACAACCTGATGGCCACTCTGACAGAGTTCCTCTGTGGAGATGGGAGAACCTTCCAGAAGGACAACCATTTCTGCAGCACTCCACCAATCAGGCCTTTATGGTATAGTGGCCAGACGGAAGCCAATCCACAGTAAAAGACAGACACATGGCTGCCCACTTGGAGTTTGCCAAAAGGCACCTAAAGACTCTCAGACCATGAGAAACAAGATTCTTTGGTGTGATAAAAATAAGATTGTACACTTTGAGTGATCCTTGATATAAACCTGCTCCAGGACCTCAGACTGGGGTGAAGGTTCACCCTCCAACAGGACAACAACCCTAAGCACATAGCTAAGACAACGCAGGAGTAGCTTTGGGACAAGTCTCTGAATGTCCTTGAGTGGCCCAACCAGAGCCCGGACTTGAATTCGATCAAACATCTCTGGAGAGACCTGCAAATAGCTGTGCAGCAACGCTCCCCATCCAACCTGGCAGAGCATGAGAGGATCTGCAGAGAAGAATGGGAGAAATTCCTCAAATACAGGTGTGCCAAGCTTGTAGCGTCATACCCAAGAAGACTTTGAGGCGGTAATCGCTGCCAAAGGTGGTGTAAAGCTCGCCCCCATTGGGCTCTGGAGCAGTGGAAAGGCATTCTCTGGAGTGATGAATCCCGTTTCACAATCTGGGAGTCCGACGGACGAATCTGGGTTTGGCGGATGCCAAGAGAACGCTACCTGCCAGAGGGATTAGTGAAACTGTAAAGTTTGGTAGAGGAATAATGGTCTGGGGCTGTTTTTCATGTTTTGGGCTAGGCCCCTTAGTTCCAGTGAAGGAAAATCTTAACGCTACAGCATATAATGACATTCTAGGCAATTGGTTTGTTGAGATCGATGTGGGAGAACTTGACTGGCCTGCAGAGCCCTGACCTCAACCCCATTGATCACCATTGGGATGAATTGGAAGGCCAACTGCAAGCCAGGCCTAATCACGCAACATCAGTGCCCAATCTCACTAATGCTCTTGTGGCTGAATGGAAGCATGTTCCATCATCTAGTGGAACGCCTTCCCAGAAGAATGGAGGCTGTTTTAGCAACAAAGGGGGAACCAACTCCATATTAATGGCCATAATTTTGGAATGAGATGTTCGATGAGCTGGTGTCTACATACTTTTTGTCATGTAGTGTATCTACCCATTTGTGTATCATTGCATTAATCTAATGTGGTCTCGAAGCATTTTGTATTATTTTGTATGTAAATCTGAGACACTCCATTTAGTGTGATATGTTACGGTTCATATGGTATGTATTCATTTGTGGATGTTCATCACCCATTTTGCATGATATGTTACGAATTGCAATTCTTTCAACATGTTACAAATTCGCAAAATGTATGATATGTTACGAATTCCAATTTGTTGTGGCTAACATACGGAGCTTCCAGACCGCATTGCCAGATCAAGCATAAATGGTCTTTTAGGGAAAGGGTTAGCTAACATGCTACTTGCAAAGTAGCTGAAAAGTAGTAAGTAGAGGCAAAGTTGCTAATTAGATAAAATGCTAAATTTGTCCATGATGAGATTCAAACACGCAACTTTTGGGTTGCTAGACATTTACGTTATACGCAAACCCATCTACCCCGACCAACCAACCACCCTCCTTTAATTTTTGCCTTAAGTAACCTTCCGTCTTATGTAACCATACCAAACGTAACATACTCATTTGCGTGTCCTGGATTTACGTTTACTATGTTCGTTATTGTCTATGAGATCAGTCTGATTAATCAAGTCTGCAACACTATATGCAATATGGTTTAGATGAGAAGCTCCTGTATAGTTTGATTTGCTAATAGTTGCACTCACACAAGTTAGGAATGAGGCTTTGGCCACACCACATCCAAGGCCGGTGTAAACAGAAAAGTTGGTAATCTGATGTTAAAGAGAGATGGCTCTTACTAGACCTATTTTACTCATGTAAATCCACCCTAAAGTCTCTATCAGTCAGCTGAGCTAACACAATCATGCTCAGATCAGTACCTATCGTGAATCCCCACAATATGTCCAGCTAGATGCACTGTAGGCCTACATCTTTCTGTACCAAAGTATGCACAGAAACCAATCAATTGACATTGCGTCTAAAAAAACTGTAGCTCTGAACACACAGATTCTTGCAAGGCACGTGAGTGGGTTTAAATAAATCTCAACAAAGAAAATCCCAACAAATATGCCAACAACTTGGTGCTAGACAGTTGTGGAAAAAGTAGTAAATTGTCATACTTGAGTAAAAGTAAAGACACCTTAATAGAAAATGACTCAAGAAAAAGTGAAAGTCATCCAGTAACATACTACTTGAGTAAAAGTCTAAAAGTATTTCATTTAAAAAAATACTTAAGTATCATACGTAAATGGAATTGCTAAGAATTATTTGAAATTCCTTATAATAAGCAAACCAGGCTGCACAATTAGTATTTTTTTAATTGACAGATAGCCAGGGGCACACTCCAACACTCAGACATAATTTACAAACGAAGCATTTGTGTTTAGTGAGTCCGCCAGGTCAGAGGCAGTAGGGATGACCAGGGATGTTCTCTTGATAAGTGTATGAATTGGACCATTTCCCTGTCAAAATGTAACGAGTACTTTTTGGGTGTCAGGGAAAATGTATGGAGTAAAAAGTACATTATTTTCTTTGTTGTGAAGTAAAAGGAAAAGTTGCCAAAAATATAAATAGTAAATTACAGATACCCCAAAAAACAACTTAAGTAGTACTTTAAAGTATTTTTACTTAAGTACTTTACACTACTGGTGCTAGGTAGCTAAAATTGCCACATCTTGCTTTGAGTGGCTCTTAGCCAAATTCGGAAAGCTTGTTCAATTCCCCATGCTGGGTTTTCTATTTGAACCTTCTAACCAAGGCTTTGGAGCACCTGTCAGCAATTTGGCAAATATGTTTTTCCACCTGCTACCTCGTTTTTCTCCCTTTGTTCCTCCAAGTGCTCACCCGACCCTTCCTCCTGGCACAGTTTCTGTGTGTTGTGGCTTTAAAACAATTCCAATTTGGGACAGCCAGAAAACCACATGAAACATGTTTCGTAAATGTGGACCCACATCTGCTCTGCAGCAAGGTTGACAACTTGCTTTCACTTCTCCTCTATTTTTCATAGTCTCTTTCAAAACTCAAACCAATATAGAATGTGAATATGATGACTGGGCTGATACATAGGCCTATATTATTTATTTGATTGATATAATAGCAGTGTTCATGATTACAATTTCTACTTCAGTACATTGTTATTACATGTATGCAAATTATTAATTGAAGATTAAACTATTGCAGTATTTGTTGGGCCATTTAATGTTTCCCATTAAATTAACATCAATGGGTAATGCAATTAATACATCAACAGACATTACAGTGTAATTAAGGTTGATATTACATGCTATACAGTGCTGAAGGCTGGATGTACTGTAGGTCCAGCAATGGGCACAGGAAGTTGCTATGATCACTATCTGAGTGAGGTTTAGGGAGGGTAGAAGGGAAGAAATGCAGGAAGATGTTGGATTCTGAAATTAATTATTTGTGATGGATGAGAACAAATTTGTTTTGATCAATCTCCTCGATATGCTTCTTAGTAATGTTAAGAATTTGGGATGCTCATATACATGAAGGTCCAGAAATATAAGTCCTTGAAGATATATATATTTTTTTACAAGAACAATATTATGCACAATCACTTTCTAAACTCTTTCTGCTCAGACTTTTGTTCAAATTGAATTAGGCACAGACCTCAAGTCAGTATGAGGCCATAATGTTATGGGTATTCATTTATAATGCGCTGTCCTGAGATTATTTTGAAGGATGTGTTCTAGTTAGTAAACAAATTGGTTCACCCACAAAAAAATAGAAAATCCAGAATGGCATGTTATGGCTCTTCTAAACTCAAGCAAATGTAATCCTGCCTTTTGTAAAAACTCTCTCATAAAGTGGCTGTGCCGTGGTCTTCCGTCACAGGACAGAGAGACAACAGTTTCACAAGAATTCCTCTCAAGTAATTGCACAAACTACTTCACCAAAGATGTCTGGGCTTACCCACACAAATTGAACTTCACAGAGAAGAGCAATAATAAAACATCCATGGTTGGTCTGAAAATACAAGTTGAAAAATAAAGGACTAATTGTGGTTAGCCAAAAACCACAAAAATGACTATACTTTTCAACTGTTGATAATATGACAAATTGACAATACATGATTGATAGTTGAATGAGTTACTGTCTTGTTTAGTACTCTTGCTTCCTAAAATGAAATGTAACTCCCTCTTGGCTGGTCTCCCGGCAGGCGCCAAAGCTCATGTAGAATGCGGATACACCTTGGTCTCCAACTGTTCTGAGTCATGGTGGTCCATAGCCCTCCATAGCCTTCCAGGACTACTAGGAAATTAAAGTAAAAAGGCAGAACTGCCTAATACTATCTGAGCTACTATCATGATGAAATTATGAAGCCTGATCTTATGTAACAACTGGGATACTGAGTGAAAAGATCACTGGTGCATGCAGGCCTCTTTGATAATCTACAATATGGCTCAATAGACATTTAGTATGTTCAATATACACAACTCAAGTTACATGACCTCTACGTTTATATGACAAACGTGTGGAGTCACAGATGATATAACTGGGAATTGAGGCTACTTTGAAGACACATATTTTTGTGAACCTCAAACCAACGCTGTTTTGAGTTTCAGAGTGGAGGCGTAAGAAAAAATTGTGTGATTACTGATCTCTCAGAGTTCTCTTTGAAATAAACCACTCTAAAGTAAGTGAGCACCATATTTCTGCAAAAGCTGACTAAAGACTATATAATAGGTAACATCATATGGACATACAGTACTGTGTGTCAAAGTCACTTCAAAGCAGTGATTAACCTTACAGATTAGTGGTGAAAACAACAATTTTGGCACATAAGTAAATGCATATTGTTAAACTGTTAGTTCACCGCTATACGATTGCTCAATATTTGTCTCCCTCAAAAATAGTTGCATGTGATTTGGAACACACAGTTGGTGAACACGTACAGTACCAGTCAAAAGTTTGGAAAAACGTACTCATTCAAGGGGTTTTCTTTATTTTTACTATTTTCTACATTAAAGAATATTAGTGAAGACATCAACACTATGAAATAACACATATGGAATCATGTAGTAAAAAAAGTGTTAAACAAATCAAAGTATATTGTATATTTGAGATTCTTCAAAGTACCCACCCTTTGCCTTGATGACAGCATTGCACACTCTTGGCGTTCTCTTAACCAGCTTCATGAGGAATACTTTTCCAACAGTCTTGAAGGAGTTCCCACATATGCTGAGCACTTGATGGCTGCCCTTTCTTTCACTCTGCGGTCCAACTCATCCCAACTCATCCCAAACCATCTCAATTGGGTTGAGGTCGGGTGATTGTGGAGGCCAGTTCATCTGATGCAGCACTCCATCACTCTCCTTGGTCAAATAGCCCTTACACACCCTGGAGGTGTGTTTTGGGTCATTGTCCTATTGAAAAACAAATGATAGTCCCACTAAGCGCAACAAAGCACCCCCACACCATCACAGCACCTCCTCCATGCTTCACGGTGGGAACCACACATGCGGAGATCATCCGTTCACCTATTCCGCATCTCACAAAGACACAGCTGTTGGAACAAAAAATCTCAAATTTGGACTCATCAGACCAAAGGACAGATTTCCACCAGTCTAATGTCCGTTACTCGTGTTTCTTGGCCCAAGCAAGTCTCTTCTTCTTATTGGTGTCCTTTAGTAGTGGTTTCTTTGCAGCAATTCGACCATGAAGGCCTGATTCACGCAGTCTTCTCTGAACAGTTGATGTTGAGATGTGTCTGTTACTTGAACTGTGTGAAGCATTTATTTGGGCTGCAATCTGAGGTGCAGTTAACTCTAATGAATGTATGCTCTGCAGCAGAGGTAACTATGGGTCTTCCTTTCCTGTGGTGGTACTAATGAGAGACAGTTTCATCATAGCGCTTGATGGTTTTTGCGACTGCACTTGAAGAAACTTTTAAAGTTCTTGACATTTTCCTGATTGACTGACCTTCACGTCTTAAAGTAATGATGGACTGTCATTTCTCTTTGCTTATTTGAGCTGTTCTTGCCATAATATGGACTTGGTCTTTTACCAAATAGGGCTATCTTCTGTATATCACCCCTACCTTGTCACAACACAACTGATTGGCTCAAATGCATTAAGAAGGAAAGAAATTCCACAAATTGACTTTTAACAAGGCACACCTGTTAATTAAAATGCATTACAGCTGTCATCAAGGCAAAGGGTGGCTACTTAGAAGAATCTCAAATATATTTGTTTAACACTTTTGTGGTTATTACATGATTCCATGTGTGTTATTTCATAGTTTTCATAGTCTTCACTATTTTTCCACAATGTAGAACATAGTAAAAATAAATAAAAACCCTGGAATTTGTAGGTATGTCCAAACCTTTGACTGGTACTGTACCCTGAGTGTACAAAATGAGAGGAACATTGATATCGATATATCAGAACAGCCTCAATTCGTCGGGGCATGGACTCTAGAAGGTGTCGAAAGCGTTCCACAGGGATGCTGGTTGACTCCAATGTTTCCCACAGTTGTGTTATGTTGGCTGGATGTCCTTTGAGCGGTGGACCATTCTTGAAACTGTTGAGCGTGAAAAACCCAGCAGCGTTGCAGTTCTTGACACACTCAATCTGGTGCGCCTGGCATCTACTACCATACCCCGTTCAAAGGTACTTCAATCTTTTGTCTTGCCCATTCACCCTCTGAATGGCACATATACACAATCCATCTCAATTGTCTGAAGGCTTAAAAATCTTTCTTTAACCCGTCTCCTCCTCTTCATCTACACTGATTTCATTGGATTTTACAGGTGACATCAATAAGGGAGCGATCATAGCTTTCACCTGGATTAATCTGGTCAGTCTATGTCATGAAAAGAGCTTGCGTTAGCTCCCAAAGCTAATGCCATTGCCTAGACAGGCTCTGTTGGCTAACACAATCTTGAGTCGTGACTCAGGTTAGAAACTAATTGGTCACACTAATTAGCTGCTCCAAACAATGAAAATGTGTTATTTTGTCCAGTCTCATGCAAGAGGTAAATCCCTTTATGATGTAAAAAGCTTTCACCTTCAAAATAATACTCAACAGGAAACCCTTTTAGGCTTTTTGACGTTTTACTCTTTAGTTAGCAGTAACTGTCCCTCCTCTGTTTTCTAAACATACCGAAAGACATAACATGTTTTGTTTGTATGAATAGCTTCCCATAAGAAAGAGAATAACATCTGTGTAGCCACTAGCTAAACCCTCAAGATAATCTAAAGTGAAGCAGGTGCATATCATGGCAAACATCATCCACAATTAGGGACATTCAAACATTCTTTCCTAACTCCCTTGCAAACATAACAAAATTAGCAACAGTCTTGACACCTGTCCCCAGTAACAAATATGTCCCGAGGCCCACTTGTTCCTTTGAAAGCATTCCAAATAAATCAATTAAAACCTACAGCTAAAGTAAACACATTTTTCTTGACCACACATCTACAGTTCATCATCAGGGGATGATCTAATTGAGGGGAGGGAGGTGGTGTGTCATGTGGTGGTATGTGTGTGTGTGTGTTAAATGTATGTGTGTTTAAATGTGTGTTTACTTATGTTTTATTAGCTTGAGTGGTGGGTATTACAATAGATTATGTAAAATTACACAGGGCCCATCCATAACTCTAACATATATAACTACAGCCCTCAGATTGAACCCTGACCACATACCCTCTGGATGGTTCTTTGGTTCAGGTTTTTGCTTAAATCTATGGTAATAAGGACTCAATGCAATTGACAATACAGACAAATACAAACGCAAACAATAAACACATCCATAAACGTAATTCCAAATATGTTGCCTAAATCAACTCTAAAAGGTCTCTCACGGGGCGGCAGGGTAGTCTAGTAGTTAGAGCGTTGGACTAGTAACCGGAAGGTTGCAAGTTCAAATCCCCGAGCTGGCAAGGTACAAATCTGTCGTTCTGCCCCTGAACAGGCAGTTAACCCACTGTTCCTAGGCCGTCATTGAAAATAAGAATTTGTTCTTAACTGACTTGCCTAGTTAAATAAAGGTGAAAATAAAAAAAAATATGTCTGCATCTAAATTAACATCTACTGCCATATGTACATTCTCCCACAATGCTCCATTTTAATGGAGTTGAGTAATTGAGTGGATGTAATTACTTGCGTTGCACAACGTTGCTTTTAAGGTATTTTAAGGTAATATCCTGTAAGAAATCTCATACTGCAACAGAGCACAAAGTCTGATTTAATAGTGATGTTGAGGGTTGGAACCGGATATTTGTGTGGAGCTAACTGTGCTAGTTAGAGATTTCACACTGAGCTCTGGAGGCAAGCCACAATGCCTGGGGAAGTTGAAATGACGAAGCAAGGGGCCGTATACCAGCTATAGTTCATTCACAATCTCATTTGGGCTTTTTTAGGTATTTTTCTCAATATAAACCCCTATGAACAAATCATCCATAGGCCTACAACAAACATAGTGACTGAACTTAAAAGCTAAGGATTTGTTTGATAAGTCTACTAGGGGATTAAAATAGAAAGAAAATTGCAACCACTAGTGCTGTGTAGTACATTCACAGCTGGTAGCAAGGTCAAAGACAACAACTTGGATTCTGGAGAACTCAGAGCAACATGATCACAACCAAATCATTCAACTTTTCATCTCATCTGATTATAATGTCGATGAGGGCCAGATGGATTTTTTTTATTTTACCTTTATTTAACCAGGCAAGTCAGTTAAGAACAAATTCTTATTTTCAATGACGGCCTAGGAACAGTGGGTTAACTGCCTGTTCAGGGGCAGAACGACAGATTTGTACCTTGTCAGCTCGGGGGTTTGAACTAGGCTACCCTGCTGATCTTAACATTGTCAAGTTATGTGTCATTTAATTGATCTGAAATTGAAAGGCATCCACTGACTGTCGTCTTCCTACCATATGTTTCTGTGCAGTAGTACTTTTCACATGGCTTACCATGCTCCTGTAAAATAATATTTCAAACCACGCATGTTTGGCATCTTACACACTATAGCCTCAGACAAGTGGGAGCTCTGTGCCATTATGTCAATTCACAGGCTAAAAGAATAGCTGACAAGAGAACTGTAGCGCCTTTTATGATTTGATTCCAGTAACATCGTCAATGGCCCCAGGTGTTTTCTGCCCTCATGACGAAATTGTAGGCGATTATAATATGCCAACAATGCAGTAAAATGTGTGAGTGGCTTGTTAATACATGGAGGGGATGGGTGTAATCTTACTGTGCCACATGCTGATGGCATGCAGTATTCTCGTAGGTGTCTGCTCGTCTCAACATGCACCACCAGGTCACTCAAACCATACACTCACTTTTCAAATCCTCGCCAAACCACTTTGGAAAAAGTACTTTCACCAAAAGTATTATTAAGCATTATCAATCTCAAGTAACAATAGAGAATTGGGCACCACGACTGTGAAATTATGATTTGTATTACTATAAGCATACTGCCAACCTGCAACGAGACTGTATCATAATCAAATAAAGCCTAAGTAGTTCTCATTTGAGAACCATGGACCAATATACTATTCTGTCTCAACAAGGACTAATGAAAGTTTCTAACTGACTACAGTCAATAGCCTAATCATCATACACATTCACGATAGACATTGGCAGTTGTTTCAACATCCCACAAGTGAAAAATATGTTAACCATGTGATCATTCCAGGCACTTTATACAAAGCACACCCTGGTAGGAAAATATCTCTGCATTAGGTCCCCCACGTTCTAGACATCATACCGTATATCAACAGTAGGCTAACCATGTATGCGCACCCTGGAGCCAGTTGTTCATCTGGTCAGTTAGGTTAAATATTGAGAATAAGCAACTGAAATGCCTGAAAGGTCTTACAAAGATGTTTAAAGACCAAAAGTGATGTCCATATTGAACTTACAAATACAGTTATTTGTAATAATAAATTATCCATAATCTGTATAAAATAATTTGGTGTATAAGGCTTCACTTTGGTCCCTGATGTGTATTTCAATGCATTCTTACAAAATGTAAATATGTGTTTAGTGTTAAACTATTTCAGGGGCGATAATTATCCTACCTGTAGATCAGCTGGGTAGCTGATATCCAACAGCTGGAATACTGGAGAATATCGGTCATTCATATCAGTTGCGGCCGGTGACAGTGTCTCCTCTCTGTTCTTCTGGAGAATCTCGCGTTTCACTTCGGATCTCAGGTCCAAATAACAGAAAAGCGTAACTAGATGCAATGAAAGGGATAAGACGAAGAATCCCAGAAAGATTTTACAGTTCTTACACTGTTTCCTGCAAATGCAGGTAGACTCTTTTAAGTCACTGTCCTCTAAATTTGCTAACTTTTCAGACAGCGATTTGGGTGCCATGTCTAAATACTCTTTCAGTCGTTGCTATTTCAGCATACTCGGCTTTTGTCTATGATGCTATGTCCCTAACCTGAGCTGACTGATATTCAAACGATAGCACAGTGACAGTTATCTCCATCTACATCTAGTCAGGGGGACGGTACGGTAACCCACACACTGATACTGTAAAATAAAGTGATCCCGTTTGTTAGATCCGCCCCTCCGTCTCTCATTGGCTATTACACGCCACTACGTTGGAAAAAAGGTAATTGCTATGCGTGGTCCTTGAGACGTCCCTACCCCATTGAAGTTGAATTGTAAAATGGTTAAGCCAAGGGTTTAGGCTAGGGTTATGGTAAAGATAGGGGTTAAGGTTAGGGTTTAGGGTAGGGACGTCCCAAGGATCCCGGATTGTACTAACTCATTGAAAAACTGGAAGATCAAACTTTAATGATGAATGGTGACCTTGTCCTGTAGCCAAAACAGAAGAACATACATCTTTCTGCATGCTTCGGAGCCAGACATACACACACATGATAAGACAAGCAATCTACACACGTGCACATGGATGTTGTATTGTAAATATGTGGTGGGGGAGTGGTGGCCTGAAGGAACATACTGAATGTGTTGGGTAAGGTGTTATGAAATGTAATGTTATGTAGTATTTTAAACTATATGTAACTGTCTTATGTTGCTGGACCCCAGGAAGAGTAGCTGCTGCCTTGGCAGCAGTTAATGGGGATCCATAATAAATACAAATATTGAATATAATGTAACCTGTCTTGAATATAATGCAACCTGTTAGAGGTCAATATTCTGGCTTATCTGAGACCACACATAACCTAAGTGTATTTCAGAGACACACATTCTGAATGCTTAGCCATGCACCATAAATTACAAGTGTCACTATGTACAGTAACCGGGATCTTCTGGACAAAAGCTTTCACCTAAAAATGAGTAAGGGATGCTTTTATACATTTCCCATGTCTGCCACTAATTAGGGTCCCCTGAGAAACATCAACCAAAATGATGGTTCTTATGCTGTAACACTATTTGGGGGTATCAATAACCTTGGAGTCATGCTATGTCAATTCTTTTGGTGACATTTCTTTTCTGGGCGCATGCCCACAGCTCCATTGCTTACTCACTGGTCATGCCCCCCAACATTATTACAATATCAATAGCTGAAGACACATGAGGCCTTCTGAAAGCACATAGAGCTGACATCTTTAAAGTGTTAATATAAAAGTCATTATGGCGTTATAGTAACATGTGTAGAGCAATATATTTTCATTCCCTCAAGCCTGTCAGTTAAAAGGACAGGAATTGTGAAATTCACATGTCAAAGAACTTTGAATAAACATACACGCATGATCAAGTTCTGTTTTCTGCCAACAAATTCAGCCATTTTTCCACTATGACTGATGGCCAGTGCCCATTGTCGCATGAAGCACATCCTGTCATCAGCCATGATAATCTATGACCTAATCCATCTACTAAGACCACCCTATGGGATGGGGATATACATTTTGGTTCTGTGACAGTGCACTGTTTATGTCTCATAATGAGATCATGTGGGATACAGTTGGATATAGTGACGATGATGCATCATGTGAAAATGGCAATGGAAAACCATGATGGCTCCCTATTCATTTCCTCTTCTAAACACGGTCATTTGTGTAAAATACACATTCATATTTTCCTTAGTTACACATTTAAACCCACTATAAACAAATGCGGTGCAGTGTGAGTTTCTTCATGATTTACCAAATCCGCCCATTCAAGTCAACTCAGACATTTTGTTCACAGCTGTTTGGTTATAATTATATGCTGTTTAAACCATGTCTAATGAATCCCTCTCTCTCTCTCACACTCTGCCTGTCACACTGTCAGGTCCACAGGAGTATCTCAGTGGGCCTGTGGAGGTGGGGGGGGATTGAACCGGGACTGGTATTCCACTTTCCAGCGCTGAAACCCCTTCCATGTCAGAGCTATCCGTAATCCTCAAAGTGTTAGACTCCCTTTGAAACAGCAGGATCTGTCAGCTCTTGGCATGGGGAGAGAGAGCGGTGCTGCCCAGCTCACTCCTGTCTAGGCATCTGTCACAGAACACTTGGCTGCAATACTTCAAATATTATTGACGGTGTTTGGCTATAAATTGGAAAAATATGATTAAAACAGGAGAGTGTAATAATTTCCTCATGCCCACTAAAAAGATCAACGTAGTATATTATGGGGCCTCCCTTAAGCCCCACCCCCTCATCCATCTGATGATTTCACAGTGAAAAGCATTAAAGCAAATACAATGGCACAATGACAAGGGCCTCAAGCATACAGTACTGTAGTACCTGGATCCCTTTTTAGTTGTTGTTTGTTTGAAGGATTTGATGAATAGCTGCATACACTACCAGTAACATTAGCCTGTTGATGTCGGACTAGTCACTTCTTATTTGAGTGCCTGAGAGCCTCTGGCCTCTCACTGGAAAGGACCGTGTTCAAAATGACAGTCAACCACAAGCTCTTCACATGCACAGTAATGGTCTAAAACATTGGCTGTGACCTACAGTGGGGCAAAAAAGTATTTAGTCAGCCACCAATTGTGCAAGTTCTCCCACTTAAAAAGATGAGAGAGGCCTGTAATTTTCATCATAGGTACACTTCAACTATGACAGACAAAATGAGAAAAAAATTCCAGAAAATCACATTGTAGGATTTTTAATGAATTTATTTGCAAATTATGGTGGAAAATAAGTATTTGGTCAATAACAAAGTTTATCTCAATACTTTGTCATATACCCTTTGTTGGCAATGACAGAGGTCAAACGTTTTCTGTAAGTCTTCACAAGGTTTTCACACACTGTTGCTGGTATTTTGGCCCATTCCTCCATGCAGATCTCCTCTAGAGCAGTGATGTTTTGGGGCTGTTGCTGGGCAACACAGACTTTCAACTCCCTCCAAAGATTTTCTATGGGGTTGAGATCTGGAGACTGGGTAGGCCACTCCAGGACCTTGAAATGCTTCTTACGAAGCCACTCCTTCGTTGCCGGTGCGGTGTGTTTTGGATCATTGTCGTGCTGAAAGACCCAGCCACGTTTCATCTTCAATGCCCTTGCTGATGGAAGGAGGTTTTCACTCAAAATCTCACGATACATGGCCCCATTCATTCTTTCCAGTCGTCCTGGTCCCTTTGCAGAAAAACAGCCCCAAAGCATGATGTTTCCACCCCCATGCTTCACAGTAGGTATGGTGTTCTTTGGATGCAACTCAGCATTCTTTCTCCTCCAAACACGACGAGTTGAGTTTTAACCAAAAAGTTATATTTTGGTTTCATCTGACCATATGACATTCTCCCAATCTTCTTCTGGATCATCCAAATGCTCTCTAGCAAACTTCAGACGGGCCTGGACATGTACTGGCTTAAGCAGGGGGACACGTCTGGCACTGCAGGATTTGAGTCCCTGGCGGCGTAGTGTGTTACTGATGGTAGGCTTTGTTACTTTGGTCCCAGCTCTCTGCAGGTCATTCACTAGGTCCCCCCGTGTGGTTCTGGGATTTTTGCTCACTGTTCTTGTGATCATTTTGACCCCCACGGGGTGAGATCTTGCGTGGAGCCCCAGATCGAGGGAGATTATCAGTGGTCTTGTATGTCTTCCATTTCCTAATAATTGCTCCCACAGTTGATTTCTTCAAACCAAGCTGCTTACCTATTGCAGATTCAGTCTTCCCAGCCTGGTGCAGGTCTACAATTTTGTTTCTGGTGTCTTTTGACAGCTCTTTGGTCTTGGCCATAGTGGAGTTTGGAGTGTGACTGTTTGAGGTTGTGGACAGGTGTCTTTTATACTGATAACAAGTTCAAACAGGTGCCATTAATACAGGTAACGAGTGGAGGACAGAGGAGCCTCTTAAAGAAGAAGTTACAGGTCTGTGAGAGCCAGAAATCTTGCTTGTTTGTAGGTGACCAAATACTTATTTTCCACCATAATTTGCAAATAAATTCATAAAAAATCCTACAATGTGATTTTCTGATTTTTTTTCTCATTTTGTCTGTCATAGTTGAAGTGTACCTATGATGAAAATTACAGGCCTCTCTCATCTTTTTAAGTGGGAGAACTTGCACAATTGGTGGCTGACTAAATACTTTCCCCAACCCACTGTATATCCTTCCTCGTTGATGTAATCTCTCAGGTCATAAGGTAACATTATGTGTTGACCTTCTGAGTTTATTTGACCAACACATGCCACTGGCCATAGATATATTGTTGGTAAGCCTGGAAAGCTACAGGAAAGCTTTAGGATCTCCTGGTTTCTGTTTTGTCAATGTTTCAGCACAATAGGCAGTAAGTGACTCCATCTGGTTTTCCAAGTCTAGGTCTGTTGTGGATTGGTAGGCAATCCCAGGAGCCTGCAGACACCAAGGCCCCCAAAGGTAAGGAGTGCCCATCACTGTCATAAAAGAGTAAAGCAGTGATTCCAGCACTGTTGTTTTTATGCATAGCAGAACAGACATGAACATACATAGAATCCCAGACAACCCCTGTCTATCACCCACTAACATTCAGTGGTGATATGTAAATACAGGCAAAACAATCACTGACCCATATTCATTCTTTTCAAGTAAGAAAATCTCCAGCATTAACTAGATGATGTTCATGTTTCTACATAGGGATACATGTCTACAGACATGGCAGTGGTGGGTGGGAAGGTCATAGGTAATACATTGACAAAATAAAACAGTTTGTGGGGAACATACCTTAAATCATGGATCCTTTGTCTCCATCCCAGAACCAAGTGGGGCTGTCCCTATATCTTTCATGGACCATGTCTGTTCCTTAAAGTATTCACTTTAGAAAGGACTCTCTGTAGAAGCACCATTCCAAGAGCAATAAAACAAGCTTCATATAAATATGTCTTTTATCACTTTCCAGCATTGGGAATGGATCATGCTTTTAGAGGAGCTTTATGAGATCCAATGTTCAGAATGAGATTTGAACATCAATACAACAGAGAACTGGGAAACTGCCCTTTTCTGATGTGAAGATTTGCTGTGATCCATTATTTTTTCTCAACATCTGACAGGCGTCAACAGAACAGCAGATGTATTAGAGAGACCAGGCCCTCATACTGCACTGTTTGAAGAGAAATATAACAACATTATTGCAAAAATCAATCAGACACAAGCACTGTCAGAGTGGATATACTGTACACTGTAGTACCACCAAATAATGTTGTCTACCTCAGCAGATAATATGCATAATTCACAAGGACATGAATAGGCCACTCACAAGGTAATCATTTCAAATCATTTCAAAAGGTGTACCATTTATGAAACACTTGACCATGCTAATGTGGTTTCTCACTCCAGTGTTCAAAGAGAAACTAAAATAAGAACATACTTACACACAGAGTAGACTTTTTTTGTTTTCTAAGGCAATTTGCTTATCAAGGCATACTGTCACACATCACATTTGAAATGTGATTGTGATAATCCAATGTGCAGTAGTTGGTGTCTATTTGTTGATGTTCCAGGAATTTGACTGATCATATAACAGCAGGAAGTTAAATCATATGGCTTAATAGTAATCAGTATAAAACCTTCTCACTGACATTGATGCAGAAATAGTATGGTGCTGCAGACAGTTTTCTCACAAATATACAGCATACTGATTTTCTCACACTTCTCACTTAACAATAGCTCTCTCTACTGGTAAAACAGAGTAACACGGACATGACATGATTTAAGTGACCCTTCAACTGATATATTTCTCTGCATGATTATGAGGGTGATGCTCACTTTTAATCTAAAGTTCAGGTTGTATAGCAACGCACTGCTCACAGAAAGAGAGGCTGTTGATGAACAATTGTATTACTTTATTGGGCTTTAACAGTGAACAGGCACTGATCTGCCCAAAATACAAACGAAACAGAAAACCGATTTCATATATACAGGTTAGCTAGAAACACAGATATGGGATAATATTTGTTTTTAGAACGGAATTAATTAGCACAGTTTCAAAACAATCTCAGAGAAAAATAAATGTTATTAGAACTAGTGCAAAACGTTCTAAACAATGAAGCACAGTGTATAAAATGGCATAAGAAGTATTTCCCTAACAGAATACAGGCTTAGGACACCAGTGTAGATGTATAACCCCTTTTCCCTTCTCTGATAGAGGTACGATTCCTTCATATTCTAGCAGGATGAGCAACAGCCATGACTGATATGAATGAAGGGTACAAGTGGCCTTTTTGGAAATAGGGAGACCAGACAATGTTTCACACGTTAGTCATACAAGGCAGGCAGGATTTTCAATCCCAAGGTATAGTTATCAACATGGTTGTCTCTTTTACAGTGTTTGGTATCTTCAACCAGTTTATAAATCAGCATGTCAACAATGTCTGTTAGATATTCAGTTACACACCACAGTCAGTCGTAAGAAAAATAACTATCTTTTAGCAATATAAACTAAAGAAACTAGCAGTTCGTTAGACACTGACATAAAATTAGCACCTACTAATTCATTGTAGGCATTCAAAGGCTACAGTGATATTATATATTTTATTTAGGATAAATGAAGAATCTCATAAATGTCATACTTTTTTATATCATATTTTCAAATCCAAGTTCAATTCATATACATATACTCTGTAAAAACCTCTGCTATGATATAGTTTTTCAATAGTAAAATAGTTACAATAGCTTTGTTAGGACATAAACAGTATGCCTGTGTTGTGGTAGACCAAGGTCACATACAGTATGTGTTTGGGAGGTGAACCCAGGATTACTCTAAAACAATAGTTTTGGCTTAGAATGACTTTGTAAGATACAAATAATGTGTCAAATATATTTGTATTTGTGAATCAATTTGTCACATTGGAAGACATCTTATTTCAGCTTCCCAAAGACAAGCCCAAATGTAAAAAACTTTTTATTTTTAATAATACACAGATTATGCCAGGAAGAGAGAGGTCAGAATAATTTTATGTGATTAATCAGAAACACATGAGAACCATTTATATAGTTATACTCTAGCTCTTCTTTACAAATAACAATACCGTGCCAACAGATGACCTTTATGAAAAGAATCAAGGTGGACCTTTTTCATATCTCTGATATTTAGAATTTAGAAGTATATATATATATATATATATATATATATATATATATATCAACGTTTTGGTTCTTTCCAAATAATCACTCTATTTCACATTGAGGGCATAGACACACCCTAAATCTCTACTGTGACAGAAATTGTTTTTGATGATGCGACGCATTCGCATCTTGAAAATATTTTCTTAAACATTTAGCCGTGATTAAGGGCCTCCTGCTCCAATTAGCCATTCTGGGTCTTTGTTATATGTTATATGTGGTAAATTGTCTGTTTTATGAGTAAGAAATGATTGGTGTAGTTATAATCCAGACAGTCTTCCATGGCACAATCATCTACCTTCTGTAAGCGATTAGACACCCAGGGGGAGTTTCCACTGGTTTCAATCAGCTTTGCATAGACACATGTTCCTCCACAGCATTAATAGTATACCTCTGACATCTATCAAAAACAACATGGTTTACCTTCGGTTAGGATCTGTAATCTAATATTTGCATGAAATTATTCTGCTTGGTATATGACAATGAGGGTAGTGTTACTGAGAATAATAATAACTATATTTACTGTAAGCCAAACAAAGTATTTCTCGTGAGTATACTTTTGGCTTGAAAGATGTAATGATCACCTGATTTCATGTGTTGGGTCATATAAATTAAATTGCTGACTTGTTAACTGCACACACACACACACACACACACACACACACACACAAACACACAAACACACACACACACACAAACACAAACACACACACACACACACACACACACACACACACACACACACACACACACACACACACACACACACACACACACACACACACACACACAAAACTTATAAAAAGTAGCATACAAGCCTGCAACTCACGCTTTCCCAATTGTGCAATTCACAAACTCAACCTCGTACGTAACTCCCCAAAACCATCACTCAACGTATTAAATAGAGTGGTGATAAGCGAAAAAGGCCATTTGTACCCAAACCCTTCTTAGAAACAGCATTCAGTACCTCTTTCAGCATGATGGGAGACCCGCCTCTTTCACCATGCCCTCTCATGTCCTCCTTACACGTGAGATATGGCTGGCTCTCAGTTCCGAAGCCTTATCTACCTCCATATCCCTCTGTGTTGCGGGAGGGGAGGGCCCGTGCTTCGCCACTCCTCTAGTGTGGTAGAGGGCGAAGAGGTATACCGACCTGTAGCCTTCCCTGGAGTGGTGTATAACCTCCTCATTCCTGATGTCCTGTGGAGGGGACTGGATGGAGAGAGAGGGTTATAAACGCCTCACTCCTCAGGTAGTGGGAAGGAAGGGAGTCTCTGTAGACTGGAAGCCGGGGGGGAACAGTAGAAACTCTTGTTCATCATCAGTCACTCCTCTCGGGCAGAGCTCTCCTCCAGGGGCAGGGGTACCATGGCCTCCAGGCCCACAGCGCCACTGCTCTGGACAGTGGAAAAGGAGACGACAGTGTGCAGCAGGATGAGGACCAGAACACACAGTCTGAGTCTGCTGCTGCACAGTCGCGACGCAGCCGACACAGGTGGGGAGCTGCGCCGCTGCCATGATGATGACCCCGGAAGCTGGGTCAGGGCACACGCCGCCCCCACAGAGGGGTCGCAGCCACTCCATCTGACGTCACAACACTCTGGGTCTGCATTGGTTAAATGGTTTTCTAGTAGCCCTGCATCACACACAGATAATAAACAGATTTAAGATCCAGATGATCTTATCAGATGACAAACAAGTTATAGTCCCTGTGAAATTATGGGAGGTGAGCGAAAAATAGCAACACAAACAACAGAATGTCACTCAAGGCCCCAATCATACTGTACCTGCACAGATAAAACTGGATTGTCCTCCATAGACCAAGTCGTCATTGTCTGGTAACACAAAGGGGCACATGGTCTGGACCTCCAGACAATATTGCTTGCAGGGAATCCTGTGTTGACACTGGCTCTGGGTGGCGTTGAAGTATTCTGAGCATAACCAGGCTTTGTAGACTGACTGCAAGAAAAGAGCACAGCGCCTGGCGGCTTTCACACACAGCAGGTTTTTGTCATAGCAGTGCCTGAGGTGATAATGGGTGTAATTGAGGCTAATGGATGGACATTAAAACCATTTCTACAGTATTAGCAGCTATTACAAACATCTACTATCTTCTGCTGAGGTGGCCATAAGTGGACAGATGATACTAATTGGGCTGACTACAGTGCAAGAAAACCTTGTCAAAACAAAGTCAACCCGGTATACACTTCATCAACAGTTTACTCTCAAGGCTATAACCACAGAACCATATAGTGACACTAACTGAGTCAGCATATGTGGTAATGCACACTGAAAATCACTGTAACAAGCACTGTATGGGGCCAGCAAACTGGAGTACAGTACTATGTATCTAAAGGAGATCCAGGGCATATCTTCAACCTACTCAGAAAGCTCTTCACCGGGTCCTGTGTATGATAAAGTAAGAGAGATAAATATAGCTGTTAATATGAGCAAGTTGGCAGCAGCTCGCCATAGACAGATGCACAGGAAGCAGGGCAGCAGTGACGTAGACAGAGGATCACAGCAGTTTCTTCACCTCCGCTCTGCTGTGGAGCCAAGGGCTACTGCTGTCAAGGCAGCAGGATGAGCCAGAGCCTCTTTCACAGTCATTATATTTATCATGTGGTCAACCTCCCATCGGTATAGTACACACAACACTACTACAACCCTCTTTTGCTCTATTCACAAGAGGATTAGATGATGCTTATCCAGTGACACATCAACCCAAGGAGATGGGGGTTAATCTAAAGGACTAAAGTCACCTGCTCCACCTAGAATAAACATGGTAGATCGCTAAAGGAGGAGGATACTCAATTATTTTCTCGCACAATTAAAACACACTACATTGCACACTATTACACCGTAGCCCAATGTTCAGTATGTCTTCCTCTGCGTGCTTCCTCGGTTAACATTTCAATTACCAACTCCTGACAGACACAGAATAGAGGAATTCCCTGACTACATTTCCATACACGTTAACCTGCAGTATATTGCTGACAGATGGTACGCTGGAATTGTGTTTTGAGAATGACAAAGACCATCTAGGGCCTCAGCAACATCCTCAAGAACAAGGGGCCTCAGAACTGAACTCATCTGAATAAATAAGTTCAAACCACAGAAGTTGACTCTGTAACATAAGATGTTATCAAACATTTTTGTACTGTATGGACAACCTATTGCAAAACAATACTAATCCTGTAATAAGAAATAAAATACTTGAGAGATGAGGGGATAAGAACAATAAATGGTATTTCTCATCCATTCTTACCATTTTGTTTTTACTGTAGGCCTACATTCTCCCTCTTTGGACAGGTAGAAATCATCAATAATATTCCAACTTTAGTTTCAGACATGTTTAGCATTAAAAGCTACTGAAAAGCACATGATAATAAACCCTAGTGCATGGTGACTGACAGTAGCTGGCAGAGAAAGGAACCAATGACAGGAGGGATAAATAGATTTGAGGTGCAATCAATGAGCCTCCAGCGAGCACTGATTCATTCAATCTCAATCTGGGATTAAGTTCAAAAGCCCTTCATCCTCTTCTTGCGATGCCATGTCTGCAATCTGTACAAAGACTCAATTTTATACGGTTGAACTGGGGACAATTTATCTTCACTGCACACAGCAATCAAAGATGGCGACTATCACATTTGTGCCAAATTCAAACCCTGTTCACGCTTGTGTGCGCCCCACTAAATTATGAAGTTCCCCAATTTTGCTACTGATTTTAAACACGTGACTATGAAATATCAGTTCTGTGTAATTCAAGTGGAGTTCTCTCCTCCAACTGGTGCATTTATTTGGAGTGCATTGTGTTTGTCATGTATTGACACTGCTTTTCCCTGTATAGAGTCATGGAACACTGGTCACTTTAATCATTTGTACATACTGTTTTAGCCACGTTATATGTATCCTGAACAAAAATACAAATACCACCATTTGCCTCATGCAGTGCGACACATCTCCTTCGCATAGAGTTGATCAGGATATTGATTGTGGCCTGTGGAATGTTGTCCCACTTCTCTTCAATGGCTGTGCGAAGTTGATGGACATTGGCGGGAACTGGTACACGATGTCATAAACAACGATCCAGAGCGTCCCAAACATGCACAATGGGTGAAATGTCTGGCGTGTATGAATAACTGACATTTTCATCTTCCAGGAATTGTGTACAGATCCTTGCGACATGGGGCCGTGCATTATCATGGCAGCGGATGAATGGCACGGCAATGGGCCTCAGGAACTTATCCTGGTATCTCTGTGCATTCAAATTGTCATTGATAACATGAAAATTGTGCTTGTTGTCCGTAGCTTATGCCTGCCCATACCATAACCCCACCGCCACCATGGTTCACAACGTTGACATCAGCAAACCACTCACCCACACGACACCGGTACAGTTGAAACCGGGATTAATTTGAGAAAGGCCTGTGAATATTTTGTTATGATGATAGTCTGCTGTAGCTATTGTAGGCTATAATGTTTGTCTCTGTGTTGGGTAAAAGAGGCTACAAGTTAATTGGTCAAGAGCACCCCTGCTCATTGTGGTTTAGCTCATGACGTGGCACTAGGTATTTCTACCTATTGTAGCTCTACCAGTCTTCTGTAGTGTTATTTGAGAGTGTTGATGTGGTAGGCCACTTTTGTTGCTATGCTCGTAGCCTGATTCTAGGCCAGATCTAGTGTAGATTATTTTAGCTTTGATTTTGATGTCAGAACCTGTCCAAAAAATGTCATTGTTCGTGTGTTTTTGTAAGTACTTTCACTTATTTTGTGGACATTATTATTTATTCTGACCACCGCCACCATCACTACAATTGACTTGTGAATGAAATCAGATGTTTTTCCTTTTCTTATCCTTAGCCTGCCTCCCCAACCGCAACACACGTTTACCTTTTCAAAGTCTGAAAACAGCTGGAGCATTATAGCACTTGGAGATTTTGGATAATGCCTCTGGAAAACTTATATCTAGTAACATTAAGTTGACTTCTCTCTGTAACAATATCAGAATGATGAACGGACACAAAGTAAATGCCACCCCCGAGTTCACTACCAACACTGTCGAGGCCAGCTTGATTGATGCTGACATACAGTTGAAGTCGGAAGTTTTTCATACACCTTAACCAAATACATTTAAACTCAGTTCTTCACAATTCCTGATATTTAATCCTAGTAAAACATCCCTGTCTTAGGTCATTTAGGATCACCACTTTATTTTAAGAATGTGAAATGTCAGAATAATAAGTAGAGAGAATGATTAATTTCAGCTTTTATTTCTTTCATCACATTCCCAGTGGGTCAGAAGTTTACATACACTCTATTAGTATTTGGTAGCAGTGCCTTTAAATTGTTTCACTTGGGTCAAAGGTTTCAGGTAGCCTTCCACAAGCTTCCCACAATAAGTTGGGTGAATGTTGGCCCATTCCTCCTGACATAGCTGCTATAACTGAGTCAGGTTTGTAGGCCTCCTTGCTCACACACGTTTTTTTCAGTTCTGCCCACAATTTTTCTATGGGATTGAGGTCAGGGCTTTATGATGGCCACTCCAATACCTTGACTTCGTTGTCCTTAAGCCATTTTGTCCCATCTTTGGAAGTATGCTTGGGGTCATTGTCCATTTGGAAGACCCATTTGCGACCAAGCTTTAACTTCCTGATTGAGATGTTGCTTCAATATATCAACATAATTTTCACCCCTCATGAAGCCATCTATTTTGTGAAGTGCACCAGTCCCTCCTGCAGCAAAGCACCCCCACAACATGATGCTGCCACCCCCGTGCTTCATGGTTGGGATGGTGTTCTTTGGCTTGCAAGCCTCCCCCCTTTTCCTCCAAACATAACGATGGTCATTATGGCCAAACCATTCTATTTTTGTTTCATCAGACCAGAGGACATTTCTTCAAAAAGTACAATCTTTGCCTTTCAGGTTATGTCGATATAGGACTTGTTTTACTATGGATATAAATATTTTTGTACCCGTTTCCTCCAGCATCTTCACAAGGTCCTTTGCTGTTGTTCTGGGATTGATTTGCACTTTTCGCACCAATGTACATTCATCTCTAGGAGACAGAACGCGTTTCCTTCCTGAGCGGTATGATGTCTGTGTGGTCCCATGGTGTTTATACTTGCATTCTATTGTTTGTACAGATGAAAGTGGCACCTTCAAGCGTTTGGAAATTGCTCCCAAGGATCAACCAGACTTGTGGAGGTCTACAATTTATTTTCTGAGGTCTTGGCTGATTTCTTTTGATTTTCCCATGATGTCAAGCAAAGAGGCACTGAGTTTGAAGGTAGGCCTTGAAATACATCCACAGGTACACCTCCTATTGACTCAAATGATGTAAATTAGCCTATCAGAAGCTTCTAAAGCCATGACATTTTCTGGAATTTTCCAAGCTGTTTAAAAGGCACAGTCAACTTAGTGTATGTAAACTTCTGACCCAGTGGAATTGTGATACAGTGAAATAATCTGTCTGTAAACAATTGTTGGAAAAATTACTTGTGTCATGCACAAAGTAGATGTCCTAACCGACTTGCCAAAACTATAATTTGTTAACAAGAAATGTGTGGAGTGGTTGAAAAACTAGTTTTATTGACTCCAACCTAAGTGTATGTAAACTTCCGACTTTAACTGTAGATCTACAGCACCGACCAACGATACTGTAGGAAAAAAAATGTGGACTCCTCTGGCCAAAGCAAACTGCACAAGTTACAAAAACATAACAGAATCAATGGTTTAAGTTACATTTAGGCCTAAAGTTAACTTTATATGCTGCACACAGTTGGATGAAGTCTACTCTTCAAGCTAATTGGGGGCTGTTTAATGTCTGCTTTTTAACAACCTTTCCATGGATTTTCTCATGACATCAGGGCTTTGTCTGCCTTTTTTATTAGGCCTATTAAAAAAAGTCTGCCCTCGGGTGTATTCATTAGTCGGTTTCTGTTGAAAACATTTAGTCTGTTGCAAAATATTTAGCAACAGAAACCGTTTACCGTTTAATTTATGAACCAAACGGGGAGGGACCTACATTCATTTGTCTAATAGTAACGGTTGTTTTCTTAGTCAACCGTTTACTCCAAACGGAAAACGTTTTACAATGAAAACAACAGTTTCTATTAGTTTCTAGTATAAATTAAAACGGTAAACGGTTTCTGTTGCTAAACATTTTGCAACAGACTGAATGTTTTCAACAGATCCAACTAATGAATACACCCCTAGGCATCCCCAGTCAGTCGACAACACCCTTTTAAAACAAGGCCTGTTTCCACACAGCAATCCTTTGCACAGTTAGAGACCACACAGCATGACATGGGTATTCAAGACCTATAAAATGTCTGTTTTTATTGTACTTCTTTGGGCATGGCTTTGCACATACTGCTGTATAGTCTACTACAGTCTTTCAGTCAATGCAAAAGTTGCCTGCAGTATTCTTTTCACCAGCAGATGTCCTCACTGCTACACTGAAATCCTGTTTGTGTCACTGGAAATCATACAGCATGGTTAACACCCAATGATTCAAAATAATTTCCTATAAAATGTGAAGAATCACAAACCCATAACTTATTTTCCAATCATAATAAAACTACCTTAATTAAACAACCTTTAGTGAGTTTGATGTGAACAGTTTTAACAGTCAGAAAGCAATCAGTAATTTTATAGAGCAGTGTAATTGATTGAGATGGCTTTCAGAGCGACAGCATTACATTAATGCATTGAATTCCTGGTCAAATAAACTTTGAGTACATTATGAGCCCAAACCCAAATCATGAAATTATGTTCTACATAAAGGTGATAGTCTGCCTGCTAGAAGGGCTAAAAGCTAGCTTGACTTTGATTGTGGTCTTCCACAGACTCAAGGAAAGCAGTGTGCTAACCTGACAACCTGGCTTTGTGTGGGTCTCAGACTGAGGAGTGTTAGCCGCTTGTCTGGCTCTGAATGAGGGCCTGTTAACCTGGCTATCATTATACAGCCCAATGAGCTGGCTCTATTCCCGGCCCGGCAGACAGATGTACAGCACAGGGCTGCTCTAACAGGCTGGACAGTCTGTTACAGTCTGGACAGACAGTCAACTGCATGAGACCAATGATGTTTCAAGTGCTCAATAGAAAAAGGTAAGAGACACAGTGAAAAGAAGCCTTCTACCACTCCTACAGTGTTTCACATGCTGCTGTAACGCGTTTCCATTCCTGTACAGAGTGTAGCTGAAGTGCAGATAAGTGATGTATTTAATGTAAGCTCTTTTAAAATGTGTGACAGATGTCTTGCGAATGCAGCAAGCGTCTAGTATGTAAAGGTGAGGTAGAACGTAATGAGTCATATTCACTGTCTGCTGCAGGTCCTATATTTGGCCAGGACTGAAAGTGATGAGGAAAGCATCCAGAGCAGATTCAATTAAAGCAAAGTACGTCTGCACTGTTTTAATCACCTCGTTAAGCAGGTATCTAATCATGAACCTTTTGGAGTCACTTCTATGGTGGAGCAGATGTGATTTGAACTCTATTTTTCTCCAAGATAAGACCATAACTACCTCAATGTTGGGATGAACAGGCCACAGCAAAACAAGCCCTTTCACATCCAGGTGGCAGAGTGGTCCTCTGTAGCTCAGTTGGTAAAGCATGCGTTTGTTACTTTCAAAGCCAGGATAGTGGGTTTGATTCCTGGGACCATGATTACATAAGAATCTATGCACGCATGACTGTAAGTCACTTTGGATAAAAGCGTCTGTTTAATGGCATATTATATTTATTCAGGACCTCTTAATTTGTTCCATTTATCAATTAGTCAAATCATGAGTTTTTCATCAAACATATGCAGTAGTTATGCTTATTCATTTCACAGAGCAATAACCAGTGTGAGTGCCTCTCCTCTCCACTCCTGCCACTACACAGGCAAACCTGTCATTATGCACAGCTCAGGAAAAGAGCAGAGAGCAAGTTAAGAGCATGAGCCTCAAAGGTTCGCTTGGAGTTGCCAAAACAAGTCTAGAAATTCCTAGCATTAGTGTGTTGTATTCAATTTACCTACAGCTTATTACAGTATTGCCTACTCAATCTTCTACTATTTTAATTTTCCCTCCTATACTTTTAGCTAGGATACATTTTTTAATAATTTATACAGTTAAGCCAGTTAAGAACAAATTCATATTTACAATGGCGACCTGTCAAACACATTAAAATGCTCCATGCCCGTGGAGCACCTGGCTTGCTGTTAAATCAATAGGTAGCTTGTTGCTAAGGGGAGGAACCATACAACTCCAAATTAATTGTTCCAAGAGAATCCTTTGGAGTCTGCATCAGTTCTAACGAATGTGACCTCAGATCGCACTCAGTTAGTACAAAATACAGACCAGTTTTAGTCCAACACATTTGAGACATTGACAAGCGATACCGTCAGGTATCTTATGTTGCAGTACTAACCAGTGGTATCTTTAGTAGATCGGTTGTCAAGTATTTATAACCTATAGGGAATCTAGAATCCAAATATACTTAGTTACCCCATTTGGCTTACTTTGGGACAAAAGCTAAACTGTATGTTATAGTAATATATTATTGAAGACGATCTTAAGAGCTCTCACTCTCCAAAATAAATTATCATCGCTAAAGGGGATAGAAAGTCCTGCTATAAGAGCTCTCTTTCTTTCTGTATCTCTCTCCCAAATCTATTCTCATAGCTAAAGGGGTCAGGTGACAGTGGGCCTACACTGCAGCTCTATGGCAGCTGGGTTCCTTTTCAGTAACAGTGATGTGAAGCAATTATACATGTATAAATTGGGTGGAAATGGCCCAGCATACAGCTGTCATAAACATGTATCCTCTGAATAATCAGAAAGATCAAGTCTCACTGAAGACCTGGATCAAGGAACACCTTATTGTTGGAAAGAGAATACTGCCATGGGTCAGAAAAATGTATCAGGAACATCTGACTTAAATTATCACAAGATCATGTTGTACATTAGAACATTAGTTGATCACTTTTCCCCCTGCATGACTATTCTACTGGAGTTGTATTACAGGATAATGCAGTGCTAAGCACAATGGCACATTAAAACATGATACACAGGAATGTGACACACATGTATCTGAATACTACAGTTCCTGATGGAGGTTTCCAGTCAGCGGCCAGAGTGGAGTTACAGATACGATCAAGAGCAATAGATGCCCTAGTTTTGGCCTGTGTCTTCCACGTTGGTTGCCAATAGATGAGTCACTCTGCTTTCTCTGATGTCTACTTGCAATAGTGCTACTCCCTTTTACAGTGCCTCTAGGAAAATAATATATTCTTCCACGTGTATTGCTTGTAATAAACTGGTAATAGATGTGCTTTAGATATATCTCTCCCAAATATTCCAAAATATGCATTCAGACATTTCCATACACTACATGTACAGTAGCTAGATAGGGAGACCGGTAGGTTTCAGGAAGAGCCCTGATGTTCATAACATGGTGCATCAAGTCCACTAAACATCTGTTGTAGAAAGTTCTTGTTAATCAACGTTCACCGCAATAGCTGGTGTATTAAGACCGGTATAGTACCTCTGCTATGTACTATAAGTAGCATTAAAAGCACAGACACACCTTTGGAGGTTTTGATCTGTTGGTTGATTGGCGTCTACAGGAGCAGGTGTTTGTGGCATACTAATCTCAGATACCTATGAAGACTAATTTTAGGATTAACTGTGAAGTTTCTGTCAGAAAAAGCTAATTGCTGGAAGAAGAATCTTTATTTGACTGCTCCTGAATATTGTATAATATGTTGGCTACAGATGATATTGCTTCAAACAGTTGTGTTGGCTCAATCCTTTGGATGTCCCTCTGTTTTCTTATCTTAACTGTGAGATGTTTAATATTATTGACTCTACTTTATCTCTGAAGAGTAAAATAAAATGTGTTACACTTCATGGTAGAACTTCAAATGCAATGCACCCTATATTTTCCAGGAATAATTTCAGCTTGAGTGGTGCCCATCTAATCAATGTGACAGTTTATGACAACTCTGGAATTTCTGATAATAACTTGAACAATCCTATCACCATTCACTACTTATCTCATCTGCACATGGTCAAAGTATCTAAATACCTGAGAAGTGACATTACCGGTAAACCCTTCAGAGGCTAGTTTAAATTGAAACATATCCTTTCTAATTGTGATTATTCTCTAAGCCATACAGAGGAAGGTTGCTAGGCACAGACTGTGGTATCTATGGTAACTGTCCCGAGGGAAGGCTAGGAGCTTGTGAACTGCCAACCCTTCATTTGGACACACTCAGCTGCCTGGACAGCTAAATAAAGACAGAGGAAACAGATCATGCAAACAGGGAGTTTCCTCCCACACATCACAGAATATAACACTGACTGACTGCAGCCATTTCATGGACAGAACATACCCAGGACCATACACATGGAGGAGAGCAGCTTAGCACATGCCACACATAGCCTACAGTGATGTGAGAGGTGGGGTGGCAGCACATTATGACCAATAGTAATGGGAGCAACATGTTCATGTCAATTAACACAGCTACAATGTTATATAACCATTGTCAAGATCTTTGGAATATCCTTGTGGAAAGGAAACGACACACACAACCTCAGCGGGGGAACTAGTGGTCTGAATAACAGACAGTTGCTGTTCTGGAGCAAAATATCACAGAATTTCATATCTGAAGATGCAGTCTAATGTAACTGCTGCCCTCTGCCATATGAAGACATTAAATGGGTGACAGTTCTACCTGTAATGCTGGAGTGTCCATAGATCTCAAACATCCCCGAATGGATTAATTAAAAATCATTAGAAATCTGGCATTCTGACAAAGGTTATGGTTAATAGATAGTAAATGATGGCAGTCAGTCCATTCCGCTAGATGCCACACAGAATAGTTTCAGCACAGATGTAATAGTATACCGCTTCATGTTACAAATAGTGGCTTCATAAGAATTCAGTGTTACAAGTGATTTTAAGTTGTAGACAAACTGATTGGCTTTGGCAAGAAAATTATGAGGAAACAAAACGATCTGGACAGATGATGGAGCGCTATGTCCCTTAAAGCAAAGGGTGGCTGCATGGGAGACGAGTTGGAGAGTACAGGTCTCCCAGGTGGGCACCAATCAGACAGGGCACCAGGACATTGTGAGGGTTACACCAGCTGTGGACAGAGAAGGCCATTACTATACTACACTTTGTTATCCCAGGTGGCCTAAAACAGAGCAGTACCTCTTACTAAAGGCCTCAACATTTTTTTGATAGTCTCACAATGTCAGCAGTGGTAGAGGCCATTGGAGGAAGGGCTATGGTGTGTGAATAGGCAGTTGAAATGATGAAACCTGTGTAATGAACCCCTATTGAAAAATGCTCAGACAAAATAATCAGCAGAGGGATCTCTGGTATACACTGGACAATGGGAAATTAAGAGCATCCCTGTGTTAACAGAGCTCATAATGGACATGCCAATTCTGGAGTGAGGATGATGATTCATTGAGTCATGGTCCTGGACATCTTGTGCAGGCACAGTTATGGGAAGAGGAACAGAGAAAAAGTGAGGTATCTTAATTTAGTGTGTCTCTGATCCTTCTAGAGAGTCACATCCCCTTCCCCTGATAGGCACCCTGAGATGGAGAGCCGATTAAATACGCAATCCTCTTAGTTTAAACCTCCTCTCAGAACATAAAGTCTGTGGACATGGCTAAATAATGGCTAAGTAAATTAGTTATATCTCACTTTGCTTTGTCTTACTTGACTACCACTTTACTACCAGTACACCAATCTCTCACCATTATTTTTGAAACTGCCCTTAGACTTGGATAATGTGTCATAATTTCATTTGATAAAGTATCTTCACCCCTTTGATACAAAGTTATTTGTGGCAAATCTTAAAATAAATGCAGATGGATACAATTGTATTCAATAAAATGCTCTTATGCAACAAATTCAAAAAGTACATTAGTCATCAAGTGTCCTCTGGAGTTTTGTTGAAACTTGGCATCAGCATTTCAAAACCCTTTTAGTGCCTTCAGAAAGAATTCATACCCCTTGACTTATTCCACATTTTGTTGCGTTCTTGCCCTAATTAAAAATCTACAAACAATACCCCATAACGACAAAGTGCAAAAAACATATTGTTTTTCAAAATTGAGTGAAAATTAAATGCAGATATCTAATTTACATAGAGTACCAGTCAAAAGGTTGGACACACCTACTCATTCAAGGTTTTTTCTTTATTTTTTACATTGTAGAATAATAGTGAAGACATCAAAACTACAAAAGAACACATATGGAATCATGTAGTAAGCAAAAAGAAAATCTATATATTTATATTTGAGATTCTTCAGTGGCCACCCTTTGCCTTGATGACAGCTTTGCATACTCTATGCATTCTCTCAACCAGCTTCATGAGGTGGAATGGAATGGAATGCATTACAATTACCTGGAATACATTACAATTAACAGGTGTGCCTTAATAAAAGTAATTTTGTGGAATTTCTTTGTGACAAGGTAGGGGTGGTATACAAAAGATGGTCTTTTACCAAAAAGGCTAAGTCCATTTTATGGCAAGAACAGCTCAAATCAGCAAGACACGAAGGTCAGTCAATGCAGAACATTTTCAAGTTTCTTCAAGTGCAGTCAGAAAAACCATCAAGCATTATGATGAAACTGTCTCTCATGAGGACCGCCACAGGAAAGGAAGACTCAGAGTTACCTCTGCTGCAGAGGATAAGTTCATTGGAGTTCACAGCCTCAGAAATTGCAGCCCAAATAAATGCTTCACAGACACATCAATTGTTCAGAGGAGACTGTGTGAATCAGGCCTTCATGGTCGAATTGCTTCAAAGAAATCACTACTAAAAGGACACCAATAATAAGAAGAGACTTGCTTGGGCCAAGAAACACGAGCAATGGACATTAGACCTGTGGAAATCTGTCCTTTGGTCTGACAAGTTCACATTTGAGACTTTTGGTTCCAACCGCCGTGTCTTTGTGAGATGCAGAGTAGGTGAACGGATGATCTCCGCATGTGTGGTTCCCAGCGTGAAGCATGGAGGAGGTGGTGTGATGGTGTAGGGGTGCTTTGCTGGTGACACTGTCAATGATTTATTTAGAACTCAAGGCACACTTAACCAGCATGGCTACCACAGCATTCTACAGCAATACGCCATTCCATCTGGTTTGAACTTAAAGGGACTATCAATTGTTTTCCAACTGGACAATTACCCAACACACCTCCAGGCTGTGTAAGGGTTATTTGACCAAGGAGGAGAGTGATGGCGTACTGCATCAGATGACGTGGCCTCCACAATCACCCGACCTCAATGCTATTGAGAAGGTTAGGGATGAGTTGACTACAGAGTGAAAGAAAAGCAACCAACAAGTACTCAGCATATGTGGGATCTCCTTCAAGTACTGTTGTAAAAGCATTCCAGGTGAAGCCGTTTGAGAGAATGCTAAGTGTGCAAAGCTGTCAAGGCAAAAGGTGGCTACTTTGAAGAATCTAATACATTTTGATTTGTTTAACACTTTTTTGGTTACTACATGATTCCATTCCATGATATGATTCTACATGATTATTTCATAGTTTTGAAGTCTTCACTATTATTCTACAATGAAGAAAACTTTTGACAGGTACTGTAAGTATTCACACCCCTTTGCTATGCCACTCCAAATTGAGCTCAGGTGCATCCAATTTCCTTTGATCGTCTTTGAGATGTCACTAACTTCACTGGAGTCCACCTGAAACCAATTACATTTTTTTGGACATGATTTAGAAAGAAACACTCCCGTCTATATAATGGTCCCAGTGCACGGCCGAGCAGAAACTATACCATGAAGTTCAAGGAACTGTCTGTAGATCGACAAGGTAGAATTGTGATGAGGTACAGTGCATTCAGAAAGTTTAAAGACCCCTTCCCTTCTTACACATTGTTACTTTGAATCCATTTTAGAAAAAGGCTTTAATTGAAATGTTTTCCTCATCAATCTACACAAAATACCCCATTATGACAGATTATGACCCCATTATGACAGGTACTTAAGGTATTTCTGATTTCAAAAAATGTCTAAGTATTCAGACCCTTTCCTATGAGACTCTAAATTGAGCTCAGTTGCATACTGTTTCCAATGATCATCCTTGAGATGCTTGTACAACTTGATCAGAGTCCACCTGTGGTAAATTCAAAGATGTAATTGATTGGACATGATTTGGAAAGGCACACCTGTCTATACAAGGTTCCACAGTTGACAGTGCATGTCAGATCAAAAACCAAACCATGAGGTCAAATTAATTGTCTGTTGAGATCTGAGACGGGATTGTGTCGAGGCACAGATCTGGGGAAGGGTACCACACAATGTCTGCAGCATTGAAGGCCCCCCAAGAACACAGTGGCCTCCATCATTCTTCAATGGATGAAGTTTAGAACCACAATGACTCTTCCTAGAGCTGGCCGCCCGGCCACTATGACAGGAACTCTAGAGCTCTGTGGAGAACCATCCAGAAAGACAATCATCTTTGCAGCACTCAACCAACCAGGCCTTTATGGTAGAGTGGCCAGACGGAAGCCACTCAGTTGAAAGCACATGCCAGCCGCTTGGAGTTTGCCAAAAGGCACCTAACGAACTCAGACTACGAGAAACAAGACTCTCTGGTCTGATGAAACCAAGATTGAACTCTTTGGCCTGAATGCCAAGTGTTACGTCTGGAGGAAACCTGGCACCATGCCTACGGTGAAGCATGGAGGTGGCAGCATCATACTGTGGGGATGTTTTTCAGCGGCAAGGACAGGGGTACTAGTCAGGATCAAAGGAAACATGAACGTAGCAAAGTACAGAGATATCATTGATGAAAACCTGCTCCAATGTGCTCAGGACCTTAGATTGGAGCAAAGGATCCCCTTCCAACAGGACAACGACTCTAAGCACACAGCCAAGACAACACAGGAGTGGCTTTGGGACAAGTCTCTGAATGTCCTTGAGTGGCCCAGGCTGAGCCCGGCCTTGAACCCGATCGAACAGCTCTGGAGAGACCTGAAAATAGCTGAGCAGAGGCGCTCCCCTTCCAACCTGACAGAGCTTGAGAGGATCTGCAGAGAAGAATGGGAGAAACTCCACAAATACAGGTGTGCCAAGCTTGTAGCTTCATACCCAAGAAGACTCGAGGCTGTAAAAGGTGCTTCAACATAATACTGAGTAAAGGGTCTGAATACTTAGGTAAATGTGATAGCAAATGTATTAAAAATAAAAACTGAACTAAAAACCTGTTTCTGCTTTGTTATTATGGGTTATTGTGTGTAGATTGAAGGAAAAAAATATTTAATTTTAGAATAAGGCTGTAACGTAACAAAACGTGAAAAAAGTCAAGGGGTCTGAATACTTTCCGAATGCACTGTGTTTATTCCAAGAGTACATTGGTCTCAATCATTGGGAAATTGAAGAAAATATGGAACAGACTCTGCCTAGAGCTGGCATCCGACCAAACTGAGTAACTGGGCAAGAAAGACTTGTCAGGGAGGCGACTAAAAACCCAATAATCACTGACAGAACTACAAAGTTCCTTAGCTGAGATGGGAGAACCTGCCAGAAGGACAACAGTCTCTACAGCACTTCACCAATCTAGGCCTTTTTGGGAGTGTGACCAGACAGAAGACACTCCTGAGAAAAATGCATATGACAGACCAAAATTTTACTCTTTGGCCTGAATGTATAGCGTCATGTCTGGAGAAAACCAGGCACAGCTCATCACCCATCTAACATCTTCCCTACCGTGAAGCACAGTGGTGGCAGAGTCATGCTATGGGGATGCTTTTCAGCTGCAGGGACTGGGAGACTGGTAAGGATAGAATGAATAATGAGTGGAGCCAAATACAGGCAAATCCTTGATGAGAACCAGCTTCAGAGTGAAAATGACAGACTGGGGCGACACTGGACTGGCTTCAGAACAGAAATGTGAAAGTCCTTGAGAGGCCCAGCCAAAGCCTAGACTTGAATCACATTGAAAATCTGTGGAAAGCCTCAAAGATTGCTGTTCACCGCCACTCCCCATCGAACTTAACAGCGCTTGAGAAAATCTGCAGGGAAGAAAATCTCTAAATCCAGATGTGCAAAGCTGAAAACATACTCAAGACAACTCAAAGCTGTAAATCGGTGCCCGGAGGGGCTTCTACAGACTATAGTATTGACTCAGGGGTGTGAATACTTATGTAATTTAAATACAGTACTTCATTTTCAATAAATTTGCAAACATTTCTAAAACATGTTTTCACTTTGTCATTATGGGGTATTGTGTGTAGATGGGTGAGGGAAAACAAAAGTATTTAATCCATTCTGTATTCAGGCTGTAACATGTGGAATAAGTCAAGGTGTATGAATACTTTCTGAAGGCACTGTAAGACATCATCTAATTATTGAAACTGGTTCATGGAGAGATTGTTTCTGAAAATAAAACTGCCCCAATTCTGCAGTCTTTTAAAAAGGGCCTTTATATGAAGCCCAAGTGTAATAAAAGTAATACAACTTTCATAACTAGCTTTATTTACAAATATATTTTCAGGTGGACACCTCAGACTACACTATTAAATAGATGACATATTATGAGGACACAATATGTTGTTGAAAATTGTCACCTTAATGAGGAAAAATCTTAAACTATTATTCATACATTATTATTTAACCAAATGAAATGGAATAAACTAAATAAATTAAACCAATTGTAATGAATTCTATGAATGCAAAGCCAAAATCATAAAAATACAAACAAACAAGATCAGCTTTTACTTGAAAACCTCCAATGTTAAGCATGGAATTGATTAACTGCATAAAGCAAATATCCCTTTGTTTAGGTTTTGTTTACAGTAGAAACAGTCATTCTCCCTGTGGTGCCACTTTCATCTGTGAGCACATTTATAATATTGCCAACCAGGACAACAGAGGGAGGCCACATTACACAGCTGATGGAGCCCATTCACCAGGGTGATAAGCAGGCAGACAGCATGGCCTTCCATCAAGGCAAGCACATCAGCAGTAGGACCCTGGAGGGAGTCTTCACTGCTTTCAGGAAGAAGGAAAAAAAGATCAGGGCAACGACCTTATCAGCATGTAATTCACAACGTTAAGATTACTATTATTATGACTTCCATTTAGGATAAATGGAATGATTTCCCAAATGCAAGATGTCACTCCTTATACTGCAAGTATTCACAGCACAGATGTGATGCAGCATGCTTGCTCCTCAATGCATGGGGTGAATATGGATGACCGCATGCTTATGAAAGAGATGGTCCAGGCTAACACCCTTTTATTGGTCAGATGAGGCCAATCAGCAGCCAATGGACTGGACGAATACTGGCGGTGTGGGTATGTGACAACCCTTTCGTAAATCCTTTAGGAAGCTCCAGCTTGCCTCATTGATATTCTAGAATGCTGAGAGTCAGCTGCTTTATACTCTGAGCCAGCTGTGTTACTTCAAAACCCAGCACTCTCTGTTCCAAACTACCATCCTTTACACACTGCTAGGTTAACAGCTGCATATGGGGTCAGATGTGACATCCAACATCATATACACCTGTTTACATAGAAGCAAAATACTCCTAGGTTATGGATGTATATTTGATGATGCACTTAGTAAATACACATTCGCACGAATAACAGAAAGCAATATATTGCTGAAAACGTGTATGAAAATTTGTGTGAAAAGAGATTGATATGGGTAAAGAATGTGAGTGTCAGGGGTAAATATTAATATACAGTACTCATTAAGATTATAACATTTTCTTTACTTCCTGCAATAGGAAATAGATTTCAAAGCAGCTTGGTGTGGTGGCTGTACTATCATATCTAAAAGCAGAGTGCACAGCTGCTGCTCCTGTTATTCCGTCGAGAAAGCTAATGTCACATAAGATTAACAGTGATTAAACATTGATTCTGATTTGACACACTGCTAGGGTGTGTTTACTGGCTGCCTTTGTGCAGCAGCAGCAGAAGGGGGATCATAAATAATTGACCATATCATATTTTAAAAATAGTGAGAGCTGGTCCAATACATTAGCAAATATGTAGAATCAAAGCTAACAAATATTCTACACTACTCAGATAATGATATGGTAACAGGAAAGTACTGTGACTGAATATTAGGATAGGCCAACCTGTTAAACTGAACTGGAGAAATGTGCACAATATGTACGGACAGAGCAGTCTTACAGAACACAAAGCAGTTGTAATGTTTTAAGAGTAAATGTGTATGACTCAAGGCAAGAAACAGGTAGGCACAGGGACAATCCCACTCTAATCCACTGCACCTATGAAATGTGTCCATTCATTTATGTAAAGTATTAGCCAGTATACATAACAGCTTAGACTTGACACTCCCATGTTAAAACATAACTGAAAGTTATCTGTAGATGCCCCCACCAAGATGTTGACATCATCCATAACAGTTATGCCTGAAGGATTTCAGTGTTCCATCCCCAAAGAAGACTGATCTGTAAGGTCACACTGAGAAAAATAAGATATTTGTCCTTGGAAAGAGCAATAATTATGTCAAACGGGAATGCTTTCGGGAATATTGGACAAGGGCCTGGAGAGAATCTGAAATAACAGCAACTCTAGCCTACATGAGAGGAAAGATAAGGAATTAGACTGTGTGGGCTGTCACCTCCTATCCATCTCTATTTTATTTTACTACTGCAACCAACATATGTCCAGTGTAGGATCACACAAACAAGAACATCCACAGCAAAGGAGATCAGAGAACTAAACGGAATCTGACAGCAACATCTTCTGACCTAAAATATTTCAGTTCATGGCCCTACTCACATAGACCTTTCTGGTTGTTTACTAGTGAAACGCAGAAGCCGTGTGGCTTTCTAGTAAATAAATAGGCTCACTGTACATGTTGTGTTTTTTTTATATTTTTGGTCAGTACATGCAAACATTAAGATTCTACAGTTCATAAGGAAATCAGTCAATTGAAATCAATTCCTTAGGCCCTAATCTATGGATTTCACATGACTGGGAAGACAGACATGCATCCGTTGGTCAAAAATACATTTAAAAAAAGGTAGGGGCGTGGATCAGAAAATCTGGCAGTATCTAGTGTGACCAACATTTGCCTCATGCAGCAAGACACATGGCCTGTGGAATGTTGGCCCACTCCTCTTCAATGGCTGTGCGAAGTTGCTGGATATTGGCGGGAACTGGAACACTACAGACCCAGAGCATCCCAAACATGCTCAATGGGTGACATGTCTGGTGGTGTATATAGGCCATGGAAATTTCAAGCTTCTAGGAAATGTGTACAGATTCTTGCGACATGACACGGTACAGCTGAAACCGAGATTCATCTGTGAAGAGCACACTTGTCCAGTGTGCCAGTGACCATTGAAGGTGAGCATTTGCCCAATGAAGTCCGTTACGATGCCGACCTGCAGTCAAATCAAGTCCCTGGGGAGGAAGACGAGCATGCAGATGAGCTTCCCGAGACAGTTTGTGCAGAAATTCTTTGGTTGTGCAAACCTACAGCTTCATCAGCTGTCTGGGTGGCTGGTCTCAGACAATACCGCAGGTAAAGAAGCTGAATATGGAAGTCCTGGGCTAGCGTTGTTACACGTGGTCTGCAGTTGCGAGTCCGGTTGGACGCATTTCCAAATTCTCTAAAATTACATTGGAGTCATTTTATTTGTATTATTTTACCTTTAACTAGGCAAGGCCGTTAAGAACAAATTCTTATTTTCAATGACGGCCTAGGAACAGTGGGTTAACTGCCTTGTTCAGGGGCAGAGTGACAGATTTTTACTTTGTCAGCTCGGGGATTCGATCTTGCAACCGTTCGGTTGCTAGTCCAACGCTCTAACCACTAGGTAGCCGCCCCGGTAGGTAGTCTAGTGGTAGATAAATGATCATTACATTCTCTGGCAACGGCACTGGTGGACATTCCTGCAGTCAGCATGCCAGGTGGAATCACAACTGGCAGTGATTGGGAGTCCCATAGGGCCGCGCACAATTGGCTAAGCATCATCCGGATTTGGCCGTCATTGTAAGTAGGAAATTTGTTTTTAACTGACTTGCCTAGTTAAATAAAGGTTAAATGTATATATTTTTTTAACTACACACTCCCTGAACTTGAGACATCTATGTCATAATTAAGAGTGGCCTTTTATTGTCCCCAGCACAAGGTGCACCCGTGTAATAAGCATGTTGTTTAATCTGCTTCTTGATATGTCACACCTAACAGGGATTTACACAAATTTATGCACAACATTTGAGAAATACATTTTTGTGTGTGTATGGAACATTTTAGGGGGGCTTTTATTTCAGCTCATGAAACCAACCCTGTTGTGTTTATATATCTGTTCAGTGTACATTCCGTCAAAGCCTAAAGTATTTCCTTTGGTCTTATTAAATGAATTGTTACTAACCAGGCTATTTTAATACAGGAATACACCAAATTATTTTCTATTTCACATTGTTTTTCTGCATTTTGGACAATTGTGATTTGAAAACATGGAATGGAAGGCCTGCTGAGTGAAAGTTGCTGTCCCCTCTAGCTTCTAGCTTCTGCACTGCAGAGACTACTGTTGGGACAGATTGATTTGGTATAATACAATACATTAGGTGCGCTAGAGGCCACATCCATGCTAAAACCACTCAAACCAATCAGCCACCCTGTCAGAAAGCATGAACTCTGTAGTCCCATGGTGCCTCCACTTGTCTGGGATAGCAAATCTGCCATAACACAGGGTGTCAGTAGGGACAACAGGGAGGGGACATGTGTCACCGCGGTACAGTCTAGTGAAAGAGAGGGGGATCTGTTTGGATAGGCTTCCTTAGCTGACAGGCATTTCTACTAGACGCTCATTAAAAATAAAATGTGAGAGTGTGCCACACTTGGAGGGCAACCGATGTGCTCTGCTCTACAAAAGGTGACCTCGATACAAACTTTTAAGACCGTCTTGTTTAAGAGGAAGACAGGGTGCCTTGCTTGTTTTTGATATTTATGCCACACAGCTCTTACAACAAAAAAAACATGATTAAAATTTGCAGTTTCACATGTGAAATCACATTGTCATATGTGAAATAGATGTTTCCACATGCTGAGCTTAAATTTCACGTGAAACCATATTTTCACATGCACTAATTTTAGAGTTCACATGTTGATAAAATAAGAAACCCGCACACTGCTCTTGCTAATATCACTGCTCTTTATTAAGCTTACCAATCTGCCTCAAGGCATTCATAAGAGCTCTGTGCGCAGGTTTCTTATTTTTTTCTCATCTTATTCAGTTGTTACCATGCACCTGCAACAAACGTAGCTCAGATGCACGAGTGCCTTTTGAATAAGGGTTCACATGTTAACACCACCTTTACACATGTGAGAAGAATAACATGTTTGTTTTCACAACTTACATATGAATTGCAGTTGCATATGTGAAGTTTGCAGTTTCAAATCTTAAACACATTCTCATGTGTAAATCTCACGTTCATATCAGGTATGAAGGTAAGACCCAGATGCAGACAATGTCGAATTAACAATGGTTTAATAATCCAACAGGGTCAGGCAATAGACGGGTAAAGGCAGGCAGGGGTCAGTAGACCAGAGGTGGGGCAAAGGTACAGGTCAGCTGGCAGGCTCAGGGTCAGGCAGAGTGGTCAGGCAGGCAGACTCAGAGTCAGCACAGGCAAGGGTCAAAACCAGGAGGACGAGAAAAAGAGACTGGGAAAAGCAGGAGCTGATAACAAAAACACTGGTTGACTTGACAAACAAGACGAACAGAGAACACCAGTATAAATACACAGTGGAAAATGGGGAAGATGGGTGACACCTGGAAGGGGGTGGAGACAATCACAAAGACAAGTGAAACAGATCAGGGTGTGACAGTAACCCCCCCGGGGCGCCGCCTGGCGTCCTACCTGGGCGCATACCTGGTTGACCGGGGTGCCTGCGGTGGAAGTCAGCGATGAGGGCTGGGTCCGGGTCCAGGATGTCTCTAGCGGGGACCCAGCACCTCTCCTTCGGACCATAACCCTCCCAGTCAACCAGGTACTGGAAACCCCTGCCCCGTGGTCGAACACTCAGGAAGCGTCTCGCAGTGTATGCCAGATGGCCATCGAAGACACGGAGGGGTGGGCCTGGAAACAGAAGACAAAGGGCTGTGAAACAGGCTTAATCCTAGACACATGGAAAGTAGGGTGAATACGGAGAGTAAGGGGTAACAAATGACGAACAGCAGTGGGGCTAATGACTCTAGAGATGGGGAACGGGCCGATGAAACGGGGGGAACGGGCCGATGAAACGGGGGGCAAGTTTCCGGGACTCCACCCAGAAGGGCAGGTCCCGGGCAGAGAGCCATACCGTCTGCCCGAGCCAATAGCATGGAGCAGGGGTCCGGTGGCAATCTGCTTGTCACCTATACCTGGAAGTGGTCTTCAACAGAGTGGCCAGGGCTCTCTTCCAGGTACGGCAACAGCGGCGGATGAACTTCTGGGCAGAGGGATGACCGACTTCCTCATCTTGTTCGTGGAAGAGCGGAGGGTGATATCCCAAGGAACACTCGAAGGGCGAAAGACCCGTAGCAGAGCAAGAAAGGGTGCTGTGGACGTACTCAACCCATACCAGTTGCTGACTCCAGGTGGTACGGTTGGCGGAGACTAGGCAGTCGAAGAGTCGTCTCTAAGTCCTGGTTAGCACGCTCCGACTGGCCATTGGACTGGGGGTGGAATTCAGAGGACAAGCTGGCCAACGACCAAATGAGTGTGCAGAATGCCTTCCAGAACTGGGACGAGAGCTGCGGACCTCAGTCGGAGACCATGTACACCAGGAGTCCGTGGATCCGGAAGACGTGCTGCACCATAAGCTGGGGCCACTCCTTGGCAGAGGGTAGTTTGGGGAGAGGGATGAAGTGGGCGGCTTTGGAAAACCGATCGACCAGTGGCAGCGATGCCCTCAGAAGGGGGAGACCCGTGGTGAAATCCAGGGATATATGGGACCAGGGACGGTGAGGGAGGCAGTGGTTGGAGAAGATCAGCCGGAGCTTGCCTAGGAGTTTTGTTCTGTGCGCAGACAGTGCAGGTGGCGACTAATGTGGCAACATACAGAACCATAGTAGGTCACCAAAAGCGTTGTTGCACAAAGGCCAGGGTCCGACGAGAGCCCAGGTGACAGGCCAAGCCTGGAGGAATGGGCCCACACCAGGACCACGGAGCGGACAGCATCAGGCACAAACAGACTTATTTTGCCCCCCGGACCTGTTTCCCTATACCCCCAGCTGAGTGCCCCCACTAGGCATGAGGTGGGAAGGATTTTCTCGGTCTCCAGGGTAATAACCGTGGGGTTATAGCGGCGAGACAGGGCATCCGGCCTGACGTTCTTGGACCCCGGCCGGTAGGAGGGAAAAGTTGAACCGGGTAAACAGTAGGGCCCACCTCACTTGCGTGGAGTTGAGGCGCTTGGCGGAGTGGAGATACTCCAGGTTTGTGTGGTCGGTGCACACAGTGAACAGATGTTCCACCCCTTCTAGCCAGCGCCTCCATTCCTCCAACGCCATCTTCACAGCGAGAAGCTCCCGATTCCCCACATTGTAGTTCCTCTCTGTGGCATTGAGGCGGTGGGAGAAGGCGGCGCAGGGATGCAGCTTAAGGTCCAGGGCATCGGCCTCCACCACAAACTGACAGGAAGTGTCAGGATGAACCAGGATAGGAGCAGTGGTGAAGCGGTGTTTAAGAGCCCGGAAACACCCTGTCAGCAGCAGAGGACCTCGTGAACAGAACCTTGGTAGAGGTGAGTGCAGACAGGGGGGAGGCCAGGGTGCTATAAGCCCGAATAAAGTGGCAATAAAAGTTGGAGAGATCATTCAATACCTGTCTCAGAGATCATTCACCAGAGCCTGGAACATGGCAGAGGCGTTGGTGAGGCCAAAGGGCATGACCAGATATTCGTAGTGGCCGCTGGCCGTGTTGAAGGCGGTGTTCCACTCGTCCCCCTCTTGTATCCACACCAGGTGTTACACATTTTGTAGATCCAGCTTGGAGAAAACAGTGGCCCCATGGAGCGGCTCGAAGGCCGAGGAAATGAGTGGTAGTGGATAATGGTTCTTCACAGTAATGTCATTGAGTCCCCGGTAGTCAATGCATGGGAACAGGGTCTTGTTCTTTTTCTCAGCGAGTAAGAACCCTGCGCCAGCAGGAGAGGGATGGATAAATCCTGTAGCTAGGGAGTCCCCAATGTCGATCTCCATAGCCTTGGTCTCTGGTCCCGACAGAGAACAGACGTCTCAGGGAAGCTTGGCGCAAGGGAGAAGGTCAATCCCGCAGTCATTGGGGAGGTGCAGTGGAAGGGAAGTGGTCCGGGACTTGATGAACACCTCCCAGAGGTCCTGGTACTCCGCGTGAATGGCAGAGAGGTCCGGAGCAACTTCCGAGCCCACAGGAAGACATCCCACGCCAACTTCAGACAATGGGCGTGGCAGAACTGACTCCAGCCCATGATAGCACCTGTAGACCGGTTGAGAGGATTATGTCACTGGAGCCAGGAGAATCCCAAAACTACGGGAATCTGGGGGAACTTGATGAGCAGGAATTGAATGGTCTCGCTGTGATTCCCTGACACACGTAGTTTGATGGGAGTGGTGTTATGGGTGGCCCGACCTATAGAGCACTGGACGGGCGCTCTAACATCCATGGGAATGGATAGGGGCTGTTCAGCTCAGAAGCCAGTGTGGCATCCATAAGGCTCTCATCAGCCCCAGAGTCAATGAGGACCCGGAGATATTTGGACTGGTTTCCCCACAGAAGAATGACATGAAAAGGGGTGTGAGTAAGGGAAGCAGAAAAGTTCTCCATATGGCCCACCAGAGTCCTCGCTCCTATCGATGAGCCTGGTCTTTTACCGTGTAAGAAGACACAAAAAGTCCCACAATACAGACAGCTCCTTGTGTTGATCCAGTGTTGCCGTTCCGCTGGCGACACCCCAGCTCTGCCTAGTTGCATAGGCTCGGGAAACAGCGCCTTGGCCATCTTCGGTGACTCCCGAAGAAGGTCGGGGAACCTCGGGTGCTCTCGGCAATTGCACCGTCGGGGACTTCCGGCATGACTCGGAGGCGAGGTGGAATCCTTGGACGTGCGAGCTAAATCAAATTCCCACTCCATCCATCTTTCCCGCAGTCGCCCATCAATGATGATGGTCAAAGCGCGGAGGGAGTCTAGAGCCGTGGGTAACTCCGGAGCAGCAAGCTCGTCCTTAACCTCCTCTGAGATGCCTTGCTGGAACATGTTCGAACAGTGCTTCCTGGTTCCACGTACTGTCTGCTGACAACGTGCGGAAATCCACCGTTTAGTCGGCCACCCTTCGGGCATACTGCCGGAGCTGAATTAGCTTGCGGGCAGCTTCTCTCCCAGAGAACGGGGCCTCACTCACGTACATTGCCGGCTGTTGTTCCCAAATGGCGGTAGCCCAGGTGAGATCCCTTCCAGACATCGTGATGAGATAAGCTATTTTGGAGTGATCCAAGGGGGAAGGACCACAGCTGGAGCACGAAAATGAGGGCACATTGAGCTAAAAACACCCGACAGGTGCTCAGCTCTCCATTAAAGCATTCCGGGGGAGGTAAACGGGGATAACCACCGAGTTACTGAGGGGTGGTGGGTTTACCACCGTGGCAGGCTGTCCAACAGCAGCATGTCCAACACCCGGTCATGGTGCTCAGGCAACATTTGGACACCCTCTATAAAGACCACGAAGCAATTCCTCGTGCTTACCAATGGAGGCTCCTTGGGAGGAGATGGAGCTGCGCAGCTGGCCCGGGTCTGCTGGGTCAGTCATGGCCAGTTCGTACAAACATGTATAAAGGCAAGACCCAGATACAGTCGAATTAACAATGGTTTAATAATCCAACAGGAGCAGGCAAAATACAGCTAAAGGTAGGCAGGGGTCAGTAAACCAGAGGTGGGGCAACAGTACCTGGCGGCAGACAAAGGACAGGCAAGGGTCAAAACCAGGAGGGCGAGAAAAAGAGACTGGGAAAAGTAGGAGCTGATAACAAATTGGTTGACTTGACAAACAAGACGAACTGGCAAACGACGAACAGAGAACACCGGTATAAATACACAAGTGAAAATGGGGAAGATGGGCGACAACTGGAGGGGGGTGGAGACAATCACAAAAACAAGTGAAACAGATCAGGGTGTGACAGTTCACATGTAGAATTGCACGTTCATGTGATATTAAAATAGTGTTATTCTCCTCACGTGAAAAGGTGGTGTTAACATTGCACATTAAAACATAGTATAAATATAGAATTCACTGTAGTGTTTTTGTTGACTTAACTGTAATCTTAATTTTATTTGTCACGTGCGCCGAATACAACCTTACAGTGAAATGCTCACTTACAAGCCCTTAACCAACAATGCAGTCAAAGAAAAAGAAAATATTTACTAAATAAACTTAAGTAAAAAAATAAAATCAGAAAGTAACAAGAAAATTACATAACGAGGCTATATACAGGAGGAACCGGTACCGTCAATATGCGTGGGTACCTGTTAGTCAAGGTAATTTGTACATGTGGGTAGGGGTAAAGTGCCTATGCATAGATAATAAGCAGTGAGTAGCAGCAGTGTAAAAACAATGGGGGGGGGGGGCCTTCTTCTGACACCGCATAGTGTGTGTGATATATATATATATATATATATACATACAATGCCTTGCGAAAGTATTCGGCCCCCTTGAACTTTGCGACCTTTTGCCACATTTCAGGCTTCAAACATAAAGATATAAAACTGTATTTTTTTGTGAAGAATCAACAACAAGTGGGACACAATCATGAAGTGGAACGACATTTATTGGATATTTCAAACTTTTTTAACAAATCAAAAACTGAAAAATTGGGCGTGCAAAATTATTCAGCCCCCTTAAGTTAATACTTTGTAGCGCCACCTTTTGCTGCGATTACAGCTGTAAGTCACTTGGGGTATGTCTCTATCAGTTTTGCACATCGAGAGACTGACATTTTTTCCCATTCCTCCTTGCAAAACAGTGAGGTTGGATGGAGAGCATTTGTGAACAGCAGTTTTCAGTTCTTTCCACAGATTCTCGATTGTATTCAGGTCTGGACTTTGACTTGGCCATTCTAACACCTGGATATGTTTATTTTTGAACCATTCCATTGTAGATTTTGCTTTATGTTTTGGATCATATATATACAAGTGTGTGTATGTGTGTGTATATATATATACACACATACACACACTTGTATATACTTGTTTCTACGACCTGTAACGGAACTTTTTGAATTTTTGTCTGGACGAAGTGCTCGCGCCTCATGAAGATTAATTAGTGGCTATTTGGACATAATGATGGAATTTATGGAATTTATGGAACAAAATCAGTCATTTATTGTCGAACTGGGATTCCTGGGAGTGCTTTCTGATGAAGATCAAAGGTAAGTGAATATTTATTGTTTTATTTCTAACTTCTGTTGACTCCAAAATGGCAGATATTTCTCTGGCTGGATTGGGCTCTGAGCGCCGTTCTCAGATTACGTAAAAAGCATCAAGTTTTTTAAAAATCTGACACAGCGGTTGCATTAAGGAGAAGTCTCTATTTCTGTGAATAACAGTTGTATCTTTTATCAATGTTTATTATGAGTATTTCTGCAAAATCCCTGGATGTTTTGTAATCAAAACATTACTGCACATAAGGTGCCAACGTAAACAGATTTTTGGATATAAATATACATATTATCGAACAAAACATACATGTATTGTGTAACATGATGTCCTATGAGTGTCATCTGATGAAGATCAAAGGTAATTAATTTATCTGCTTTTTGTGACTCCTATCTTTGGCTGGAAAAATGGCTGTGTGTTCTTTTGACTTGGCTATGACCTAACATAAACATATGTTGTGCTTTTGCTGTAAAGCATTTTTTTATTTATTTATTTATTTTATTTATTTATTTAAATCGGACACGATGGGTAGATTAACAAGATGTTTATGTTTCATTTACTGTATTGGACTTGGTAATGTGTGAAAGTTACATATTTCAAAAAAATATTTTAGAATTTTTAGGTTAACTAGGGTATAAATATTGTAGTAAAATAACTGTAGTATATACACACACTATAGTAATTCATGTTTTTGTGGACTGTAGTATTTACTATAGTGTTTTTCTTTTAATATATATTTGACATAGATTTGCAGGCTTTCTCCTGGAGGAAACCTAAATGGAGACAGTCTATTCACTAAATCGATACTAAAAGAGCACATTTTCCAATAACCTGTTGGTAGGTAGGACTGGGGTCTGAACAGATAGATCTGCTCTTTTCTGTAAACTGTAGGGAACCCAATATATGGTCTATACTTGCTTGTTGGTTTCTCACTTATGGGTGGCACAAATTGGGATATGGGCAGGGTACATGCAAATTAAATACTGTAGTATTTACTCACAGCTGGCTAGCTGCTATCCGTGTGACTATCGGCCTTTGTCGATTCCGGAGCAAACATCAATTATTCCGGAGCTAGCCAGCTCCGTCAATCACTCCTGAGTTCCATCAATCACTCCTGGGCTGCAGTCACCTATCTGGACCCGTTTTGCTGCCTACGCGGAGCCCCACCGGACCTTCACAACTGGACTGCCGACGTTATCTACCCGAAGGAGTTATCCGGTTGGCTCCTCCGTCGCGACGTTACCTGAACGCCCATCTGCGGCCTGCTAACCGTTAGCTGTCTTATCGGCTGCTATCTGAATAGACAAGCGGACAATTTATTTATTTGTATTATTATTATTATTATTATTATTATTATTATTATTATTATTATTATTATTATTATTATTATTATTATTATTATTATTATGGATGATGTTTTCTTCTTGGGCCTCTATAACTATATCTATTGTTTTTATTTTTGTTGTTGTTGTGTGATTTGGATTAATCCCCTCTACCACAAGGAACCCCACTAATCTACTGACGGAACGCAAGAGGTGGCTAATAACAGACCTCCATCCTATGCTAGCTTGCTACCGATGGCCTGGCTAGCTGTCTAAATCGCCGTGACCCCCAACCAACCTCTCCACTCACCAGACCCTTTTGATCACTCGACTAAGCATGCCTCTCCTTAATATCAATATGCCTTGTCCATTGCTGTTCTGGTTAGTGTTTATTGGCTTATTTCACTGTAGAGCCTCTAGTCCTGCTCACTATACCTTATCCAACCTATTAGTTCCACCACCCACACATGCAATGACATCTCCTGGTTTCAATGATGTTTCTAGAGACAATATCACTCTCTTCATCACTCAATACCTAGGTTTACCTCCACTGCATTCACATCCTACCATAACTTTGTCTGTACTTTATACCTTGATGCTATTTTATCGCCCCCAGAAACCTCCTTTTACTCTCTGTTCCAGACGTTCAAGACGACCAATTCTTATTGCTTTTAGCCGCACCCTTATTCTACTCCTCCTATGTTCCTCTGGCGATGTAGAGGTGAATCCAGGCCCTGCAGTGCCTAGCTCCACTCCTATTCCCCAGGCGCTCTCTTTTGACGACTTCTGTAACCGTAATAGCCTTGGTTTCATGCATGTTAACATTAGAAGCCTCCTCCCTAAGTTTGTTCTATTCACTGCTTTAGCACACTCTGCCAACCCGGATGTTCTAGCTGTGTCTGAATCCTGGCTTAGGAAGACCACCAAAAATTCTGAAATTTTAATTCCAAACTACAACATTTTCAGACAAGATAGAACTGCCAAAGGGGGCGGTGTTGCAATCTACTGCAAAGATAGCCTGCAGAGTTCTGTCCTACTATCCAGGTCTGTACCCAAACAATTTGAACTTCTACTTTTAAAAATCCACCTCCCTAAAAACAAGTCTCTCACCGTTGCCGCCTGCTATAGACCACCCTCTGCCCCCAGCTGTGCTCTGGACACCATATGTGAACTGATTGCCCCCCATCTATCTTCAGAGCTCGTGCTGCTAGGCGACCTAAACTGGAACATGCTTAACACCCCAGCCATCCTACAATCTAAACTTGATGCCCTCAATCTCACACAAATTATCAATGAACCTACCAGGTACCTCCCCAAAGCCTTAAACACGGGCACCCTCATAGATATCATCCTAACCAACTTGCCCTCTAAATACACCTCTGCTGTCTTCAACCAAGATCTCAGCGATCACTGCCTCATTGCCTGCATCCGTAATGGGTCAGCGGTCAAACAACCTCCACTCATCACTGTAAAACGCTCCATGAAACACTTCAGTGAGCAGGCCTTTCTAATTGACCTGGCCGAGGTATCCTGGAAGGATATTGATCTCATCCCGTCAGTAGAGGATGCCTGGATATTTTTTTTAAATGCCTTCCTAACCATCTTAAATAAACATGCCCCATTCAAGAAATTTAGAACCAGGAACAGATATTGGTTCTCCCCAGACCGGACTGCCCTTAACCAACACAAAAACATCCTATGGCGTTCTGCATTAGCATCGAACAGCCCCCGTGATATGCAGCTGTTCAGGGTAGCTTAGAAACCATTATACACAGGCAGTTAGAAAAGCCAAGGCTAGCTTTTTCAAGCAGAAATTTGCTTCCTGCAACACTAACTCAAAAAAGTTCTGGGACACTAAAGTCCATGGAGAATAAGAACACCTCCTCCCAGCTGCCCACTGCACTGAAGATTGGAAACACTGTCACCACTGATAAATCCACCATAATTGAGAATTTCAATAAGCATTTTTCTACGGCTGGCCATGCTTTCCACCTGGCTACTCCTACCCCGGTCAACAGCACTGCACCCCCAACAGCAACTCGCCCAAGCCTTCCCCATTTCTCCTTCTCCCAAATCCGTTCAGCTGATGTTCTGAAAGAGCTGCAAAATCTGGACCCCTACAAATCAGCCGGGCTAGACAATCTGGACCCTTTCTTTCTAAAATTATCTGCCGAAATTGTTGCCACCCCTATTACTAGCCGGTTCAACCTCTCTTTCGTGTCATCTGAGATTCCCAAAGATTGGAAAGCAGCTGCGGTCATCCCCCTCTTCAAAGGGGGGGACACTCTTGATCCAAACTGCTACAGACCTATATCTATCCTACCATGCCTTTCTAAGGTCAACAAACAGATTACCGACCATTTCGAATCTCACCATACCTTCTCTGCTATGCAATCTGGTTTCAGAGCTGGTCATGGGTGCACCTCAGCCACGCTCAAGGTCCTAAACGATATCTTAACCGCCATCGCCATGTTAACAACCCTCCAGGCAAGCTTCAATGCCATACAACTCTCCTTCCGTGGCCTCCAATTGCTCTTAAATACAAGTAAAACTAAATGCATGCTCTTCAACCGATCGCTACCTGCACCTACCCGCCTGTCCAACATCACTACTCTGGACGGCTCTGACTTAGAATACGTGGACAACTACAAATACTTAGGTGTCTGGTTAGACTGTAAACTCTCCTTCCAGACCCATATCAAACATCTCCAATCCAAAGTTAAATCTAGAATTGGCTTCCTATTTCGCATCAAAGCATCCTTCACTCGTGCTGCCAAACATACCCTTGTAAAACTGACCATCCTACCAATCCTCGACTTTGGCGATGTCATTTACAAAATAGCCTCCAATACCCTACTCAACAAATTGGATGCAGTCTATCACAGTGCCATCAGTTTTGTCACCAAAGCCCCATATACTACCCACCATTGCGACCTGTACGCTCTCGTTGGCTGGCCCTCGCTTCATACTCGTCGCCAAACCCACTGGCTCCATGTCATCTACAAGACCCTGCTAGGTAAAGTCCCCCCTTATCTCAGCTCGCTGGGCACCATAGCATCTCCCACCTGTAGCACACGCTCCAGCAGGTATATCTCTCTAGTCACCCCCAAAACCAATTATTTCTTTGGCCGCCTCTCCTTCCAGTTCTCTGCTGCCAATGACTGGAACGAACTACAAAAATCTCTGAAACTGGAAACACTTATCTCCCTCACTAGCATTAAGCACCAACTGTCAAAGCAGCTCACAGATTACTGCACATAGCCCACCTATAATTTAGCCCAAACAACTACCTCTTTCCCTACTGTATTTAATTTATTTATTTATTTTGCTCCTTTGCACCCCATTATTTTTAGTTCTACTTTGCACATTCTTCCATTGCAAAACTACCATTCCAGTGTTTTACTTGCTAGATTGTATTTACTTTGCCACCATGGCCTTTTTTGCCTTTACCTCCCTTCTCACCTCATTTGCTCACATCGTATAGACTTGTTTATACTGTATGTTTGTTTTACTCCATGTGTAACTGTGTCGTTGTATGTGTCGAACTGCTTTGCTTTATCTTGGCCAGGTCGCAATTGTTAATGAGAACTTGTTCTCAACTAGCCTACCTGGTTAAATAAAGGTGAAATAAATAAAAATAGTTCAAGTGTAGTATTTTTTTGCAGATTCTACTGTAGTCTTTACTATAATATTCTACATCATTCTATAGTAAGTGCTACACATGATCAAGGGATACTACACAGTGTGTAGTATAGTATTCTAAATAATTAGTACTGTAGTATTTTTATGTGAGATGTTGCAATACTAATGTTTCCCCATATGGAATTGCAAATTCTGTAACTCTATTCTTTAAAAAAAAAGACTACCTGAGTATAACAATTCAAGTGCGATAAAAGTGATGATTACTTATTTCCTAGCCTTCCATTCAGTGTTACTGCTGCAGTCGCACACCTCTCTTCTTCATACATTGTTCATTGACCGTTGGAAGAAGCCCAGTGAAAAGAACAGAGAAGCTAGAGCTCCTTATTTAACCTGCTTAACATGTTAAAATTGCACTGTCAGAGTGAAATCAGATAACTTGAGTTAAATTAACGTTCACAAATTTTTTTGCTGCATTGTCTGAAAGCATTCAAAATACACTGAAAATATCCGAAATACAAAATATATACTGCTATAAAACAATGCCATGTCAACAAGTTCTCTGAGGTTAAAGAAAGTGTGTTCATCAATTTAATTTTTTTTTTTGTCTTACTGTTACTTTGGACAAAATCAATACTTCAATAGTCTTGTAATGCTTTTTGTATAAAAAAGAATCTTAAATTAGAGCTCAATTTGAACAAATTATGAATTTGCGAATAATCTTGATTAAATCACAGCAAATCCTGCGATTAACTTAAATAGTTTTATTGTTTGACAGCCCTAGTTTAACTTAAAAATGTGAAAAAGCAGACGCGAGTCGGTCATGGTTGCGCACGGTCACGTAATGAGGTAGTGACATCAACATTTGCGTTGGCCCTCTTGGTTGAATGGTCAAGACATTGGCTTCTGCTGTGGTAACCCCGGATTCTAATCCTGCCAGTTACATGTGAAACCATGTGTCTGAGTCATGTGAAAAATGAACAAGTGAAAAATCCATGTGTACTTCACACGTGTCTGAACATCACGTCCTGTTTTTGTTTGGAATTGGTACTGTATGGCTGCAGTCTTGCAATGTGCCGACCCAACTTCGCTATTTTGTGATTTTTGGTGCACAAAATGTATCCGCTATCATTTCCTTTGATCAGCAAAAACTTTTGAATATCAGATCGACAGTTACTAACCTCAATTCCGGCTTCAACTTCGGATCACTGTTTTCCATCCGGGTTGATGTTGCCCATGCTAGCTTCAAGTGATAGTTATCAAGTGTGTCCGACAGCGTGCGATTTATATTTATTGAAAGCGTATTACGCTAGTGAAGTCAAACGTTATAACATGTTCTAAAACTGCTCTGGTGACAAACATACTTTTTTCCTTGTCTCCAATCGTCCACACGGCTGTGCTTTTCTACCACCGAAAACAGTGAAGATTGCCCATTCTTTGTCCTTACAAAAATAAAAAGAAGCAATACATGTTTACATTTTTTTTAAAAAAACCATTTATTATTATTAGCTAGCTAGTTATTTTGCAACAGTAGGCCACTTTGTAGGCTAACTTAACACACCGTTTATCTAAGTGAGTTAAATGTTATGTCATGCTAGCTAACTTCCTATTTGCGAGCTATTAAAAACAGCCACGGAAGAGAGTGAAATTGTAGCTCCAGCGGTCTGTAAAGGGAGAGTGTAGGATTGGACAGGTAACTTTGTGGGAGGACATGAAAATATTTCAGTTCCCATAGAAGGTGATATTTTATGGACAGAGAGATAATAGCAACATAATATTCAGTGCCGTCTAATTTGAGTATAACGAAGCCTGTTCCTTCGTGATGTTTTCTGTCCTCAGATATGAAAAGCTGTGAAAGCCTTTTTACAGATGGAGAGCTCCCAAATTAATGTCCGTAGAGGCTAAGGGTATACAGTGCATTCGGAAACTATTCAGACCCTTTGAATTTTTCCACATTATGTTACGATACAGCTTTATTCTAAAATGGATCCAAAAGGCGGCCAGCTCTAGTAAGAGTCGGTCGGTGGTGGTTCCAAACTTCTTCCATTTAAGAACGAGGCCACTGTGTTCTTGGGGACCTTCAATGCTGCAGAAATGGTTTGGTACCCTTCTCCAGATCTGTGCCTCGACACAATCCAGTCTCGGAGCTCTACGGACAATTTCTTCTTTCTCATGACTTGGTTTTTGCTCAGACATGCACTGTCAACTGTGGGACCTTATATAGACAGGTAAACTTATTTAACTCTCGTCATGTAGAATATGAAATGTCAGTAAATGCTAAATATATTAAAATTCCTATATTTTTAGACATGCATACCCTTTTCACAACAATAATCTGTAGAAATACAGTAATAAAGAAATAACTACATTTACCATTGTTTTATGGATATTTACTTTAGGTTTTACATTCTAAATGCAGAATGATAGTAAAAAATATATTTATAAAACTATGAAAGAGAATTTAAAAAGAATGCTGTCATCTGACTGAACTGATATTGATCACTACATTAAACAAGAACTGTAAAATGATGAGTATTTACAATACCTCAATGAAAGTGAATGCATATCATTTAACAGATAGTTACAGCTCTTTTTTGTGAACAGTCTATGTACAGTAGTCTCAGTTCCATCCTGCTTTTGCCTTGATCCAGCTAGCTGGTTTGCATTCCTACTGACATTTACAATGGAGGTAGATTATGTCCTTATAACTGCTTTGAATAGCTAGCTAGGATTTGTGGGACACTTGAGGGGTGCATCTACCTAGGTAGGCTACTGGTAAAACCACTAGTTACCAAGGTAGACTAACAAGCAAACTAATGACAATATACTTACCCGAGTTGGTTTGCATTCATATAGCCAAGACTTTTCCTAAACTCAACTGCTTTAGTTAGCTAACTAGCTTGTGTGGGCACAGTAGACTGGAAAATCATAATCAAAGTTTTGATTTAGCCTATGGTAACCTGGTTCTGACCAGTTTCAACACCACTTTTCCCATTTGCCATTCTGTGGCCCCTTTAACCAGTAGCTAGAATGTCAACTGCTTACTAGCTACCTAGCCAGTAGGCCGACGGTTGTATTGCATTTATGCTTCAGTACTGTCATGACTGTCCTGATCAGATCAGGTTTCAGGAGACCACAACCCTACAGATTATCTCTCAACCCCAACAGGGGAGGAGAGATCTAGGGGTCTGAAGATGTGGGGGTTTTATGACCCCTCCCGCCCCTGGCAAATCTTAGGCCGGAGACAAATTCCTTTTGTGCTGTTAATATGGAGAACCAGCCTCAGAGCATTAAATATGAAATAAAGGGACTTTGGAATAATGGTTTCCGTCAGCCACAATGGTGGTCATGATGATAGATGGAATATGAAAATGTATGTCATTTTTGTTTTGTTATTAAAAAGGTTAATAAATGATGTTATTACGAAAACATTGTAACGTCAACAATTTACCTAGTATGTGTTTGATGTTTATACATTGTACGTTGTATGGAAAATGTCAAAATCAAAGAGAATGTTTTGGTAAAGATGAAATGTGAAGTTAGTTTTCTAAAATTGGGTTTGAGTAAAATCTAGACTTTGCCCATAACTTGGTACGCCCAGAGAATTGCCCTAAAGGCGGTTACACCCACTTCTGACACGAGGGTATAAAACCTGTGAGTAAAGAATTTACAGATAAGACTACGTGACCCAAGCTGCAGTCGAGGTCGAAAAAGTAAACGAACCCAACGCAACACAAGTTTGAAGACAAAAATATTTTTCTACCCAAGCTACAGCGTAGGAATGAAACAGTGTAGATACCACGATTCGATGGGAGACAGGGGCTAGGTGGTTCGACTGGAATTCACCCGCTTAGACACAGCTAGGTAATGAGTAGCTGTGTCTAAGCGGGTGAATTCCAGTCGAACCACCTAGCCTCTGTCTCCCATCGAATCGTGGTATCTACACTGTTTCATTCCTACGCTGTGAGCTCTGAGCTACAGAGCTGTCTGTCCTCAGAAGAGCCCTTCCAGAACAAGGGTGAGGGAACAGACTCCTAAGCCAAAAGGACACTGACATCGTGAGGACGACCAGAGAGGTGCGCCGGAGAAGTGCGTCATTGAGCAGCCTGGACGGTCCACGCGGATAATCCACAGAGACCTTCCCCACGTAATTACATCATTATATTCTGACCCATAAGAGCGGCAGTTGGGGCAAGGCTAGGGTTAGAATAATCATAGCTGACAAATTCCCCCAAATGTATATTTCTCTAGTGTACTTTCTCTTTTAAATCTCAATTTTGGGTAACACGCGCCAGTGTGTTGGCCCGTTATACTAAGTTCTAATCAATAGCCTAGAATGTGTATATTTTATCATCAGCTTTCTAGTAAATAAATACTCCACTAAGATTGGTGTGGTACGAACTCGTTGGTGAGACCCGGGTCCGTGCAGATTCCCGGATTATACGATGTTCAGAACAAGATTGTAGAGGTAACTGATTAATTAGCGGCTGTTGTAAAATCGATATGATATTTTTTGAGTTAATTTGGGAAATAGAAACTCAAAAAAACGTATTTTCCCATGGTGCCCCAGGTTAATGAGTTAATAATTGCTTGATTCAGTTAATCAAGCAATTAGAAACTTTTAATCATTCGATGAGCAACAGTCGTCACATTACCTAATACAACGTCACGACAGTACGAATCTACCCAGCTAGCTAACTAGAATACTTAAAACTATTTACGTTAAGTATTTAAGGTTTATTGCAATCAAAGTGACCATACAGAGTTGCCTACTTTTACCAGTGTGCGATTGTGCTTACATGTTATGTAATGTAGGTAGACTGCATTCTACCTTGATTCTCAGGTAGAAGACAATGCGATATTGTAATTTACTTACATTAATATCATGCAATTCTGTCCTCATCTGAGTACGATTCATTATGATCATTCACTATGATCCAACATTCTCTTCCATATCAGACACTTCCTCCTCTATTTCAAAGTCACCATCCACTACATCACTCTTCGGAACTATTAAGAAGGTTAGTGTAATTTAAGACTAGTCAATATTTCACGTCGCATTTTTCCATTTGAAACCATTTGACAAATGAATCAGAAACACGGAGGCGTCATTCAAAACACCCGCGCACACAACTGGCGCCTATTGAATACAGCAGCTTGGCACATGCATTGCTAGGAGAGCGGATATACAGTGCCTTGCGAAAGTATTCGGCCCCCTTGAACTTTGCGACCTTTTGCCACATTTCAGGCTTCAAACAAACATAAAACTGTATTTTTTTGTGAAGAATCAACAACAAGTGGGACACAATCATGAAGTGGAACGACATTTATTGGATATTTCAAACTTTAACAAATCAAAAACTGAAAAATTAGGCGTGCAAAATTATTCAGCCCCCTTAAGTTAATACTTTGTAGCGCCACCTTTTGCTGCGATTACAGATATAAGTCGCTTGGGGTATGTCTCTATCAGTTTTGCACATCGAGAGACTGACATTTTTTCCCATTCCTCCTTGCAAAACAGCTCGAGCTCAGTGAGGTTGGATGGAGAGCATTTGTGAACAGCAGTTTTCAGTTCTTTCCACAGATTCTCGATTGGATTCAGGTCTGGACTTTGACTTGGCCATTCTAACACCTGGATGTGTTTATTTTTGAAACATTCCATTGTAGATTTTGCTTTATGTTTTGGATCATTGTCTTGTTGGAAGACAAATCTCCGTCCCAGTCTCAGGTCTTTTGCAGACTCCATCAGGTTTTCTTCCAGAATGGTCCTGTATTTGGCTCCATCCATCTTCCCATCAATTTTAACCATCTTCCCTGTCCCTGCTGAAGAAAAGCAGGCCCAAACCATGATGCTGCCACCACCATGTTTGACAGTGGGGATGGTGTGTTCAGCTGTGTTGCTTTTACGCCAAACATAACGTTTTGCATTGTTGCCAAAAAGTTCAATTTTGGTTTCATCTGACCAGAGCACCTTCTTCCACATGTTTGGTGTGTCTCCCAGGTGGCTTGTGGCAAACTTTAAACGACACTTTTTATGGATATCTTTAAGAAATGGCTTTCTTCTTGCCACTCTTCCATAAAGGCCAGATTTGTGCAATATACGACTGATTGTAGATCTCTGTAGATCTCTGCAGTTCATCCAGAGTGATCATGGGCCTCTTGGCTGCATCTCTGATCAGTCTTCTCCTTGTATGAGCTGAAAGTTTAGAGGGACGGCCAGGTCTTGGTAGATTTGCAGTGGTCTGATACTCCTTCCATTTCAATATTATCGCTTGCACAGTGCTCCTTGGGATGTTTAAAGCTTGGGAAATCTTTTTGTATCCAAATCCGGCTTTAAACTTCACAACAGTATCTCGGACCTGCCTGGTGTGTTCCTTGTTCTTCATGATGCTCTCTGCACTTTTAACGGACCTCTGAGACCATCACAGTGCAGGCGCATTTATACGGAGACTTGATTACACACAGGTGGATTGTATTTATCATCATTAGTCATTTAGGTCAACATTGGATCATTCAGAGATCCTCACTGAACTTCTGGAGAGAGTTTGCTGCACTGAAAGTAAAGGGGCTGAATAATTTTGCACGCCCAATTTTTCAGTTTTTGATTTGTTAAAAGTTTGAAATATCCAATAAATGTCGTTCCACTTCATGATTGTGTCCCACTTGTTGATGATTCTTCACAAAAAAATACAGTTTTATATCTTTATGTTTGAAGCCTGAAATGTGGCAAAAGGTCACAAAGTTCAAGGGGGCCGAATACTTTCGCAAGGCACTGTATATCATCCCAAGTCAAGCACTACCACCAAACGTTTGCTTAATTGTTTAACATAAAGTTTAAAAAGTTGATGAAATTTCTAGATGTGCAGTTCATTAACTTCGTGTTGTATTTGCTAGCTAATATTGTGGCGTGTGTAGTTGGCTGCTCACACGTTAGCTAGCTAATACTACCAAGGCGCTAGCTAGCAACCAGACCTTGGCTAGCTAGCAGCAAGCTAGCTAAAATAAAACTTTTTTGTAACATATGTTGATCGTTAACGTTTTAATTATGAATATTGATGCATTGACATTCAGCTATTTCACTAGATTGCTAGCTGCATTTCATAACCTAGCTAGCGCGTGCTAATCTTGCTAGCTAGGTAGTTTGCTGTAAGCCAATTCCACCTGATAACATGTTTCTCTCTCTCCTTCAAAAGTTACTTGAATTGGAATTGAGGAAATTCCCTGTAATCCTCAAACTGAAGTAATATTCATAGCTAGTTTAGCAAACTGAGTAGCTCAGCATGGAAGTACAAATAAATAATAACTGTTGTCCCCTTTTGAAGTCCATTGTCATTGTAATCAAGCAAATCATAAATATACACGTCAGTAGTATAGACGTAGTAAATATAGAGAAATTGGGAACATGTCAGGTCTTCCCAAATTGGCACGTCGTTCCTGTGGCTTCACAGTTAAAACGTTACGAGCTTGTGGTTCATCAGTCATTACACCGACATAAAGAAAATGGCCAATATGTATGCTCCATGGTTAGCTGCAAATGTCAGTTTACAAAATATAATCCTTTTAAAAGTCATATGCGTCATCATCATAGTCTGCTGTATCACAATGTGACAAGATGCAAGGGCCGTTTACATGTGAAACTCGTCATTGTCAGAAACAATGCCTTGAGCTGAAGGATCTTCTTGCTCATCTAAGGTCACATGTTTCAAAAAGATAAAAGGTCAAATGCCCATTCAGACACTGTAGCAAATCCTTTACATTAAAATCCTTTTAACCACCCATATTTCAAGACTGCATAGGTATGCTGCAGCTGCGCATGTGTCCAATTATGCGGTTAATTCAGTGAGTTCTCATGATGATGCTGAAAGTCTGTTCGGTGTAGATCTTATTGATGTGTGACATCAGTCAGTGCTGGATTCTCTTAATACATTGGGTGTGGAAGAGCTGGAAGACATGATGTATCTTCTCCACGTCTTGAGGCCAGTAGACGCAAGGAAGCAGATAGCCCAAGTGAACGCTACATTTAAGTGTCAGTTTGTTACTTAGAAAACTCATGATAACGATCATTAAAACATGGTATTGTCACTATGTAAAATGTGTTAAGCATGATGAGAAAATCAGAACATGGTACACGGCCTGATTCCCAACCTCTTATTCTTATCCAAGGTGAAAAGGATAGTACTGAAAGGAATGACCCAAAACCCAGATGTGTGTCTGGTAGCCCCCAAACACCCCACAGCAAGGATTGTTCCATTGCTATACATAAGTACATACAAAAATGCTAAACAGGTTATACATTCACTGTTTAAAAAAAGTGCATATACACCCAAAACGTACAAATGGGCTCTATGTATGATGATATGATTGACAAGAAAGTATTTAAGGTGGGTGTCAAGTCAGGTAATGTCTAAGTCAAATAGTTCAAATCATAACTTTTGGAAAGCTTTGAGCTATACTACCAATGATTTCAATCTACACAGACAGAAAGGTCTAGGTTCAGTTTCTCAGACTCTGTTTAAGCCTAGTGTAGCCCTCCTATTCATGGTGTCAAATGTAGTTTTATTGCTTTTATAAAAAGTAGTCATAATCATATAATTTAAAAAGCAGACAATTGATAACAATATGTATATGTTACAATGGGAGTTAAGTTTGGATTAGAAACTCCGTGATAATGTATGTGGCGTCAGGGAGAAAACGTGGAGTTAAGAGAACCCCAAATGTGTTTCTTGTGCACCTTCACAGTGTAGATACAACACTGAAAGCACAAGCTCACCACTGGCTAGTTCAAACGCATGCTCCAGCCCGAGTAGACGGACAGCAGTGGATAATAACTGGCTCTTCAGTTTTGTAATTCCTTGGAATCGAATGCCATCTGAGGTTACAAGAAAGCTGGAGAACAAGGAGGGTCCAACTGGAAGGGAGAGACAAAGTTATTTACCTGACTAGATGAAATCCTTACAGTTTGTCGAATGCCAGGAAAGAAGTATTGAGTGAAGTAGCCAGAAAGATGGTGCTGACGTATCCAAGATGTTATTGAAGGTGAAATTGTTGTTAAAGGGACACAGCTGCAGAGCCAAGTTGATAACTTGAAGCGAGGGAACACCCCCCTTTCCCAAAGAAGACAGTCAAGTGAGTCTGAGGATCCACCATCCAAGAGGATATGCCTGGATTCTTACAGCTTTATCAACTGGCGACGTCTACCAGCCAATGAAACACACAC